>NC_084953.1:26039397-26353736 GCF_949316205.1 Platichthys flesus
TCTAGTTTTCTTGATAATTGTTTTAACTCATTTGTCTGGGAATTATACCACAGAGCTAATTTACTATGTTTGACATTTTTCTTTCTTAGAGGCGCTATTGAGTCTAATGTTAATCGTAATGAGTCTGCAGAGCTGTCAATGAGGTGGTCGATCTCAATGGAGCTCAGGTTTTTAAAGAATTTGTTGTTTATATCTACTGCTAATACGGGTTTAAATGTAATTGGGATTATTTCCTTGAATTTAGCTACAGCATTATCAGGTAGACAGCTAGAAAATGAATTTTTTATTAGTGGCATATATTCAGTTATTAAAAAATCAAAGGGTATTAAATTATGGTCTGATAGAACTGGATTGCGCGGAAGTACTGTTAAATTTTCAATTCCGACACGTACGATAAAAGGTCAAGTGTGTGGTTACCACAATGAGTAGGTTTGTGCACACACTGACCGAAACCAATAGAGTCTAGTATTGAAATAAATGCTACGCTAAGGCAATTAAAAATTCAGTATAAGCCCTGGGAGCACGGTAAACTACAGCAAATATGATTGGCTGTTGGTGGTTCCTGGATTGGCGTGGAAGACT
This sequence comes from Platichthys flesus, assembly GCF_949316205.1. NCBI lineage: Eukaryota > Metazoa > Chordata > Actinopteri > Pleuronectiformes > Pleuronectidae > Platichthys > Platichthys flesus. Next base: position 26,039,980 of record NC_084953.1, read on the forward strand.
AAGAACAAGATATTCAAATGATTTGTAGCTGAGTTTAGGTTTAGGATTAATTGATAGACTGGAGTTAAAAATAGCAGCAACTCCACCTCCTCGCCCAATTTCTCTAGGAACCTGGGAATTGATATGACTGGGGGGAGTAGATTCATTTAGACTGACATATTCATCAGGATGCAGCCATGTCTCAGTGAGGGACAATAAATCTATGTTGTAATCGGAGACTATTTCATTAACTAAAAGAGCCTTTTTTGCCAGTGATTTAATGTTTAAAAGACCACATTTAAAAGTCTGGGTTTCCTGTGTTGTTTCAGAGGTTGTTTTAATTTGTATTAAATTTTTGTGTGGAGTTCTCGCTCTGTTATTGTTTAATTTCAATAATTTATCGGACGGTGAACAGACACAATCTCTATGGGGTCGTGTGACTGATCCAGAGGGAGCGCAGAGAAGTGTTTAGCACTGTAGCTCTGTTTCCTGGTCCCAACTATGGGTTGTCATGTTATAGACTGAGTAATATTCCTAGATAAGAGAGCTGCTCCATCCCAAGTGGGATGAACGCCGTCTCTCCTAACAAGAACAGGTTTTCTCAAAAAAGTTAGCAAATTATCTATAAAGCCCACACCGTTTACAGGACACCAGCGGCTAAAAGACAACATGTGGCTAAACATGTCGTCGACATGAGGCCTGATGTGTTCTATTATTTTCCTAGGGGGAAAAGGGAGGTCTGTTGTAATATTTTTTTATTTTAATATGTGTCAAACAACATGTTTTCTTTCTCTAGGTGATCTCTGTACCATCAATATTTTTATTTGCTATAAATCCTAAATCAGGCATGCCTACTGTGCTTTGCTCAACCTTGGATGTCTCATAGATGACATACAAAAATCTTGCTGAAACACTCCTTATGTGGAATGTGCTTTTTGTGTAGTTTGGATCCTGACTTGACAACATGATGTAGAGTGCCACAGCACTGCCAGATTCAAGATAACAAAAATGGACCTTGCTTTATTTAGGTAAGCTGCAAATGGACTTTCAGGAAGGTGTAGTGGTGAGTATTTGGGTGATAAGAGACACATGACAAAGAGGAAACAAGATCCTATTGAGGGATTATTGGATTTAAATATAAATTGTATAGTATTATTTGATCAGTACAAATACATTTGAGCCTTTTGGAGCAAGACTATCCACATTGTAATTTCAGTTCATTAAAGATAATGGCTCAATTGGGAAAACATTTTTCAGGTCTCAACTGGCTCAGTCAACTTGACCAAGTCATTAAAGAAACAACACAACAGACCTCATAAAAAGACATCTGATATTCTTCCACAGTGCTTTACCTTGCCAGAGATTGTTAATTATTTCAGAGCTTGACTTGGACTCTAGGTAGGTTTTCTTCTTGCTTTGTTAAGAAAATCTGCTTGTGCATGTGTTTATCAAAACTCGACTGTAAAGTGCTTTAGTGTTCATCATGACAAATCTCTCTATATAAATACACACCAATTTACATTAAAAGGGGAAAGATCAGTCTGTAAAATCGAGTCTTAGAGCGTAGAAGGTCCATGTTTTAATAAAGACTATAATTTTCAACAAAAAGTGCCAATAGGAGCTGTGATATATATATAATGCAAACCCGATTCCTTTTTCCATCAACTGCTTTTTCGTCTAACTGTGAACTATATAAGTATACATGTAAAATTATTCAATTAATTATTTCTTCCTTATTCCCTTATTTCTGTTAAATGCTATATCTAATCCTGTGTCTATTATCCTGTCAAGTTCCAGTGGTCAGCCCTGAGAGCAGGAATCCAGTTGGAAGCCTGGTTAGAGGTTTTCCACAATGGTTGGGTTCTCAGGAATCTATGCTGGAGGACAACATGTCTGCTGTGAGATTTTCAACAGATCATTGTGTCTTTCCATGTTTCTCCCTCTCATCATTTCTCCTCCCTCACTCTGTTTCTCTCTCTTTCACATTGTAAATGACCATGTGGTGCTTTGGTGTTAAACCTCAGATGAATACAGTTTCAATTATGTTTTAATATTTCTTATTATATTATTTCTAACCCTAACCCTACTTGTGTTGGTTAACAGGTACTGCAAAGTCATGTGATAGGACTGTGGAGGTATGTGAGATTGTAAACCACTGACCAAAGCATTACAAAAGTTGGCACTTAATGTCCAACACTTCAGGTTTAGGCCAGTGCAGATTACCTTTTACTTTCAGTGGTTTGGTTGTTCCTTTTTTTTGCCTTTACTCTGCAACATGTTCATTTGGTTCCATGTGGAGAATTACAAACTGCAAATATAATTACACAGCAAGTGTTTGACAATATGCTCAGGAATAGGTGGTAATGTCAATCATTCAGCAGATAATGAAAACCATGAAGTCATCCTGCACTTTGATATTAGTATTTTAATATCAAAGTGCCGTTGTTGCCAGAAACATGTTGAATGTAAGTTATTTTCTGTAGACTGTCTTAAGGCATCTTAAGATATAAAGGCAATTAAAGAAATTGATATAATTCAAACCACCAAGGTTTGTTTTCCTGAGCAGCAATAGTTGCTAAGCTGGTGACTCTGTGGGAATTGCAAACCCTTAGTATAAAAACATTCTGAATACAGTTCACTTACATGATTTAAGAGCTCTGCCCAGCCCAGCTCTCCCCAGCTCTGCAGTGTCAAACAGGACTGTGCGCATTCCTCTGTGGTTCTATTCTTGCACTTTAAGTGTTCTTTAGGCGCCTTGGACCATTATTCAAAAACTAAAAGTCACGCTAAAGCAAGACTACCTACACGATAAATGCTTTTCATTTTCTTTTACTTTTCCCTTTTTCCCCCCTTCCCAAGATCTCCCACACAATACTTAAGGCCAGTATTTCATGACCCGTGTATCACATTTTGAGTCGGACCTTAACTCTTGGCATGTATTAGAAGTTTTTAATTTGACTGGCAGGTTATATTGTTGGTTGGTGAATCAAGAAGACAGGACTGTGGACTCTTGTATGGCACATTTCAATATTTCCTGATATGTTTTGGCAAATCTGTCACTGAGACTTCTATAATCATTGGCTGCCCATGCAACTAACCTCACATTTGAAAAGCAAATCATCACTCAGTTGATTTTTTCTTTCTACATTGAAAATTGCTGGAAAATTCAATGTGTATTCTTTCAAAGGTGCCTGACTGAGCAAACAAACCTGAAAAAGATTAAAAAGGTAATGCTGTGTAAAAATGCCATTTAAACTCTGGCCAATGTAAAAAAAACTTGACTGAACAAACCAACCTCGGATAAAAGTTACGACTATGAGCCTCGTCTGACTTCAGCCTGAAATACTTTGTTCCCAACCTGTGCTTAAACTGCGTGAAAGTCCACATCACAACATATTAATTGCATTTTTTTGTCTGCTAATACTAATTCTACAACAAGATAGAATAATATTTTTTCAACAAGATATTTTAGCCAAACCAAAGTAATTATGTGTGAAATGAAGCTCCCTTCTAGCCCATCGAGTCCCCTCGGGTTGTATAGATTTTCCCCTTCTTGTTCAGACAGCCTGGTATTTGCCCCGAGGCTGCTCCCTTTCTTTCGTCCTGACTTGGACCAGGTCTGAGGTTGGTTGGGTTCTGCTGCTCTGTCTTCCAGGATTCAAAGCCAAATATTTTTCCCTGTCTGGGAAAGTTTCATGAAGCATCTTAATAAATAAAAGTGTATTACGGTATGTAAATCTCACTCAGCTAAAAGCCAAGACATGTTGTCATGAAGGGACATCAACAGTCTTCTTTAATACAAATATTTTCTATTACGTCTCATGTTCCTTCACTGAAGACTCTGTAAATCCCTGATAAATACCACAGTTTTACATCTCCAGTATCAGTATATGCTACACCAGTTATTCTTGGAGTGTACAGTCGTTTTAATAACTTACAGTAATTCTAAGTCTACATCTTCTTCTGCACAATTTTGCAAGACTGGTCTAAACGAGGTAAGTATCTCTGAGAGGCTTTGTCTTCAGTTTACATTAATGGTCTCTGTCGTGATGAAATTGTCAAATACGGGTTGAAGTTATCTGGACACTGTCTAAGAGTTACCATATGAGAGCATAAGATGACATTTAGGCTAAAACATGGTGTAAATCATGCCTTGCAAAATTTGAATGTCAGGGGTTGCGGACACTTGGATGAAACCACAGTGGTCAGTATTCTCCACACTGATTACAAATTCATTCAGTTAAAACTTGTGTGCTGCACCTAAAGCCTGAAACATGCTACTGCGTTTTCACGGGCCCGTAAGCGCAAGAGCCCTTCCGGGTCCCTTACGTGCTTATGTATCCCTCCTTACGTGCTGACGGGTGTCGACCCCCTTTTCTAAAATTTACGGCAAAGCTCTGCAAGCTCACTCAGCCCGCAAGGCTGTGATTGGTCTGCTCTACATCCCTTCTGAGCTGCATTTCCGGTTTCATGCCCCATAATACCGGCAGAAATCACGGAAGATTTAGAAGAACGAATATGGACCAAATAGAAGAGCACTTGGCAGAAGATATCCGATAGTATGATCACTTGTATAACCTGTCACTGACTGGCGGATTTGTCCGCCAGAAAAAGGCTACGAGGAGCCGCAGTGGCTATGTAAATAAACAATCGACGAAGAAGAAAGAAGGCGTCTCTAAGGTCGTCTCGACAAAAAGCATTTCTCCGCCTAGTGTTCTGGCGCGGAATTGCTTTGTAAGACGCGCAACGGTTGGGGAAGCATGAATGAAAACGAGTCTTGCGCCACAGCGGCGTGAAAAGACGCAGACGCAGTCGCAGAAGCATGTTTCAGGCTTAAGGCTTAACCCTGAACTCTGAACTCCCCTTTAGCAGCACCACAGCTTTCCAGTCCCATTAATCCTAAGGATGTCCTGTCCGTGCGTGTCTTGTTAAATCTATAGTTGTGTAGCAGGTTTAAACATGGTTCTCATAAACTCGAATCAAACAAACACAAAGCAAACATCAGTCCTGTACGTGTCATAATAACTTCTGATCAGTGATGGTGTTTATTGTTAAAGTGTAAATGGTGGAAAACAGTTGAAACGATGCACATAGTGGAAAACATGACTCGATTATGATCTGTCTCTGTATGCAGTCGTCCTGAATCAGAAATTCTAAGAATCAATCAATCAATCAAATTTTATTTGTATAGCCCATATTCACAAATTACAATTCATCTCATAGGGCTTTAACAGGGTGTGACATCCTCTGTCCTTAACCCTCAGCAAGAGTAAGGAAAAACTACAAAAAACCCTTTTAACAGGGTAAAAATATGTAGAAACCTCAAAAAGAGCCACATGTGAGGGATCCCTCTCCCAGGACGGACAGAAGTGCAATAGATGCCACGTGCAGGACAACATCATCAATATTCAAAGTCTCTAGCAGCATTGATGAGCGTAGACATCCCGAAGGACAACCCCAACATGACATGCCAAGCAGTCCCGCTGCAAGCACAGTCCATGCTCAGCAACCATCTGGACCACGATCCACCATCCAGACCAGACGCCACTCCAGTCCTCAGTCACCGTCCACCGCCGCCCACCAGGAGGACCCATCACAAGCCACCACCGCGGTCCTGGTCCACCGCCCGTGCCCAATGCCAACGCGACACAGGGTCCGCCACCAGCACCACGATCAGCCCACATGACTCAGAATCCGCCACACTGGATCCAACACCGCGACCCCCGGTGCGCGATCCACAAACCGCAATCCATGGTGCGGCCACAGAGGCCCTGGATCTGCGGGTGATAAAGCAAAGGGATTCCGTGGAAGGGGGATAGGGATGGAGAAGAGGAAGGAGAAGCTGGAAAGAGAAGCTCCGTGTGTCATGTGTCATAAAATAGAACAAGTAACGTTCCGGCGCACTAATTAGCTCTAACTATAAGCTTTATCAAAAAGGAAGGTTTTGAGCCTACTTTTAAACGAACAGATGGTGACTGCCTCCCAAACTGAAAGTGGTAGATTATTCCACAGCCGAGGGGCTTGATGGCTAAAAGCTCTGGCTCCTACTCTACTTTTAGAGAATTTAGGGACGACAAGTAGGCTTGAATTCTGGGAGCGGAGTGCTCTAGTGGGTTTATAAGGTATTAACAGCTCTTTAAGGTATAAAGGCGCTATATTATTAAGGGCCTTGAAGGTGAGGAGGAGAATTTTAAATTCTATTCTAGATTTAACTGGAAGCCAGTGTAGCGATGCTAATATTGGAGAAATGTGCTCTCTTCTCTTTGTTCTCGTCAGGACATGTGCTGCGGCATTTTGGAAAAGCTGTAGAGTCTTTAACGACTTCCTGCTGGAGCCTGATAATAATGAATTACAATAGTCCAGTCTCGATGTAACAAAGGCGTGGACTAGTTTTTCTGCATCTTTTTGTGAAAGGACATGTCTAATTTTTGAAATATTACGCAAGTGGTAAAAAGCGGTCCTAGAAATTTGTTTTAAGTGACTATTAAAGGATAAATCAGGATCGAAGATCACTCCCAAGTTCCTGACTGTTTCAGACGACAGCAAGGGCAATGTCGTCTAGCGCAGCTATATCATTAGATAATGCATCTCTAAGGTGTTTGGGGCCAAGTATTATAACCTCTGTTTTGTCTGAGTTTAATAAGAGAAAATTGCGGGTCATCCAGGTTTTTATGTCCTTGAGACATGTTCGAAGTTTAGTTAATTGATTACTTTGTTCAGGTTTTATTGACAAATATAACTGGGTGTCATCCGCATAGCAGTGGAAATTTACCGAGTGTGTCCTGATAATGTTTCCTAGTGGAAGCATATATAATGAGAATAAAATTGGGCCGAGCACAGAGCCCTGTGGAACACCATGATTAACTTTGGTGCGCACAGATGACTCATCATTAATTTGCACAAATTGGGAGCGATCAGAAAAATACGATTTAAACCAGTTAAGGGCGGTTCCATTAATATTAATTAACTGTTTTAGTCTTTGTAATAAAAGACATCAGAAATTTTTGAATCTAAGAACTGGTGCTGTCAGTTTAACACGTTATTAATGGCATTAACGCAAACCCATTTTAACGCCGTTAATTTTTTTATCGCGACATTAACGCAGAGCTGCCAACTCTCACGCTTTCGCTGTGTGACACACGCTTTTGCATGTTGGGGGTTGACATTAATTTTTTAAAACATCGTATCAGGCCGTCTTGAAGTACAAGGAGGGGGCGAGTGTGTGTGTGTCTGTGTATGTGTGTCTGTGTGTGGTTCCAGATAGCGCACCGTAGCCCCGCCCCCTGCCCCCATGCACTCGCTCAGAGAGACACAGTGAGATCAGAGTTCAGTGACTCACTGCTTCTTAACTATGGAAACAGTGAAAACACAGAGTTTCTCTGGTCTCAGCTGATCAGAGATCAGCGCCTCAGCTTCTCGATCAGAGCAGAAGCTGCAGTTGGTTTCTACCGAGCTTCAGTATCTGTGTTTGCCGCCAGTCTGACCTGCTCTCGCTTTTTGTTTTAATATTTCGCCAACTAAAATATATATTTATAAGCTATTAGGCTGCAGCTATATGTTTTTATTTATTTCAAAATAGGGAACTTCTTATTTCATACATTTTCACAAATATGGGGAGGACTCAAATAGCCCTACACAGTTCTGTGTTTAATTTGTTTCAAAGTAGGCTGACACTTGCCTGTGTATTTTGTTTGATTGTTATTTTGTTGCTTGTCTGTTTGAGAGGCCTGACTGCTATGTTCACAGCAAACTTGAAAAAAAGAAAATATTAAGCCATGGTTTAACTGCACTATAGGCAACAAGAGTCCTTGTTTACCTGAAATGTGCACTTTATAATTTTATTTTGTAGCGCCCTGTTTGGCAATGTTGTTTTTCAATAAAATAAAACATTTGCATAAATCAAGCCAATCCACTTTTCATGTTGATAGAGCATTAAAAAAAAAAAAAAAAATGATGGGGAAAAAATAAATGAAGGGACATTTAGAATAGATACAAATTTGCGATTAATCGCGATTAATTTTGAGTTAACTATGACATAAATGATTACAATGTTTTATACATAATTACACAATGTCTGTTTGAAAATTTGAAACCTGAACATATCAGCCTCCTCTCAGTCTACAGTCGCAATTTTGCCTGCAGCAAAATGTGTCTTATGGTTAATAAACATAATTACATCTGTTGATTACATGCTTTGACTTAAACATTTTAAGTTATGAGTTATATGTGTATTTAAATAGTGTTTAATGGAACATCCGCCTGAGGATGCACAACGATTATATCAAGACACTAGGTTTGCAGACACACACCACAAGTGATGTTTGTGGTTTTATGAAATTTACCTTTTGTAATACCTACATGGGTACTTCATACTCTCACATTTTTGCCTTTGCAGTTGGGTGCAGCTCTTCTGTCTGTATGTACTGTCCTTTTTTAACCCAGGACAAAATAATTGACATGGCACCGTAACAGCATCACTTTGTTCTTCCAGCACATGATTCGCCCTCAGGTGCAAATAGTTGTTCCACTTTTCGTACATGAGGTATTTTTTTAGGTCACACATCCAAGCAAATTTTTTAGACAATGCTATGTCAATAAAGTTTACCACAGGCAGTGAGGTGAGACTTATGAATTGTTCTTCTGTTTGATGTGCCATGGGAAAACATTGCTTCCTCTTCACAGACACCTGTTGAATGATCATGTGTCATGCTGTTTATTTTAGCAACCTGACATTTCAAATTAAACAATGATTCGCTCAATAGCTCAACTGTTAGGGATGTTGCACTATGTACAAAGGTTTGAGTTCTCCTGAAAAGGTTATAGAATCCTCCTGACCTGGTTCTTTGCTGCTCTCTTTCCCCCTCTCACACTAAATAATGTCCTACAAAACTTATCTGGTAACCTGTTTTTCAATTTATGCCAAAATTTCAACTGAATTTCCTTTCATTTTTGTTGTTGTAAAAAATCTGTTTACAAAAACTGCAGGTGATGTAATACTGTTTATGCTGCGAAATTACACTGCAGAGATAAGAAGTTAAGAACAATATTTAATATATAAAAAGGTTATAATGGCTGCAATGTTAATTTATAATCATGGGATATATTAAATATTAAAATACATTATTACATTATTTTAATTCAACAAAGTTTCATTCTTTGATTTCCACCAATTCTACTGACAGTGACGATGTTGACATTGGCAGGGATATTCCAATATGAAGCCAAGTAAGCCATTTGTGTGATTAAGACACGGCCATGTTAACAGTATTTTCTGGTTACCTTAACCTGAATGAAGTAATACTCAGAATAAGCATTATCAAATTAAGACTTAGTCACATACATGTATGTGTCCTGATCACATTAAAAGGTCCCATTAGAGTTTTTTTTTTACATCGTAGGTAGACATTAACATATGTGTGTATTTGACCCATAATTGATATTGGGTCTAGATGTTGACTGTTGAATACAACTCACCCAGTGATCGATTCCCCACATACCTATATCCTCACGGCTGGGGAAGAATAAAGCCAAATATGTAAATGGGAGTCATTCCCCGGCCTCAACATTCAGGTACATTTTGCTCAGAAAATGTTGTGCTCATTTCACATGCATTTGCTCGTCAATAGCAATGTTTTTTATTAAGTATAGATTTCTTATTTTCTATATGGGGATCCTTATCCTTTTCTTTTAGCATCTGACTTGTTAAAATATGTCATTGAGCATGTATTTGGTATATAATCTTTTCTTATGTATGCATGTCTCTCAAACTCCCACCTCCTATTGTTGGTATAACAAAGGACACCATCAGAGGTATAAATATACAAAAAGATTGGTAGCAGCATATTGCTTGCATACACACTAATGCATTGCAGGAGATGCAGTAGCTATGATAACTACTGTTATGATTTTTTCATCTCAGCATTATGGAAATATTCACATGGGACAGGTGGCAGAGTTGGTGTTGACTGTCTTTGACTCAATAATTTGTGTTTTCTAATGCACATTCATTTTAATGCTGTTTTCCTGTGGTATATGTTTGCTGCAGATATGACAAATTCCTTTTATGGAGTATTTGTACAGGATAATCAGAAACATATGCTTTACCTGATTTCTACAACAGATATATATATAAAGTAGCCTACTGAAATTGAAATAATGATTGTAAATTGTAAATAACGTATTTGTGTAATTGGGACACAAACAACATAATACAGATTTTTTTATCGGCATTCATACCCCTTTTGTGTATAACCTTGGATGACTTAACGATAACCCACAGCGTGTGACTTGCTTAGCCTGATGCGATTGTTAGGTTAAGTTCAGCTAAATGAAAAATGAAATGAGGTTCACCTGGATCTTGGAACCGGGTATGTTTAACTGGCTTCTTGGTACAGACTCCCTTGCTCTAACCTCAAATCTTGTAAAACATATACAAATACGTCTTACCTAGAAAAAAGAGGGAGAGAGGAAGACAGAGAGACAGACTAAGGGTAGGAAAAGGATAAAGGATAAGATAGAGCGAAAGAAAGACCCTCATTCTCTTCCCACTTCCCCTCCTCCTCCTGTCTAGAGAGAGAAAAACATGTAGCGGAGCGTCTCAGCGCCAGCCCTCTAATTAAATGCCTCCTGAGTCTGTCTCATAATGTTAGAGACTGTCTGAAGAGGAGTGTCTGTGTGAGATTACATAGCACTCTGCTGATACTTGTTTTCAGGTCATTCACCAACACTCACTTACTGTAAAGACAACTGCTTTTGCATATTTACTGGACACCATCAAAATACAGTGGAGAGGTCTCTGGTAAAGTTCTGCTGATATTTGATACGTTTTTAATGTCAGTAAATCCCATATGTAAGCCAATGTAGCAATGGACTGATACTACAAGTGGTTGTGTGTGTGTGTGTGTGTGTGTGTGTGTGTGTGTGTGAGTGAGTGTGTGCGTGTGGGAACGCACGTTTGTATTTGCGCTTCCTTCCCTTTCAGAAAGACCCGCACTTTGAACACACGTCCAGTACACCGCTGTATATATGGACGCACGCAAACACACACATACATACACGAGCACAGTGCAAACAAACACAAGGTTGGACACAGTTAAAAGGCAGCACATTAGGGGTAACTGGAGACTGAATTGAGCCCATACAGTAATTATGTGTCTACACCTGAGATGGGAAGAAATGAGAGGAGAGAGTAAGGGAAGAAAAAGGAAAAGAGAGGAGCAGTGGTGAAGAATAATCTCCCAAGCCCACCTAGGAAGAGGCAGAGTGGAGAGAGAGCGAGAGAGAGAGAAAGAGAGAGAGAGAGAGATAGAGAGAGAGAGAGAGATAGCAGGAGTACAGACATTAAAATAGAAAGAGAGCCGAGTGGGGGGTATAAAGACAGAGAGCGATTATGAAGGAGTGCGACAGTTTAAACAAACCTGACAGTGTCTCCACTTCCCTCAGACAGGTCTGTGTGAAAATGTTTGGCCACAGCTGTCAGCACTAACCATAACAGCTCCTGGTAATACATCACCATAATCACCCTGCTCCTACTGAAAGCAGCCATCAAACTCACTGAACACACAGCAAACATGCAGCGTGTCAGGCAGGGGTGGACTGGGACAAAAATTCAGCCCTGGCATTGTCTGTCCAGACCAGCCCACTACATTATCAGCGGACACCACATAGAAGTCCACAAATCTCGCGGCGTCTTCTCTCATGCATACTACTGTTACCACCTAGCTCAAAGATGGCAACAAGAAGGGAGGCCACACACAAACCTCTCAAGCCAAAAGTAAATTTATGTAACTCCAAATCAAGATAGCTCTAACTACGTAGTGGGATGTGTAAAATATGTTACGCGTCAGTGGTGTTAACAGTGTTTGGATGTGTGAAAATAACGTGTGATGTATGTTGTAAAGTGCAGAAGCAAAGAAAAACAAAGGCTGAGGGCCCCATGCCCCTGGAAGCAGCCTTTAGATCTGCAGCTGAAGCCCAGCCCAAAAGGGCAGGCCCAGGGTGATGCCCCTGCCAGCTCTACCTGTGTCTGGAAAAAAACTCCTCAGGCTCTCACATTTCAAGGGGTCAACCTGAGAAGGACATGGTTACATTATATATACCTCAGTAAACAATAAATGAATTGAAAGATTACAATAAATTCAAGGGCAAATATATCAAATTAAACTAATTATTCCCTAAAGGTTTACTTGATTCTGCATCTCTATTTACAGCTCAGAAAGTTTACTGTTGTTATGGCAACAGTAAACGACGTTAGCAGCTCTTAGCTAGCGTAGCTAAATCATCTGAACAATAATAACCCATAATATCACAATTCGGCATATTAAACAAAATCAAAAACGTTTTCTACTTTGTTTTGGACACGTCTCAAAAATGTAGCCTAGCCAGCCCCAGGCCAACGTTACTTACCATGTCTGCCTCCACTCGCTCATCATTGTCGAGTCCTCCTCGCTCGTCTCCCGGCACACCTGCTGCTGCTGGGCTGGCGAACCCGGCACCAAATAGGTCCGTCAGTTTGGCACATTTAGCCGCCTCCACCTCCAGAGACTTCAGCTTTTTTCCCGATGCTTCTCAGCGCCACCCGGGCCTTTTTTACTCTTATTATCCATTTTAAGTTTCTGTCTCAGCAGCAGCCCGTCCCGCGACTCCCCACGCCAATGCCATGAGGTCCCGCCCCACCCTGCTTTGTGTTGTGATTGACAGCACTGTCAGCCCATGATTATTTGACAATGACAAACAATAGACCAATAATATGTGTCGATGCTGGCACACACTGATAGCCCTCTGTAGCCAATTGGCCGGCCCAATTGAAGGGAATTTAGAGAGGAAGAAGAGAAAAAAAAAAAAAAAAAACATAGCGGACCAGACCGGCCCACATTGGGTCAACGGCCCACCGGGACGGTGCCCGGTATGCCAGATGGCCAGTCCACCCCTGGTGTCAGGCCTTTCACAGTCCGTCTGTGGACTAGTCTAGTCACTGCTTGACATGACATCCTAAAATGTTACAAAATGTTGTCTGTTTACTTGAATGGTTCATAGATATCATATACCACATTAATGCTTGAACAGATAGTAATGTGTGATTAGTCTGACTGCTTCGACAATATTGTTCTGTTCCCTAGGGTTGTGATACCAACAAGAATGAATTTGAAGACAGGATCATGGATCATGTTGTCTTGTCTTATCTTAGTGTTGAACACTTCTAGGCCAGACAGAAGATGACAACGAGATGATCGAATGAAGCAAACCTTGATTGTCACGGCAGAGGACAGAGTAAATGTACTCTTTTTTTTCAACACTTTTACTGAATCTTTTATCAGTCAATCAATCAGAATTTATTTGTACAGCCCGTATTCACAAATCACAATCTGTTATAGGGCTTAACAAGATGTGACACCCTCTGTCCGCAACGCTGTTTACTTACCTTACTTGAACCTCTCTCATGTCATGTCTGATAAACCTTTCGCTTTATCAGATCATTACCTACTATATAAGTAGGTAATGATCTGAACATGTAACAGACATGGAGATCAACAATTGAAAATGATTCAATTGCTTTCTTGTAACATCTATTCAGTTGTCAGACACCAAACTCTTGTTGAAAACCACTGCTGTGGACAAGAATTGATTAATGCCCTTTTTCATAGAAGTTCCTTAAAAAAAAAACTACAGTTTGTAGAGACCTTCAGAACTAATGACCTGTGACGATAATGTCACATTGTTTGCATGCTACTGTTTCTCTCCACTGATGTGTGATATCACATGGTGGCACAAAAGCTGTTTCCAAACATGTGTGTCAAAACAATGTAGATCCTTTTATTCTATCATTGTTTTGTTTTCCTTCCTTATTTTGACAGAAATGACACTAAAAACCAAGTTCATGATATAATATAAGCCACAGACCAGTCTGATAGGCTCAGGGGGTCGTCATTAATAAGATATTACATATTGAGATTATCGTACACCATCTGCAGCAAGTCCATAGTTATATCTTTACACCTTCCTATTGTCCATCATTAGTCATGAGGTTTTTTGTTAGCTTTAAATGTAAAACACTAAACTAAGAGCACACAGCACGTTAGCCAAGCCCTATGAGACGAATTGTAATTTGTGAATATAGGCTATACAAATAAAATTTGATTGATTGATTGATTGATAATAATGATCTAATATGTGTTAACGATAGCTGAGTTATGTACTGTTAGCCTATGGAGGGAGTTTGCTGATATTAGCTTATGATTGTGCTTTGAGGAGGCGTTGATAAGAGAGTAGACATAGAGATTAACCGTAGGAAAGTTGAGTCTTTAGTTTCTGATAAAAGTCTTTGTCAAGGCACACAAAGGCCCAGGTGCACTGGTTATGACAGACACACACGCACACACACAAAACCTACATAGAGACAGAGAGATATAAATTCTAACATTTTATTGATAGTGTTTCACTTTAGAAAATAAAAAAGGTTCGCAAACATTCTAAAAAGACTTTGCATTACTTTCTTACCTTGTATGTCATTAAGTGCTCGCCTACTTTCTATACTTGCCCGGAAGAGTGAAAATATTTGATTGATATTGTCCTTGTCTTCTCATTTGACGCGCAGAAAGAAAGCCATTTAATCTACTTCCCAAGATGTCGAGCCACAGCAAGAAAGATTCAATAAAGTCATTATGTGAACTAACAGATAAAGGTATTTTTTTTGCATGATCAGAAACTCACTTGAAACGTGAACGATAATTTCTTAAAAATTTGTTTCAGAACAAAAGCATCTTTCCCAAATGTTTTGGTTTTCCATTAACCTGACATTTGCCCTTCCTTTTCTGATGAGTAGATACTGATGTTAAATCGACTGCATTTGAAAGAAGGATCTCTCTCTTAATATGTCGTCCTACATCGAGAGATGAATGACTAAACTCTTGTCAGCTCGCAGCACTGCAGGTTCCTGAAATTGGTGTGTTGGTGGTAGACAGAGCAGCAGCCAGACTGTAATTTCAGCCCCTAAAACAGTGTTTAGGCCAGTGTCTGACGTTAGCCTGCAGACTCGCTGTTTGCATCTGCAGTCTTTTACACTCCACACACACCAATAAGGCAATTTTATCTCTCATCTGAGTGATTGGACCTGCTGTGGGCTTTGTTGTTTATTATGCTTAAATACTTAAATACACCACAGTCACACTGCAAATGTAAACTGACCCCCTCTCTCTCTCTCTCTATATGTGTGTTTGCCTACTATGTAATGTGTGGCAGTGATACATCATCGTGCCTGTGGTCCTGTCATTAAGGTTTCTGCAAATAAGGCTTAGGAGGGTAAATTATGCCACCAAGAAATCACACACATACATACACAAACTCACACACACACACACACACACACACACAGCTATCATTCATTCAGACTTTCTTGTCATCAGCATAATTTTGTCCTGATTTTTGCGAAAGGACAAAATCAGTCCTTTCGCAAAAAGATGCAGAAAAACTAGTCCTCGCCTTTGTTACATCGAGACTGGACAATTGTAATTTATTATTATCAGGCTCAAGCTGTAAGTCATTTAAAGACTCTACAGCTTGTCCAAAATGCTGCAGCATGTGTCCTGACGAGAACCAAGAGAAGAGAGCACATTTGTCCAGGATTAGCATCGCTACACTGGCTTCCAGTTAAATCTAGAATAGAATTTAAAATTCTTGTAATTTTCCTTACTCTTCCTCAGGGTTAAGACCAGAGGATGTCACACCCTGTTAAAGCCCTATGAGACGAATGTGATTTGTGAATATGGGCTATACAAATAAAATTTGATTGATTGATTGATGATTTAAGAAGTCATTTGTTTTGCAATATCTACTATGATCTGTGTCAAATCTAGTGAACCAAAATGAAGTGTGTGTGAGATAAAGTAATCCTCCCTCTGTTTCTTATCATGGACACAGTACTCTGTGTCTCTGTGGCTCCTCAGTTCTGTGTCATGGCTGTCTGACTGTGGTCCGAAACATCATGCTCCCTCATTACATAACATCACTGCTTGTGTTTTCCATTGAGTTGCAGCAGACCTGATGCCAAAAGTGTATCCACGGTGACATAAATAATCAAGGATGTCATAATCCACCCATCTCTATAAAACATTAAGGGCATATCTTAATATATGACTGTTCACAGTCTATATATATTTAAGTCCCTCACACCCCGCCCATTCTGTCTTTCATTATCTTTATCGCCTCTCGTTCTCTTTTTCTTTCTGTCATTCATTATGTTCTACCTCCCTCTAACTTTCAGCTTCTCTTCTTTGTCTGTCTTTATCCTATTTCTACTGCTCAGTCTCTTTTTCGTACTCATTCCTCATGCTCTCTGTAGACTTCAACTATATTTGAAGACAGCAGAAAGTAACGTGGATTACTCATCCGTCTCTCTCGATCAATTCCTTTCACTCCTCCTGCTGTCATTACCCATCTGTCTGTATTTCGCAGATAAACTATGACACTGTAATTAAAAACAGGAATGGCATGTTTTGCAATTGGACACTCCCATGAAGAGACTGAGACAATTGGCAATCATGGAGTTGGTATTTCAAAGTGGTTTGGATTCTTCCCAGCTGGTGGTTTGAGTGGGTGACAGGATTTACTGGATCACTCAAATGTCTATGTTGGTCCAGACTGTGTTGTCTGATGCAGAAACAAATGGGTATGCAGGTTTGTTTTATCTGTATTTTATTCTTTGATTAAGAATTGTTGTTTTTTATTATGTAAGTACACTGTTCACAAAACTATAAAAAAAAAAGACCTACCAAGATTGACCCATTTACCTCTATAGGTGATGAAAAGTCACATTATGTTTGTTAACAGTATTCAATGTGCAAAGGATCTTACCATTATTCAGTTGGTAAAATGTTTTGTTTAACTCCATAGGCATTTTAAAAATGATGACAGGTTTACTGTCAGAGCTCAGTGTCTCAGAGGAGCTGGACACAGTTTTCCATCACCCAACACATTCACTTTCAAAGGAAACAGTGAAATTGTCTGTTCTAGACCAATCTTTGGCTTATTTTTTATATTATTCTATAATTGAATTATACCTGTCTCCTACACAAAACTGCCAGACTGCCGAATGACATGTACTATTAGAATTTAACCTCTCTTCTTGTTTTTTGTCAACATTTTACAATGTTGTGTTTTATTTCAAAGTACAATCTCAAAGTTCCAGTCTGGACATTCCAAAGGACCCCTTCACTTAATATTTTTAATTGTGCTGTAGAATTCATTTTAAATTGACACTATTTGATAAATTTATCGATGGAAACAATGCAAATGTTTCCTGCCACATAACTTATAGATTCCCTAGTGCAAACATCTTTTACTTTGTCATACAGGTGTAACTAAGAACATTTGCATTCAACTGAGATAATCTAGTTCTGAGACCCTGATGTTCTGCATGCCTCAGCTCACTGGCTCACATGTACAATAGGACTATATAACAGCTCTACTGGTAGCTGCACAAGTTACACTATTCTTAATTTTGGTTGTTGGTTTTTTCGCCCAATGATTTCATTCCTGAAGTGAAATAAATTGTTCTTAAAAATATGTTTAGACTTGCCGATAGAAAACTACCTCACACTAACTTTTTACATGGATTTTAAAAACATCTGCGGTTGATCCTGAAGTCACATACACTTTTTTCTTGCCATGTTGCAATAAATGTGATATACTCTAAGGCAGTGATTTTCAACCTTTTTTTGAGCCGCGGCACATTTTCTACATTTACAAATTCCCGGGGCACACCACCAACCAAATTGACACTCTATGGCCTAACACAGTACATATAATACATATAGTTAGTAATATAACTTCTAAATGTATTAAAAAGTAAAAATTGTAATCATTTCAGCCCTTTATTACTCTTACCTTTAATGGGCACAAATTGAATCAGATTTAGGAAACAATCTTTGATTGAACTAAACTATATTTAACGGGGACATATTATGCTCATTTTACCAGTTGATGTGGTTTCTTGGGGTGAAATGTCTAACATATTTTGGTCAAAATACCAAAAGGATCATTTAAAACAGGACCTTTTTACCCCGTCTAAAACAGCCCTCCTCAGAGTGACCTGTTTTGAGTGCCGACAGTTACTCCTGCCGTTTACCCGAGCTTCATTGAATTTCTTCACTTTGACATTCAGAGCACTGGGCAGAAATCACATCACCTCAACACCCACGTGGGCCTTCGCGATGCTTTGTTTTAATTAAACAGTCGGATTCCCCTAGTCCGCACCAGTTCTAAGTCAGCTGCTAGGCGCCAGCCGAGGCGCACCGCCGGAGGGGGCCCCCCGCGCGAACGGAGGGTTCCCCAAGCGGGCACCGTAGCTGAGGTGATCCGCGAGAAGTGACCGACACGCATCCGACCGCCGTACCCGGCCCCCTCCAACCGGTCCCCGCCTTCCGCACCGGCGGCGGACACCGCCCCGTGGTCCAAGAGAAAGAAATCCCCCGCATCAGCGACGCCGTGAGGCTCCGACGATCTCTCACAGCACACTAGTGTGCCGGGGCACACTGGTTGAAAATCACTGCTCTAAGGCAGGGGTCTCCAAACTTTTTGTTCCGGTGGCCACATATAGATAAAAAATTCGAAGGACTGGGCCACTCACACCGCCACGCCCCCTGCCATGGAGCAGACTGTTGACAGTGCGACTCAACCGCGTCGCTCGGGGGGGGCGTGGCGGCGTTCTGAGGGACAGCTTGCAAGTCAGGGCAATACATTGGGCCATAGTCCATTATATTACATTAAATTTCATTTAGCTGATGCCTTTATCCAAAGCGACTTACAATAAAGGGCGACGCATGGTTCTGCAACTGCGGCTGCAACTTTTCACGCAGTTGTATCGATGGACTCGTTTTAATTTATGGTTCTCCAAGGGCTGCGCGTGTTGCAAAGCAATTCACTGCCAGATCACTAGGTGGCGTTTTTGTTGAAGACGACCTTAGAGACGCCTTCTTTGTGCGTGGCAGTCGTCGTTGACTGTTTATTACTTTTTACTTTTTCTGGA
Source organism: Platichthys flesus (assembly GCF_949316205.1). Lineage (NCBI taxonomy): Eukaryota > Metazoa > Chordata > Actinopteri > Pleuronectiformes > Pleuronectidae > Platichthys > Platichthys flesus. Next base: position 26,058,980 of record NC_084953.1, read on the forward strand.
GGACAAATTTATCCCTGATCTTTCTCTACAGCTTCGTACCTTCTTCGACCTGCAAACCGACGTTAGACGAGATGTCCTTCCAGAAATTGCAGGCCATCTGCGTGTCCTTGTATTCCGTCAATGACAGGTTACACAAGTGGTCATACTTTCGGACCTCTTCTGCCAAATGCTCTTCTATTTGGTCCATATTAGTTCTTCTAAATCTTCCGTGGTTTCTGCCGGTATTATGAGGCATGAAACCGGAAATGAGACTCCGGAAAGGATGTACTTAGCGGACCAATCACAGCCTTGCGGTCTGCTTGAGGCTTGCGTAGCTTTGTCGTAAAGTAAAAAAAATTGGGCAAGCACGCAATGGGCACGCAAGGGGCACGCAAGGGGCTCTGGAGCTTACCCCTTCTTGCATGTCTCTGAAAACGCAGAAGCATGTGCCTGCCTTAAGTGCATCAACCCCCAAGGGTACAAACCCAGAACAACAAGAATCAAGAAAGTAAAATGTCTTCAAAAATAAAGCAAAACAAAGTGCTATAAGTAGGTGCCATTTAAGTGCTACTAAATTGTTAGTTAAAAAAAAATTTGTATAATATTTTTTTTTTTAAAGTATTATAGTCATTGATGCGGGCCAAATAAAAATTGATGGCCCGCGGGCCGTAGTTTGGACTATCCTTTAATAGTCACTTAAAACAAATTTCTAGGACAACCTTTTTCCACTTGCATAATATCAAAAAAATTAGACATGTCCTTTCGCAAAAAGATGCAGAAAAACTATTCCACGCCTTTGTTACATTGAGACTGGACTATTGTAATTCATTACTATCAGGCTCCAGCAGTAAGTCGTTAAAGACTCTACAGCTTGTCCAAAATGCCGCAGCATGTGTCCTGACAAGAACCAAGAAAAGAGAGCACATTTCTCCAGTATTAGAATCGCTACACTGGCTTCCGGGTAATCTAGAATAGAATTTAAAATTCTCCTCCTCACCTTCAAGACCCTTTATAATATGGCACCTTTTCTATCTTAAAGAGCTGTTAGTACCCTATCAACACACTAGAGCACTCCACTCCCAGAATTCAGGCTTACTTGATGTCCCTAAAGTCTCTAAAAGTAGAATAGGAGCCAGAGCTTTTAGCCATCAAGCTCCTCTCCTGTGGAATAATCTACCACTTTCAGTTCGGGAGGCAGACACCATCTGTTCGTTTAAAAGTAGGCTCAAAACCTTCCTTTTTGATAAAGCTTAAAGTTAGAGCTAATTAGTGCGGCAGAACGTAGCTTGTTCTATTTTCTAAAATAGGAAGCGTTTAGTCTAAAAAGGCATAGAGGTATGGATGGCTGATCTACTGCTTCTCTTTCCAGCTTCTCCTTCCTCTTATCCATCCCTATCCCCCTTCCCCAGAATCCCTTTGCTTTATCGCCTTCGAATCCAGGGCCTCTGTGGCCGCACCATGGATTACGATTTGTGGATCGCGCATCAGAGGTCGCAATGGTGGACCCAGTATGGCGGATTCTATATTGTGTGGGCTGAGCATAGTGGTAATGGCGATTCCTGTATCGTGTTGGATACGGACGGTGGCAGCGGTTCATGATGGATCCTAATAAGCGGCAGTGGACAATGACTGTGGCCTAAACTGGCCTCTGATCTGGATGGTGGATCATGATCCTGCTGGTTGCTGACCATAGACTATGATTGCAGCAGGACTGCTTGACATATAGTATTGAAGTTATCATTCAAGATGTTTACCCTCATCAATGCTGTTAAAAACTTTATTCTTGATGATGTTTTCCTGCACGTGGCATCTATTGCACTTCTGTCCATCCTGGGAGAGGGATCCCTCACATGTGGCTCTCTCTGAGGTTTCTACGTATTTTTACCCTGTTAAATGGGTTTTTAGTAGTTTTTCCTTACTCTTGCTGAGGGTTAAGGACAGAGGATGTCACACCATGTTAAAGCCCTATGAGACGAATTGTGATTTGTGAATATGGGCTATACAAATAAAATGTGATTGATTGATTGATTAATGGGGATCCTGGTGACAAAGTGGCATTGAGGTTTACTGTCTCTGGTTAGGTTATGGTGCGTGCCTGTGCGTGTGGACTTTATAAGCTCCTGCTATGTTTCCTGCTCCTAAATGTCATCTGCAGTGTTGTGTCTGTGGTGTGTAAATATGTATTTACACACCACAGTTGGGTTGTGGGTGGGCGGGGGGACGACAAAGACAGTAAGCAGGAGATACTCGTTCTTTCACATCAAATGCTCCAAAGGAATCTTGAAAATGAAAGAAATATTTATCTATAGAGAAAGACAGGTGGGATATCTCCATTTGGCTCGCTGTTTAATTTCCTCCCTTTTTTCTATTCATGAATTATCTCTTGACACGGAGACCAAAACGGTGCTCAGATGCCCAGGTAACGCAAAAACACAGGTTATAATAAGAACAGCACCACAGCATCTTCATGCCAAAGAATCGGGCAATAAAGCTCCAGGATTCCAGAAAAGCAGCCTGTTTTTTCTCAAATCCCTGAGATGATTTACTAAACACTTTTCATGTTTGTATGTGGACATAATTAATGGGACGAGTTCTATATCAAACAAGTTTCTGTAAATGATAACTTCAAAGTTCCTACCTGACCAATGAAATATATTGTGATGGAACTATCCAAATGTAAGGTGCATTTTTCTAGAAGTTTCAACCACATTACATTTACATGTCATTTAGCTGACGCTTTTGTCCAAAGTGACTTACATTTTTTAAGAACACTCAGCATTTATGAGGGGCCATTTTAGGGGTTCAGTATCTTGCCAAGGACACTTAAGCAGGCAGATGTGAAAGAGTAGGATTCGAACCGTCAACCTTCTTGTTGCAGAACACCTGCTCTATCCCCTGGGCCACGCTCTCCCTCACACAACCCTCAGTAGATGGGGTCTACGTATTTCTCATGGCACTGGATCTAATGCACATGAACTCAGTAGCTGTGTTGAATATGTAATATAAGGCAATTCATCAGTTCATAAAGGTCCAGGGATAAAATGACAAACAACTTGGAGCACAGGGATCTCTAAAGACAGTAGCAGTGGATCAAACTATGAAGAAGGGATGGTGAGTGGTTAGGGCAAATGGGGTTATATTATGACAGTTAAGAAAATATCCTTATCTTTTATTTTCATTTTAGTGCTGAATTTATCTCTCTAGCTTGAGATAAAATGTGTGGTTAAGGAATGATTTGATTGGACGCAGCAAGAACAGAAAAGTTTAATCATAACACTAATGGTCACCTGCAATATTTGTGCAACAAGTATGACTCACTAATCTGACATTTGTGCAACTTTCCCGGAGATGTAAACTCCTCTTAGCTTGTGTTTCCTCCCTTGTTCTTTAAATATCTGCTGAACGTCTGACACTCTTACGAACATTTCATAAGTAAGACATAAAAAGCACAGCTCAGAAATACTTAACAGAAACATTTCAGGGTCCAAGTTTACACCTCAAAATCAATTGACTGTAGGAAACCCTGCGACGAACCTGCCTCTTTTTTTTGTAGTTTTTGTTCAATTCTATTTCTCCGATTACTTGAAACATAGTCCTCCAACCTGAACATCGATATGGGTTTTACAGCAGCTGCATGTCTATTGTTGTCATGGTAACCATAACGCCACCCTTAGGAGGACACCAGCAGTAGGTGTACCTGACATTAGTCATTGAGCTAACAATGATAAACACAAGGTTGTGGAACTGTCACGGTTTATGTATGTTTAAAAAAGATCAAGTTCTAGGTTAAAATAGTTACTTCCTGTAGGTTAAATGACCATTGCCATTATGGTTACAATTACAAACGTGCAGGTAAGGTTATGAAAGGATCATGGGACGAGACATTGCTGATCATCAGTTTCACACAGGAGACAAACAGCAGTCTCCTCTCTGAATCTCCTGAGTTTTGTCGACCCATCCTTCCATCCAAATGTCCCTCTGATGTGGACCTCGTCATTCCATAAAAACGTGTCCTGACTTCTGGCTACAATCACAAGAGGTTGTTCAACAATAAAATCGATCTATTGTAGATCCTGGACAGACATACGAAGGGCTCTTTTACACCAGATGACAGCAACCACATTGCTTATATGGTCTGACATAATTGTTGACTTTGTTATGTTCAGTTTAATTCGTTTGGTTACAAAGCACAGGACTGCAACACCAGAGACAATATAAGTGCTTTGGTTATGGTAAGAGAAGGATCAATCCTATAAATAGCTATTTCCTTTGCATTGTATTCATAGTGTAAATTACATGTTTTCAGGTGGCATATTTACATTCAGAACCAAAAGTAATGGTGTTTGGTTTTCTTGTTGTTCCTAGTGAGGACCAGCCGACTTTGCATCAGGTCGTTTCCAGTTATAATAAGTACAGATAAGGATGCGACAAGGCCAGTTACCTTAGCAACAGCCCATTTGCCTTATTTGGTGATAATAAATATAATAATATGCCATAGTGTTGTTTTTCCTTTGCTGTCGTGGCTACATACAATGCAGATATCCTGCTTTACCAGAGCATACAGAGGGACACATGGAAAAGTGCTAAGAATACTAAAGATCTTCATTACCAAAAATTTTTTTAATGAAACCTAGATCCCGAATCAACTCAGTCAAGAATTTTTAAGTTATGATTGTCTGACCACTTGAATAGAATATAAACGGACTACCACAATTTTAATTCAAAAAATCCTTGTGAAAACAGACTGTGTCTATACTACATGCAAAGGTCATAGTTCTTTTCATAACAGGAATGGCAAGGAAAGAAAAGAAAATTAAATGAAAGGAAAGAGGTTAGTGGTAAATAGAGGGTAAGGAGTGTCAGTGGCGTAGAACAAATAACAACTTACCTGCCAAGTCTGTCAGGTTACCTGTGTTCGCCTTTGTTAATATTGGCTGACAGGAGGCAGGATCAGACAATAGAGATGAGTGTTAGGCTCTCTCCATTTCAGTTAACATTTCAACTTCACATAAAATTAAACACTAAACAAACGATGAACTGACCCAGGAACAAAACAGACATCCTGAAACGGACAAATTTATTAAACTTAAATTTACAGTGTACATTTTTTGTTTCTTTCTTTCCTTGTATCCATTTCCTCATTCCTAAGGTTAATGCTAATGTCTATCATTAAGCACAAAGAAAAAAGTAGTTGTGCCCAGGGCATTATGATGAGCTTCACTAGAGATGGAATGTCACACAGTGGACCATTGCTTCACCACACCTACACATGCACATACACCCACACTGTACAGAGAGAAGCCTGTTTAAACAAAGTTACAAACAGGTCTTTGCACAGCAGTAATGTGAAAATGAATATAGATGATGAATCTGCTGCAAACAGTCACGTACACTGTAGCCTCATCTAGGATCTGTTTGTTTGAGGTTCCTAGACTTAGCTTTTTATGTGTTCAAGCCCATTACAGCCATGGTGTAGGCTCCTGGGAGTGTAAATTGTCAGTAAATAGAAACAAAGCTTAAAGAAAATATGCACATCCAAAATAAAGATGATTAGAATTAGATGATTCTAGTCTGATAACATTTCTTATGTTGTAGAAGTTTTTAGGTTGGCCAATAATGTCACTTATATTGGTAAAACCAACAATGTCCTCGCCACTCTTGAAAATCTAGGAACATAGTGGGATAGTTAAAAAATACATAGAAGTCAAGAAAACATCCACCTAAAAGAAAACTGGAGTTGTATGGTCCCTGTGGCCTTTGAACTTTGACCACTAAAATGTAATCACTTTATGTTTGAGTCCCAATGACAACTGATCAAACGTTGAAGAAATTCCCTCAGTCCTGATATAACACATTAACAAGAACAAAAGGTCACTGTTACCTTAACCTTCAACCTCCAGGCACCAAATTCGAATCAGTTCATTTTTGAGTCAGAGTGACTGATTTTAGGCCTTGAACTTTAGTGATTCTATGAATGTTGGTGCCATGATGGAGACAAGCACCTGTCGCGGGTCAGCTCATCTTTGTCTGTGTAAAAAAACACTAATGCTGAAATGAAACAGGATCAAATTATCCAGATGATCTGGCAGAAATGTTGACTCACCCATTTGAAGTAAATGTATCCATTATCCAAATCGCACCAGAATCCGCACTGCACTCCCTCAGGCAATTTACAATACACCCACCAAGTGTGAAGGCGATTACATGTATGGTTCATGAGATATGCGATCTACATACAGACAGACAGAGAGACAGACATACATAAAGAAACACACAATAATCTTGTAAAATACAACATATTGTATACGGGATTATAAAATTAAAACATTGGTTCCCTGAGGCAGTGTTTACCTGCACCTACAGTATTTGCCACTTCCTTTGTAAACCTCTCGTGGCTCTCATTTGTTGTCAGCTGTATTGTTATTATTAGTTTTGTCTGCAAAAAGGTACATTCAGTACTCATAATACTAACTTTGGATGTAAGTAATGGAGTATGTTGACAATGTTAAACTGTTCCTTTGAGATATGGGGCTTCTCCTTGCATTGACTGCTGACCATGGTTAGTGCCTTGACAAAGGCACTTCAATTCCTCAAATTCAATGCTATGATATCAGGAGGAGGACAAGAACATGCTTTCAATCAAATCAATCAATCAAATCAGCTTTCACCATCATCAGCTCTCTCTCTCTCTCTCTCTCTCTGTCCTTATCTCCAATCTGTTGAAATTGAAGTGTTCTCACTCTGACAGGGTAAATATTGACAGAGTTGGTGTTTGTTGTCAGTATACAGAAATTCACCTTCCAATAGAGACTGAGCCGAGTTGCTCAACACTGAAAAAAAGACAAAGGCATCAGTCAGTCTTCCATATTTGCAAATAGTGCGGTGGTGTAAGATTAGCCCAGTCATTAGTCAAACCCAAAATACATGATGGACCACACTATGAACTACTAAGTGGAAACTATGTATCTGAAGTAGCTGTCAAGGTGTTCGCTGTTTATTTTACTGTGTAGTTTCACAACGGACCGTTGTGCTAAACTGGGTTAAATTCTCTGTTCACTTTGTAAATATGGGCTTGGTAAATACAATGAGATTGATTACTTGGTTAACTGAGAAGATCCTCATGTAAATGGTTTTTCATGCAAATGGGATTCCTTTCTAGTCTTGATGACCACTCAAAGCGCTTTACAGTACAGTTTTACATGCACCCATTCACACACACATTCATACAGTGCATCTATTCACAGCACTTTGTTATTCTATGGGTCAGACTGGGGATCGAACTGCCGACCTTCAGGTTGGAGGACGACCACTCTACCCCTCAGCCACAGCCGCCCATGTGACTTTGCATATGATGAGTGTAGACACCAAAAAAACTGTGGCAACAGTAAATAAACCACATTATTTGGCGGTCGAACACAAAATTACTATGTTTCAAAAAATCTTTTATTTTACAGCTGGAGAGAGTGCACTAGGTTAGAGTTATATTATTTTTTTTTTTTAAGCAGTGTATTATATTATATATGATTTTATATGGATGATGGCCAAACCTAGCCTGGATGCCAGACGAACTTAGCCCCGCCCACAACATTTGAGGTCGGGAAGTTTGGTCTGGAGTCGCTCCGTTGGGGAGAAATTATGCCCGACCGGGCCAATCAGATTGTCAGGGCGGGCTTTATACGATGAGGGACAGATGATCAACGGTAACGTAATCAACCACGTCATCAAAGTGCCCTTGGGTTGAATTCGTTTTCAACAAACATGCCTGCCGCTGGAGAGCTGACATGTGTAGATGCTGCCATTTAAGTCTGTTTTAGAAGACATCGACAGCGCATTCATTTTGAAAGAGGAACAGAGAACGTGGAGGCGACGCCAAAGCATTACACTAATCCCTATCGCGCCGGCGCTTGGCTGTTCACACCGGACACTGAAGCGACTCTGAACCGCCGGGCAGCGCTAATAATATCACCCGTTGATCCAGTAGATTAAGAGCATATACTTACTTGTTGCTCCAACATTAAGCAACAGTGTCCCAACATTTGTCTTTCTTGGTGTTTTTCTTTATACAACATGTTCCAAAGTTCATACAACTCACTGTACTTCTCCACTTCAATTATTGATTTAATGTCCTCCATGTTGAAGAACTTCGCCGTTTGCTCCGTTAAATGTCGGGTGTCGGGGGTTAATTACGTATTCTCCACTCAAGCCTATGTGGAGAATACGTAGCCCCCTCTCTCTCTCTTTTTATCTGTATCACTGCTTGTGTGGCTGTAGTGGATGGGCAGAGGGGGACATTTAATAATGTCATTGGTCAAATTAAAACTCCAGGACAACAGAAGGGGACTTCAAAGTATGGGATGCATATTTGATCATTAATATCATATAAAATATGTCATCAATATAGTTTAAGATCGTTTTTCAGTGTGTTTCCTGGTTTGATACACTCGCGTCAAGCGCAAAAAATAGACTCGACGCCGAAACGATCGCTGCACGGTGCTTCAGCCTCCGGTGTGACCCTCAAAAAGTTTTAACATGGGAGTGGATGGGAGCAAGCTGTTATTTAAGGCTTGGCGCTGCACTGAAGCGTCGCTTCGGCATCGCTTCAGCGTCTGGTGTGAACCCGGCGTTAGTAAATAACTCACAATGCGTTGCTTAACATACGTCTTATACTACGTTGCTCTGATTGGTTGTAAGTCTATCCAATTGAGCGAAGACAAATTTTATTTCCTGGTCAGTTGAAACACGCCCCATAATCACAGCCCAATGGAGCGGTCTCAGGCTCACATTCTGACTAGAATTGTGAGTCTGACAACGTCAGGCTAGGCCAAACCCATAAAAGTAAGAAAACATTCTTATTAACCAGATTTAATCATCCTATTACACTTTTAGTAATTTTCAGTACTAAAGCCGAAATCAACTTACAAGAGCCTTAAAGTGACTGAGTGGTAGAGTGGTCATCCTCCAACCAAAAGGTCTGCAGTTTGATCCCAGTTTTCCCCATCTGAATGCCCGAATTGTCTCTCATAGAAAAAAAAAGTGCTGCTAATTGATGCACTTTATGAATGTGTGTGTGAATGGCTTAATGGCGAACTGTACTGTAAAGCAAAGAAAGCTTTTATGGCAATGTTGCAGGATTGCAGCATGTCTTCTGTGAAGCGGAGACTTTGGTGAAAATCTAAAAAAATGCTTAATCAATTTAGTAGAAGAGCAAATTTACTCCTCAGGTACACAGCAGGTAAATCTGCTGAGGTTCAGATAATGTTTATTGAGCTCCTTTTGAACTTCTGTATTGAAGGTTTCCATGCTTTGTGTGTTTGGTCGCTGAATGCAGGTCACACTGAAGCATATCTCTGTAGTTAAAACCCTCAGCACAGCCTCTCAGCTACACAACGCATTCTACGTATTGGAGGTTGGAGTAGAGTGGACTTTCTTAGGTATCTAAGTGCCTTTCAACAGTGTCTTGTGCAAGCATGATGGACTAAAGCAGTGCACCATTATCCTTGTATTGTAATGCACGCAGTCCTCAATGAAGATTAAGGCGTAATGGCTGAAATCGAGGTAGAAAAGGATCTTTGAAGTGTGTGGTGCAAGCTTACAGCTAAATAAAACATGAGAAATAATTTAGTTCAAAAGAAAGAATTTCATTCATGTTCAAATAGTAATCAGAGTTGGAAGAAACAGTTCTGAGTTCACGTGTGGTGAATTGCATTATTATGTGCATAGTGTGTTTGTGTGTAAGAAGAGTTAACTCATTGCTTTCATGTCATCACTTAAACAGATCTAAAGAATTTGAAATCGTTCAACTACATGTGCTCCGCTTCTTCAGTAATAACAAGCAACTAAATATGTGAGTGGTCATATGGGAAACTATGAAAAATGAAGAAAAAAAAATGAAGAATGTGGTGGGGGGTGTACCATTCCTTTGAGCACGTTGACAGACATATATGCATTTGGGTGATGAATTCAGAAATTTAAACTTAAAAAAACAACTATACGAATACAAAGATCAATAATTAATCAAATATCATTTCTGTATTTACATTTTGAAATGTTCCTTTAATTAATTAATTGACAATGTTTTTTTGTAATTTATTGTTTGGCAAAGGGTGACTCCAAGTGTGTAGTTGAACTACCTTCACTTCAGTAAGACAACATTTGTATTAAACCAAGGCCTTCAGAGTATATCAGTCACAAACATCGCGCAGAGAAACAGCTGAGTGTACCAGCATGGTTTGCATTTAACAGCAGACCTTTATAGGAAACCATTTGGAAAATGGAAAGGTTAACAACAAAGTGTTAGGGCCACCTCTCAGTCAGAAGGCTTTGAGGATACAGGCTCTAAGTGCTGCATGCAACAGGTCTCTTGTATGTTTATATACACAAAAGACAATCTCACAATGTTACTCTACTGTTAGCAAAAACATTCGTATAATACACAACTTCAAGGATTTCATAGTCATAAAACTAGGGATACAATATGAAAAAGAAAAAAAATATATAAGTGCAATTTTTTTTGACACTAGGAACAAAATGCTACGCATCTAATAAAAAATGTTAGGGGAATAGTAAATAGTGAATTCGTCTATTTTACTGAAGTCTGTACCAAACAAGCCTTTACATCTGGAGAATAGGATTTGTAGACGTCTCTGGAACAACATCATGCCTCAAAGAACTACTGATTTTGTATCGCAGATGTCACTAAAGCTGTAGCATAACTTTGTATTTTTTCTCTCCTCTAGTTTGTTCTCTCACACTCTTTTTTTTTATTATTATTATTATTTGTATTATTATATGAACTGCTGCTGCTCATTAATAACACCATTACATCTGTTTGAATATGAGGGTCACAGATGTAAGAACACAACAACCCTTGCTTGTGCAGCATAACTGTTCAATAATAACCCTCTATCAACCTGTTGAAACCTCATTGTAGAAAATAGTGTAAATATTCTGTATTATGTTGGTTATACCAAACCAGCATTATGATTCTGATCCAACAAGAGGTCTCCATCTTGAAGGCATCCCAGCTCTGCCGTTTGATGAGTCTTTTTACTTCCTTGTTCAGGTTGATACAGAAGGTAAAGTCTCTACACTAGAACATGCCAAAGACTTTAGCAAATGACCCTGGGGGACAAGATAGATTGCAATTATGGATGCAAGTTTAGCAGAAAGGAGAATGAAAAAAGATTATTATAAGCAATGTTTATTGATTTTGACACACTAAATACTTGTTTCCCTTTTGTCTTGGGTTATTATGATGGTAATAACCCAAGCCAATGATGGTTGATTTTATAAACTATTTCTGGCTCTTTTATATCCACCCCTCCAATTTACATTAATTGCAGACAATTATTAAAATTACAATATGAACTTGAATCTGGGTTAAGTATAGATGAAGCTGTACCTTGTTAAGCCACCTTGTTTCAATTTATGAATATGGGCTAAACAAACAAACAAAGTGTGATTGACTGATTGATAGAGGAGTAAGTGAATAGAAGGATAAGGGGAGTGTTCTGGGACCCTGAAGATTCCCAGAACAGAAAAACATCATTTTCACGCCCTGACCCTATCAATTAAAGACATTCTATTTAAATAGACTACATTTTCTGCTGGTTTTGTATGATATTGCTACACTTTTATCTATCAATTGATGGAAATGACATGTCTTTTAATTTTGCCGTTTGTGTATGTGTGTGTTTTAATCAATAGAAGTTTTTTCTGAATATAGTAATTATTTCCCATCCTGCTGATGTCAGAGCTAAGGAAAGACAATGGCCAGAAACTTCCTGTTCTTGTGATATTTATGTAAGTGTGCCTATGTGTGTGTGTTTGTGTGCGTGCGTGCGTGCTTGTGTGTATGTGTGAGTGTTTGTGTGTACAAGTTCCACTGAGAAAGGTTCAAGCTGTTTTTTGGTTTGGAGTTCAGAGTTAAGTGTAAGTGCAGTAAAAACCACAAGAGGCCAACAAAAGTTCACTATGACCTCTCTGTGTTTGTGTGTGTGTGCGTGAGCCAGACAGATCCATCAGTGTTTGTAAAGAAGGATATGTTTATGAATGAATGACTACATGAAACATTTATTCTGGCATTTTAGAGTAAACCATTAATTTAGGCGCACATTTTATGACTGAAAGGAGTAATTGTTTTATTGTAGAAACATACGTATCCCTTGGTCCATGGGCCATCCATCAATGTGGCATCTTGTACATTTTACCTGTGTAGGGATAGAAAATAAATTGGTGTATGACTTTTTCTCACCTTGTCCAGCTGGCAGTTTTCAGTATAATACATCAAAAATATGTCATTCTAAGATAAACTGACACACACACACACACACAAACTTACACACACATTCTTACCCACCCACAGTTAATTATTACAAAGGAACTGAATTCTGAATCTGAATCTGTGTTGACTAAATAACTTGTCCGATTTGTGCATTACGTGAAACTTTAGTGGCCTGATAAGAAAAATGTGTGCGATACGTTTCCGTGTTGCTGGACCACTATGACTCACAGTCGTAATCCCAGCAAAGTGATTAAACTCTATACATATTTTTATCACCCACAGGAATGAATGAAACCTAACTCACATATCAGGCTGGTTGCTGTTTGAATCTCCAATCCCCTACCTTTATTTATCATAGATACAGAATGTCAGCTTCTATCAACCAACTATTTGGTTGTTTGATATATGTGTAAATAAATCACGTACACAGGTCTACCATAGTTTTATATTATCACCTACCTATGGTTATCATAGGTCCATATCAAATAGATTAGATATACCTTACACCTAATGTGTATTCACCTATCGACGGTACATGTACCCGTATGCATATATTGTACTGCAGGAACACCTCGAAAATAGAATACAAATCTGGAACTGCGCTGCAGTCATTGACTTTAAAACACCTTTTTTTTTTTTTTTTTTATATTTTTGTTTATTGGAAGTAGTTTCACAAGATACAACAATATAACAGGGAATACTTCCATCTTACATTTTTTCCCATCTTTTTATCCCTCCCACTTTCCCATCCCCAGCACCCATAACAAACCTATAAACACGAAAAAACAACCAAATATAAAAATACATAAATAAATAAATAAAATAAAATAAAATAAATAATTAAAGGGTAAAAAAATAAAATTAAAAATAAAATAAATGGGGGGGAGGGGGAGGCTCAGTCATCACCATAACTCAGAGATGTCAAAGACTCAATATGACTTAAGAGAGGTCTCCAAGTCTTGTCAAATGAATTTAAGCAACCATTCAGGGAAAATCTTAGCTTTTCAAGACTCATGAACAGTAAAACTTCTTCAACCCACCTACTGTGAGATGGGGGTTGAGGGTGTTTCCATTTAAAGAGTATTAGGCGTCTGGCCAACAGGGTGGTAAAGGCAAGGACATTCTGTATAACTCTAGAGGCAAAAGGCTGTAGGGGGACCCCAAACAAAGCCAAGAGAGGTTGAGGAGAGATGGTAGTGTTATATGCTGTGCTAAGAGTTTTAAAGATTTCAGACCAGAATGTGGCAAGCCCGGGACAGGACCAGAACATATGAGAATGATCTGCTGGGGATTGTTTGCACCTGTTACAGGAGTCAGTTATATTGGGATAAATTCGAGATAGCCGCAAGTTAGTGTAGTGAACTTTGTGCACTACTTTACATTGTAGGAGGCCATGCCTTGCACAGATTGAAGAGGAATGAACCAACCGTAATACTTGTTCCCAATAATCATCAGGTAGTGTGACTCCAAGCTCTTGCTCCCAAGAATACTTGGGGCCTGATGCTGGGCTATCGAGAGAAGAGTTGATAAGGCTGTAAATGCTAGAAATTAGTCGCTTTTGTCCGGGATCAAGAGCCAGTATTGAATCAATCAATGTTTCTGGAGGACGACTGGGGAATTTGGGGTTCTGATTCTGAACAAAATGCCTTGTCTGAAAAAAACGAAATAGATGGGAATTAGGCAGGTCGAATTTTCTTGAGAGCTCTAAAAACGACATAAAAGTCCCTTGGTTGTAAAGGTCCTTAAATTTTGTTATCCCTTTGTTGAACCACGTCCGAAAGGTCAAGTCAGTGCAAGAAGGCGGAAATAGGTGATTGTTAGTAATTGGAGAGAGGTCTGAGCCCCTATGAAGGCCTAGGTTCTTCCTCATTTGAATCCAGATTCTAACAGAGTTAGTTACCACTGGATTGGAGGTAAAGTTGGTGGCAGTTAGAGGGAGCTGGGAGCAAACCAGGGAATGAAGAGAGAGCTTGGAAGATGCAAGTTCCATATCCACCCACACGGGGCACTGGTCATCTGCTGTGTTATTAATCCAGTATAAAAGTTTATAAATATTACAGGACCAGTAATAGTGTCGGAAATTTGGCAAAGCTAAGCCACCGAGAGCCTTCGGGAGCTGTAGCACTGACTTTCTGATACGTGGATTTTTATTGCTCCAGAGGAAAGAGCCTATCAGTTGGTCGAGCGAGCTAAAAAAGGACTTTTTAATAAGGACAGGGATATGTGAAAAAAGATATAAAAACTTTGGTAAAACAACCATCTTAACCAAATTAACTCGACCCACAAGGGATAGTGGAAGACCAGACCATCTGACAAAATCTAGTTTACATTTCTCAACTAGAGGAGAGAAATTTTTAGAGAAAAGATGACTCATTGAATCAGTAATATGCACCCCCAGATATTTAAATCCACCTGTAGCATGTTTGAAAGGGAATAAGGACTGAGTTATATTTTTTGATGCAGAATTAATGGGAAGAACTTCACTCTTGTGGATATTAAGTTTATAACCTGAATAGGACCCAAATTTGTCAAAGATATCTAGAACCACAGGGAGAGAGACAGCTGGATTAGACATGTATAAGAGGAGGTCATCGGCATACAACGATAATTTGTGAACTTTCCCAGCTCTAATGATGCCCTCAAACCCATCCTCCTGGCGTAGCTAAATGGCCAGGGGTTCAATAGCTATGGCAAATAGGAGGGGGGAAAGAGGGCAGCCCTGTCTGGTTCCTCGATAAAGGGGAAATGGAACAGACTGGATTCCGTTTGTGTGGACAGAGGCAACTGGGCTGGCATAAAGCAATTTAATCCAAGATATAAATTCCAGATTGAAACCAAATTTCTGCAAAACAAAAAAAAGGAAGCTCCACTCCACCCTGTCGAAGGCCTTCTCTGCGTCCAGTGAAATAACCACTTCCGGAACGCCTGAACCAGGAGAACCAATGATATTTAAAAGCCTCCTTGTGTTATGAAACGAGTGCCTACCAAGCATGAAACCCGTTTGATCGGTTGATATTATACATGACAGGACCCGTTGTAGGCGTTGGGCTAAGATCTTTGACAGGATTTTTAAATCAACATTCAACAGAGAAATGGGCCTATAGCTACCACACAAAAGAGGGTCCTTATCACTCTTAAGCAGAAGAGAAATAGTGGCCTCCGACAGGGTAGGAGGCAGTCGGCCCTCAACAAAGGACTCATTATACATTCTCTGGAGGGCAGGTGCAATGACGGCAGAGAATAACTTAAAAAACTCAACCGTGAACCCATCAGGGCCCGGAGTTTTACCATTCTGGAGTGACATAATTGCTTCCTGAACCTCTCTGGTAGAGACTGGACTCCCCAGCTCCCTACCCAAATCTTCATTTATTTTAGGGAAAACAATCTTATCAAGTGAGTTAACTCCATCCCAAACAGTCGGAGGACATTGGGAGGAATAGAGGTTAGAGTAGAAAGAACAAAATGATTTATTAATTTCTGTGGGGTCTGAGGTGACGTCACCTGACGCAGACTTAATCTGAGGGATCAACCTGGATAGTGTAGCTGTGCGCGCCTGATGTGCTAGTAGTCTTCCCGCTTTATCCCCAGACTCAAAGAAGCGTTGTTTAGCAAGAAATAACTGTTTCTGAGTTTTACAAGTGGATATTAACTCAAATTTGGACTGGAGCTGAAGGCGTTCTTTGTAAAGAGCAGGGGTAGGAGCCGCAGCATACAAATTATCAATTTTAAATATCTCTTTGGTGATTGCCTCAAACTCTGCCCTTTCTGCTTTCTTTAAGGTTGAGACATATGATATAATCTGCCCACGCATAAACGCCTTGAAGGCCTCCCATAGAATACGTCTAGATATCTCTGGAGAATCATTAGTATCAAAGAACAAGGAGATCTGAGTGTGAAGAAAATCTTTAAAGGAGGCTTGGGCTAGCAGAGAAGAGTTAAGTCTCCACTGCCTGGAGGGAGGGACGAGACTAGGAAAGCCAATATCCACCGATACAGGGGCGTGGTCTGAGATAACAATACTATGGTACTCACAAGAGTGGATCTCTGATAAAAAATAATTATCCAAAAGAAAAAAGTCTATCCGAGAATATGAATGATGAACATGTGAAAAAAAAGAATAAGCTTTGTCCGAATGGGAAGTAGCCCTCCATGGGTCAAATAAGCCTAAACTGATTTTATGTGTGTCAAGGACTTTAGCTGACTTGGATAGCGCCTGAGGACTAGAGGAAGACCTGTCTAGGGAGGGGTCCTGAATTAAATTGAAATCGCCTCCAATAATTAAGTAGTGATCATCAACTTTAGGGAGGGAGGAGAAAAAACTTGAAATAAATTTATCATCATCCCATGTCGGTGCATAAATACAGGCCATGACCACAGGCGTGCCACACAGTCTACCAGAAATAATTACAAATCGACCATTGGAGTCTTCAATGGAGTTTGACAGTTCAAACGGAACATTTTTGTTTATAAGGATAGCCGCACCTCTCGCCCTTACTGGGAATTTAGAGTGAAATACATCCCTTATCCATGGCCGCTTGATACTCTTAACATCAGAAGTGCGGAGGTGAGTTTCTTGTAAAAAGAAAATATCACCTCCAAGTTGTTTTAAATGAGTCATTACCTTATTACGTTTAATAGGCTGGTTGACACCCTTCAGATTCCAGGAGATAAGACGAAGCTTCTTACCGTGAGTCACCATGACATAAAAAATGAGGAGCTATGATTCTCCCAGGCCTGACGTGACCACTGAGCCAAAGGAAAAGGGGGAAAACAAAACAGAAACACACAACCAGAACAAACCAACAACAAAAAAAAACCCCTCAAAGAATCCCTCCACAACCCTCCCACCCCACAATCCCTTATACAAACCAGATGCCACCACATCTTCAATCCCGACAGGATAACACTTTCAGCTTCCATAACCCTCTCTTGTTCAAGAGGTCATCCCGTTGAATATTTAACACATACACCACGTTTTGAAAGAACAACATGTTTACAGAAGACCAAATTAAATTTAGTCCTCACCTCACATTTAACTAAAGTAGACAGGCCGTCTATAAGTTTGAAAAAAGCAACGCCTGTTATAAGTAATTAAGAGCACTTCAGAGGCACATCAGCCAGACTAAGGTCTTATCAAAACCAACTTAACATGTTTGCCATCATAATCAGAACAAAAAAGATGTTGACAACATAACATATGGCATCCACACTGTACATTTGTAAGTAAACTGAGTCCCCAACAAGGCAAAGCAAAGTACGAAAATCCACATCGCTCCTGCAGTACGATAAGGGCAGACTGTAAACACAGCTCACGTGTCTACCCGTTTCCATGGTTACCATGACGCTGGTTGAAGAAGTCCGCACGGCAGCGAGTCCACAGGGCAGGAGCACACAGTATCATCAACACAGCTGGGGGTAAAACTCACCAATGTGGGCAGCAGCCAGGGATATCCTGATGTGTTTTACTTTCTGTCCATCACCCGCTCCTTGTAAAATGCGTGCGCGTCCTCCGGAGCCTCGAAAGTGAACACCTCATCCTCATATGATACTTGCAGGCGAGCAGGAAAGAGAAGCCTGAACTTCACGCCTTTCTGGTAGAGGGCTTGCTTGATTTTGTTGAAAGCGGCTCGCTTCTTCGCAGTGATGGCGCTGACATCTGGGTACACCCGCAACGCTGTTTCGCCGCACTTAAGCTCGTGTTGTCTGGCCCAACGAAGCACTTTCTCCCTCTCCTGACAACGATGAAAGCATATGACAAAGGGCCTGGGTCTGCCTCCCGGTCCGGGTTTAGGAGCTAGGGAGCGGTGCGCTCTCTCGAGCTCCGGAGGTTTGGAAAGGACGTCGGGGCCGAGGTTTTCCATCAGCAGATTAGACACGAACTCGATCGGGTCCTGGCCCTTTTCACTGCCCTCAGGAATATTAATAATCCTGAGGTTGACTCTACGGGACCTGTTTTCCAGATCGTCGAGGCGGTCTTGAAGAGACTTGTTCTGGGCCTGCAGTATCTTCACTGTGTTCTCCGCGCCCGTTATGCGCTCAAAGTTGTCCCCGGCCAGGGACTCTGTAGCGGCGAGGCGACCATTAAAGTGATTCACCGTCTCACGAAGTGCGTCCACTGAAGTTTGTAAGGGTTTAACGGACTCCTGGATTAACACAGACATGTCTTCCCGAAGCGAGGCTCGTTGCTTCTCTAGTTCAGAAACCAGCTGGCTCATTGAAAAAATGTCCGGTGCGTCTTCGACGACACCAGGTCTGCTGCCAGCATCAGGGCTCGTGGATGCCATTTTAGCAAGTTTGCTAGCTACCGTAGCGGCACCGCCGCGAGTAACTGGACAGCTCGGTGTACTGCTCGCTTTAGATTTAGAACCACTCATTTCACGGCTGTGTCGAAGTTATAACTGTTATCGTTCACTTTCCCGAATCAATTGTGGTACTTACAGGTAAATATTAATAGTTCAACCGGGAGACCTCTTTCGAGCGGCTTTCTCCTACATCGTCACCACCGGAAGTCCCCTTTAAAACACCTTTGACACTACTGAGTAATTTTATTTAAAAGTGATCTATTGAACACAAATTGAATTTATTATGGTATGGTAAACCACCTGTTCAGCAGATAACTGGTACACTCCCTTGCTTTTTCTGTTGTCGATGTGAAAGTTAGATTGTTTCGATGTTTCTGTTAGTAACATTCCAACAAACGTTTAATAACAACCCCCTAATCCAAATTCCATCTCCGGTTTGTCAATTCTTGGCTACTGAAACATGGTGATTCATCATTGCAATGTCCATGAAATTTTTTCAAAGAATGTTATTTGTTCTGGTTTATTTGTACTATTAACTCTAATTAGAAAATAAACATTAATCTCACATATGCTGCAAAAACCACATAGGAGATGTAAAGCTCTAACCACTACAAATATGATCTTTACTCACTTGTGTAGTGTCAGTGATTTACAACCTTCCATGTGTGAAGATGCATAAAGTTTGTATGTGCCACACGCAAACGGTATATGCTTTGTCCCTCTACCACAAAACCCACTAACACTATGTATAATTCAGCTATCTTAAGTAAATATATAAAGCATGTATTTTACCTCTGTTGAGGTGAGCAAAAGCTTCGTGATCATTTAGTCAATTTGGTCCGGACAGAGACACTGCTGATCCCATTACAATGGGCTATTCAAGTATTTACTCCAAGAAGTAATTGAAATGGGACACGACCAGAAAATGCAAATCTCCTGATTTACAGTATGATGGCTCCGGTCCAGGTATGCAGATGCCCAGCCTTATAATATTTACCCTGATATTGTCCACAGACATGGAAAATGGATTGAGTGTACAGTTCTGCTACACAATAATGGGTAAAGCAAAATCAGAAATTGGAACTGAACACAGATCCTTGCAGCCATGTAGACACAGAGAAAGTGGTTTAATAAGTGCCAAGAGAGAATCAATGTCAGACTTTTCAACAATAAGTGTTGTTCTAGGTCTAGGTTGAACTGATCCATGGTTTGGTTTGTTTGAATGTGATTAAACTTTTTTCGATGATTCAGACTACTGGACCAATTACAGGAAGTTAAGGCAGACTTATCAGCTATTCTAGAACAGTAGAAGAATATAAAATGTGCCATGGTAGCACATGGGGAGAGTCTTGAATACTGTGCTTCCAGTTTGTGTTGCCAGTAGTGCCATAATTATAATTGAGTAATGGCAATGGAATGTATTGGTTCATATTTCTCTCCTCAAACAGATAGGGCTACCTGCACAACAACTACACATCAACATCACATGTACGGCCATCAATGAACCAATAAATATCAAGTGGGACAAAGCTGATGTAAGTAAAGATTACAGGACACGTGTGTTCTAACCCCATTAAAACCAAAACTAACCAGATTAAATGTTTACAATGTAACTCAAAATATAGATCATTGTCTGGACTTTCAGGTGTGACAGCACCCTCAGTGGATCGTTGTGTTTCTGAGTGTTCCCCGCCCTGCTGAACCTGTGGAGGAAACCCTATCCTTTTTATACCCAAGGCTGTGTGTCCAGAACAATCAGTCACCATGCTCATGGTTACATAAAGTCTCTTGTCCTGCACAGATACACTGGTTGCTTTTCAGATCAGGAACACAGTGATTACACACACAAACACACACACTACTTATAGCTCATCATTAATGTTAAATATTTTGCCCAACATAGACAGAGACAAACAGAGACAGAAAATTTGATTCATCATTTCCTTTATTTTTTGACTGTAATAGAAGACAAATGCCCTGTCTGTTTGCATAAGAAGGCAGACTTATTTGTAGCAGTCCAGTCAGGAAAGCTGCAAATTGTGCCTTGGTCATCATCTTTTTACAGGTTAGTGCAGATTATGAAAAGCAGGTCCTGTGTCCCCTATTCTCTCTAGGTATCTGACGTTTTTTTCTTGTTCAGATAAATATCAACAAAATATTTCTGACACATATTTAACTCAGTGTTAAATAGTCATAAATCAAATTTTGGCGATTAACTTTAAGACTTACAGTAGCTTACAGAGTATGTAAGTAATAATATATACTATAGATGACAGGATGAGGTCTTATTTCCCTTTATTTATTTTCCTTATCCTTTTCCTAATCATTGTGAGTTAAAGAGCTGTGTGGTGAGGTCTTCATTCCTCTACAACGGTCCTGCTAGAGATAAGTCCCACTCCAAAATGTACTGGTTCAAATACATGAAGCATGGCGTCACTAACAGGCCCCACTAGCACTGGACTGTCAACACAGTTGTAGTTGACTGCAGTTTAGAATTCTTCCCATTGAAATTCACCTGTAAAGTTGACCAATGCTCGTTAAGTCCTGTCCACTACCTAGTGATCAAATCCCTGAATGCCTCACAAAATAATTGCTCATCTTCATTTTTTTCTTGCATAAATATTACACATCATAAGAGATGCTCTCATTGCTCTTTTAATGTGACTTTTAGTGTGATCAGCTTCTGAGAGAAGCAAAACTGTCTGTCGGCAAGTTTGTTTATATTACATCTAGGACTCTCTATATTAAATTTTTTCTATAAATATTTCTTGCTTTTTATTGATAAAACATGTGGTTGAACCATGCAGTCTGTAGGTTGGACACCTCATAGCCTCAAGTTTCAGATTCAATATGATGCAGTCAAAGTGACTACAGGGCAGTGAGATGTGCTTCTGCCCACGTGCTTCAAGCCTCACTATTCTGTTTACTTTCCGTCCAAAACACTGATTCCACATACACACCAGCACGACATAAACTGCTATCACCGCCGGCACTTCCCCAAGCTGTTCACTGGTCAACAGAACTGGGCTCACACATGTACACATGTACACGTTGGGGAGGCACATGCACAGCACCACTTGACAATCAACAGGAAACATCTTTTGCAGAACAGGAAGTGCTACTCTCTAATTGGTTGGGGGTGACTCAGTGAGAACTGTGTCTCAGCCAATCAGAGAGCTCTTATTTTAGGGGCAGGTATAAAAGCAGAGAGGCTGCTCTGCTGATGGTCAGACTGAGAGTCACATTCCTGTTTTCTGTGTGTGTCTGTATTCCCAGTTGAATGACTCACAAATTCCCCTTTGTCCTCTTCACACTGATAATTTTGTAGATTAAATGTTACATGTACGAGAACGTATAACCTAAAAGTTATTGTGACAATGTCAGTGTTGCGTTTCTTTGCTTGTGTCACATGGTTTGCCATGAAAGCCTCTCACATAACCCATTCCCACAGCTCTGTTTTATGGGGTCATTATGTGAAGCAGTGCATGTCATGATTTAACTCTGGACTCATACATGTCGAAAGCATGTTTGGTCTACCATAGATTTGAAATTATATTTTACATTCAAATGTGGTTCGATAAAGGAACAAATTTATATATTAACAGGATTAAAAAAGGAGTTGTTTATACCTTCTATATCCTCTATAACGTCTTGACCTTGATATGTAAAGTGCCTTGAGATAATCTGTATGATTTTGCGCTATTCACATAAAAAAATAAAATTGAATTGAATGAATTTGATGGGTGTTCGAATCCATTAATAAGGATTTACAAATTACTTCTTTCCCCCATGATAATCCTGTATTTTCACATAATTTCATATCGTGGCCCCCTCTTTGAAGATACATGATGCACTTTTTATTCAGCGTAAAGCAGCGAGTTTCTGAAATTACTGCTTCTCTAATAACTAAGCATCTTGGCAGGGTTGTATACAGACCACTGCTAGTAGCCTGAAGTTATGTACCTATAATTTCTACATGAAATAGTACTGAGCATCCAAGCTTTTCAAGTTCCATTGGATGAATGGCAAATGTCATTGCTTCACATACATTAGCGTAGATGTAATTTGTATATTATAGGTTTTTAACTCTAGTAACTGCTAACAATAGCTTTGGTTTATTTAAGATCCTAACAATGTTAATACAATGACATCCCCGTTAAATCTTTACGTCACGTTCTTAACTTTATCGGAAATTCCCGTTTGTCCTTTCATCATAAAGGAACTATGCGACATGTATGCTGTTTTGAATGTAATCTTTGAGGCTGGGTAGAAGATATTCATGAAGCTGCTCTCTATCATGACACATCTCAGTGTGAGAAGAGTAAACCACTGCACTGTTGAAGTAGGTGTGTGAGAATTCAGCTGGCTACACACACGCACACACACACAGTGACCTCCTAAAGACCTAATCTCTTTACCTTCCTCAATGCGGTTCATAAAAGCAGCATATGTACTGTCACTTCATTGTTATGGTGTTATCCATCATGTTTACTCATCTTAACCAGTGCACCTCCCTGTCTGATCCCTGACTGCTCTGATTGAGACCAGGAGACCTTGAAGGGAAAAGGCCAGGGATGTGCACATAATGACACACAAATCTGACCGGGGATTATAGTTTGGTCTTGGTCCTAAATCTAACTCCACGTAAATTGCTGCAAAACCAATGTTCCACTCATTGATTGTAGCAATCCAGAGAGTCCGCATAAAATTTACAGCACATTTCCCATCAAAGTTGGATAAAATGTGTAATGCTTACAACTGTAAACAGGAAGTCAAAAAATCAAGGCACTTTAGCCATATTAATATAGGCTAGTAAAGATTTTATAAAGACAATACTTTGAGTTGATTTAGTTTTAAGATCCACACTGTCAGGAGAAATGCTTGCAAGCTCTCTGCATTTCAGTGGAATGCAGTACTCCGACATGTGTTTTTCTTGAGAAGGCCGTGTTACCTACCTGTTTTTCGTGAGAAGGCCGTGTTACCTACCTATTGTGGGCAGTAAATAAGAAGAAATGGATCTGAAGAGAACTAATTTGTTATAGTAATTGAGTGTACTTTTTTTAAACAAAAAGGTCCTAAAGTGACCCACTTGGCACTGAGTGGAACCCTTTTTTAGCCATTTCGACCCAGAACCCACAGTTCTATAGAAATGTGTGACACTGATCCATTATGATTACTTTATAATGTATATTGTATATTAGCCTCATGTGAGTTATTTTTTCCACATGTCTCCTTTTCCCTAACATGTGCAGTATGTGCATGTGTCTCTCTCATTACTTTTGATGTGTATGTATCTTTACGCGTGCACGTGTGTGTGGTCGCTGAATGTTGTCCGGCTTGATGTAATCTAACAAACACAGTGAGAGCTGATGTGATGGGATGGAATCCAACCGTTCCTGGCTCAGTTTCAGTAGTGTTAAAAGCTGCAGGCGTCCCAGTGGAGCGTTGCTCCATACATATCTCTCATCAGCCAACCCCACTGTGATTACTCGTCTGCTGCCAGTTGCAGATGCTCAGCAGGTCCCAGGCAAACACAATTACAGAAGGGGGAAATCCAGAAACTCTGGTGCCAACAGTATGTGTGTCAGACTGTGTATACGCATTGTGTAAGTGTGTGCGTGTGAGGTCATTTTATTACATGGTTAAAATGCCAGCCTCCTTCTCTGCTATCCAAACGCTAAGACTGGAAAAGCACCTCTGAGTGCTGCCAGGAGTACCAGGGATAGATTAATGGAGTAGAGCAGAGTGCTGTGACGCATATGTGGTGAAAGCACACTGGGCTGGACTGGGACAACAAATCTGCACTGGCATTTTGGCCCAGAACACACATACAAACAAACTTGTATCACTATCCCCATTGAGGACACTCACTGATATAACAAATTCCCTAGGCCCTCACCATAACCTTTACAATCACAACTAAATGCCTAATCCTAACCAACTCTAAATCCTACCTCTGCCCTAATCCTAAAAATCTGTCTCTACCCATTTGACCTGTGTGCATAGTGACATAAATTCTCAAGGGCTGTTATGAATTCAGGTTGAAGTCCTCAGTAGGATATAAAAACAAGCCCCATTCTAATCCAGAGAGAAAGACGGCTCTCATTATGTCCTCACAATAAGGCGGCAATCAGAATATGTGTGCATTTGCATGTGCATATGGGTAGTGGTTGGTTGCATTACAGGAAAATAATTAAGCCTTTTTCCTGAAGGGATAGATAAGGAGGAAGAAGAGGAGTGAGAAAAGAGGATAGGACAACAGAGGGAGAAGGAAAGGGGCAGTTAGGGGGGAGGTTGGGGTCAGCAGCAGTCTCTCTGATCCAAAACAAATATAAACCGATCCAATGCCAATGTGATAAACAGTGTTTAAAGAGAGAGGCTCAGTCTTGGCTTGGCTAATTTGCGTAATTAGACAGTGTTTGATTTATTGAGTATGTTTCGAGCCTTGAGTGTTTTGCTCTGTCCTCTTGGTTTGGGTTTTTTGTTTTCACATATGAATGATGGCTTATGGGCGGAGGGGCTTTTCCCATGTTTTTTACAGCCTGGACCAAGGCTGTTGTCTGTCTAAAAAGATCTGGTGTTTGGAAATATAAACCTCTGTGGGAGTTCCCTCTCATTCACATGGCCACTTTTCAATTGTTTCAATATCAGGAAATGCACAACAAGTTTAGTTTAAAGGTTTTAATGTTTGTTTAAGGTTCACTGGATAAAATCAGTCGATATTATGTTTAAATTTCAGTGGACCTACAAAGTTATCTCAAAGTGAAAGAAGACATCGAATCTGAAGTGCAAGTAAGTGCTGAGCTCAACAAGAAGAATGATCATAGATCAATCCTTGTATCTGAACATATAAAATTCTATCTTTTCATGATTTTGTCGATCTGATTTTTGTTTGCATAATCTATAAGGTGAGCTCTGATGTCAATGATATACAGATATTTGGACACCCTAGACTCTCAGGTGAGGTCGCTCATGACGCTTCTTGAGTTTTTCAATAAAATTGCATTTGCTAGGCCAATATTATAAAACCTTACAAAACTATAGAGAAATCCAACAGATCCCAAAACGAGAAAGCATTGGTGCCCATTGAGACCTCCCACGTAGAAAACTCTGGCCAGCAGAGCCCCAATCTGGGCAGCCATCTGCCTCGACCGGTTTGGGTGAGGAGAGAAAAACGGGGGAGGACCATTTTAAGCATAGACCTTAACGAGAGAGGACATTTTGGGGTGTGAGGACATTTTTGACTTTGTCAATGGAATGTTTGAGGCTTAAGACTTGGTTTTAGGCTTAGGGTTAGAACTATGTTTAGGTTTATTTTTAGGTTAGGGTTAGTTTTAGGGGCCGTAGAATGCATTATGGTTAGTGTCCTGAACGAGATAGAAGTACAACAGTGTGTGTGTGTGTGTGTCTGTGTGTGTGCAATGGTTGCCTAGGCTGAGTGGAAAGCTGTATAGATTAACAGTTGTCTGTGTGCAGCTTTAAAGAGCTCCACCTGGACAACAGGAATTTTAACTGGTTGACAGACTAATCCTTACCGACCTGCCTGTCCTCCTCTGTGGTCTTGACACATGCAAAACTCGCTGCAGTCACAATTTCGTGTGTGTGTGTGCGCGCGTGTGTGTGTGTTGTGCAGCAATATACAACTTTAGATGTATATTCCCCGAACTGTAATGTCTTGATTGGGCTCTCAGTATGGTTCACCCAGATGATAGGACTCTCTTTTAAAGGAGAAGTCGAAGGAGAGTGACACTTCATGCACAGCAGTTCTCAGGCCTTCTGATCTGATCCTTTCCAGTGAATCAGTTTTTATGATTTTGAAAAGTTTTGGTTAAATAGTAAACTTATCGAACATATTATCCAATAGAGCTGCAGATTTTATTACGGTTTGTCATGTAAAGTATCCTGCTAAAACGAAATAACCCTTTTAAAAGATATTTTATAATAAATTCTCTTAATGTACGAATCATATTTTATTTGTTTCTAAATTGTACAATGACAAACAGCACAAAAGCTAAATAGACTCACTCAAGTGTCATTGTTTGGGTTTGTTGTATGAAACATGATAACTGGAATCGATTGTTAAATATGTCGAATTTATGTCGAGATCCAAATCTGGCTCATCGAGTTAGAGCAACTTGAATATACGTTGTATTATTTTACTTTTCAAAACTTTTTCTTTATTTGTGACCTTTGGTTGGAATTAGAGGTAAAAATACAAATTTACTTCCAGAACTTTTTTTAAATAAACAAACAGCTTTTTGATATACAACTGTTACCTTACATTGCTGAAAATCAGCAGGGCTTTATTCAATAAATGAGGTAAAACTAACCCTAAACGTGATGAGTCTGTGTGTGCGTGTGTGTATGTGTGTTTGATTTGTATTTGAGAGTGACATTTTCATAAATTATTCATACATTTACATCTTCATCATTTATAAAAAAGCATTTCATATATATTATAATTTTAGCTATTTATATTATCGATACTTTTGCTCCTTTATATGGAGCAAGGAACAAGGCAGCTTGGCTCCATGGATTGATGCTGTTGATGTCATATTCTGATTTGACAATCTACAGTCTCAGCAGTAATCCGGATTCATCGGAGCAGGCTACGTTTTTCAGTCTTCAAAAGTCCAGTGCTGGTGAATCTTCGTCAGTGCGGCCTCACCTTTATGTGTTTGGTCAACACTGAGAGAGACCGAGCTGAGCTGAGCTGCCAGTAACTGCTGTACCCTTTTAGATAAGAGTTTTGAATTCATGTTTGGGGCAGGCTAAGTAATAAAATGTTGTAAAGTGAGAGAGGTTTGTCTCTGGCTGGGGAAACCCCGGTGACATCATTGTGTGCCAGATTATCTTTATGCTATTTATTTTGCAGGCGTTCTATATGAGCAATCTGTATATTTCAATATCCATGGTTGAATGATGGTTTAAACTTTGCATTACTTTCTTCTTCTATGGTGCAATGATGTTTGAAGATATCGTTTTTCAGGGCAGGCTGCCCTCTGTCCACAACTTTAAAATTGAGGAATGACACATGAAGACCTGCCAGCTGCTCCTCACACCCACTAAGCACTATCACAGGCAGGATGCCACAGTGAGTCTGCACTGGTAATGACACAGCTTTAGTGTCCAACTCCTTGTGTTTATGTTTGTGAGGTGGGGTAATGCAGTGTGTGTGTGTGTGTGTGTTGGGGGGGGGGGGGGGGGTACTCTTTGGTATGTTCCATGACGATTTATATGGCACCTGTTGGAATAGAAAGAGGTGGGAGGAGGGGAAATGAAGCAAATCAGATGAGAGGAAGGCCCCATGTGGAAAATCTCACATAGTAAATAAGTATACAAATTAGATATGTGTACAAAATCAAAGTGTGTTTTTATACAAGGAAATCACTGTCTGATTAAAGTCATGTTTGCCTTTGAATAGGAGTCCACTTTCTATTTGCATGATACCTCTTTCACTGTCAGGCATATTTTACCACTTTACCTCCAAACTGCAGCCAATCTTATGATGTACATACAGGGCTGAATGCTTTCAGGCACCACTCTGAGCTTTTTCTCTGCACCAATAATGACATCATTGTAGCTGGATTACGATGTACAACAACAACAACGAAGTTGGTCAGTGGAAAATCCCACAAAACATATGAAATGTTTATTTTTCATTTAGTATTTATACTTTAAAGTAAATAACTTGTTGAAAGGAAAATAATTAATGTATAAGTTTTTTGTCTCAGTTTGTGAGTGATGCTCTGCTCTGCTAAATGCGTATTTACATTTGTACAAAAGGTCATACTGTTAATGCTGCCCTCTCCACTCTATATTACTCGGTTATTGGCCATCAGTTAAACACTACTTTTCACAATGCATTGTTGTGTATTTATATAGCGCTTTTCTAGTCTTGATGACCACAAAAAGCTCTTTACAGGACAGTTTTACATTCACCCATTCACACACACATTCATTCAGTGCATATATTACCAGCACTTTGTTTTACTATGAGAGGCAATTCAGGCATTCAGATGGGGAAGACTGGGATCGAACTGCCGACCCTCTGGTTGGAGGATGACCACTCTATCACTCACTTTAAGGCTCTTGTGAGTTGATATCGGTTTTAGTGCTGAAAATTACCAAAAGTGTTTTCTGTTAAGCACATCATAGGATGATTTAATCTGGTTCATAAGAATGTTATTCTTACTTTTATGGGTTTGGCCATCATCCATATAAAATCATATATAATATAATACACCGCTCAATGGGGGGCAGCTCGGGGTTCAGCATCTTGCCGAAGGACACTTCGGCATGCAGATGGGGAAGACTGGGGATCGAACTGCCAACCTTCAGGTAGGTCGAGGCCTAAATATCACAACACAAAAGTTTTGTGCTGATTAGAGAGTTCTGAGCTGAAGTAGGACTACATTGTTTACAAGGTGGATTGTTCTATAACAGCAGAGAGCAGGCCAGCTTCCACTCCCGTCTGCCCACCTCCCTTGTTTTCTTTTGAATTGATCAGATTACTTGGGCTTGCATTTATATTCCAAATGCCAAAGGCATGGTGCTATGTGGGCTTGCTGTAGTGTTGAGAAGTAAAAAGTAATTTACAGACAAATACAACAGAATGAAGTGACACAGCAAGAGACAGAGGTCAGAGGTCATGTCTGAGGACCTGATGTGGTTCATCTGTTTGCTTCAAGCAGATTTTATGAAGGGCAGCACATGTGTCCATTTTCATGCATGAGTATTTTTTTGGTTACAGTTACATTCCTGCACCTTTGGGTCAGTGGAAACATATGATCAAAACACGGAGGTCTGAATAAACACCTCATGTGTTGCTGATTAGTCATTACAAGTCATAATTTGTGCACTGTAAAACACGTACTCTGTGCACATTAGAATAATTTTAGTACAACGTTTATTTTTTAAGGCTGTGTTGGGATTGGCTGAGAGTTTTTCCATGACTGCTTACGCCCCCCTTAACTTACTTCTTTACATGCTTACATGTTTCTGTCTCACAATCAGTGGCGAAACTACCGGGGTGGCAAGGGGTGGCAGCTGCCACCCCCCAAAAAATGCTTGCCACCCCACTTGCCACCCAGGTTGTTAGAAGTGTCTCCAATATACATTTATTGAATGGTATTATATTTTTTGCTACTGAAGCTGTTGATCTCATTGGTAACTTGTTTAAGTTTAAGAACTAAATTCTTTATGTCCCCCCTCCCCTGTAAAATGGTTGAGTCCATGAATCCTATTTGCTCTCTTCTCACCGTGCGCATCTGCCGCTTCATTCAAATGAAGACAGAAACGGTTTGAAAGCCAAAGAACTGGAGACAAGCCAACTGTACACTTGCAGTGATGAAAAAAGGTACAGTACAGCTGAAACTTGAATCAAGAAAATGTGATGGGTGGTCATATGTGATAGACAATTCCGTTGTAATTTCAATCGTTTATTTAATTGCTAGCTTGCAAAAGTCGATAGGACTAGTAGCTAGCTCGCTATACAGCTGCATTAAAATGTGAGAGGATGACTCGGTTATATGCTATAGACCCTATTGTGTATGTGGTATAAAGGCTGGGACGAATTTCGAATTATAAATATGTTAAAATTAATGTTGAAATTACGGAGAGTCGCGATTCCCATTGAAACGGATAGCGCGGCGGTTAGCATTCACAACGAGTGAATCTTTTGGTAGCTAGTTAGTTTAGCTTTGGTAAACATGATTTTGTATGTAATAACCTAATACATAATACATGTGTACATGTGTATGTAATAACCTAATACATTAGAAATTCAATTGGCCATTTAGAAAAGTATTTGTCATTATGAAGGGAAATATGTCATGAACATTTTGTGCTGTGGGTTCTGAATGCAGTTATCTTTTCTTTTTAGAGACTTGGACTTGGACTTGAAAAAAATAAAATAAAAATGTATGTGTTAACACACATCTAATGGGCTCCATTACACCATAGCCTATTTAACTCACCATCCAAATGCCAGTAAGCACTAAATCAGTTGTAAATCATATTGATGGCACTGTTCAGATATCAGATCCTCTTTAAAACTAAACCACTAGTAATATTGCAGTTTCAGGGTAGTTTTACCCGTTAGCAGTGCTTCATGTGAGCGGAGTTTCTCAACTCTAAAGCTGGTCACGAACCACTTACGTTCTACCATGGCTGAGAACAGGTTGTCAAGCCTAGCTACACTTAGTATAGAGTCAGCACGTGCTAAGGGTCTTGATCTAGATGAGTTTGTGAGACGATTTGCTGTCGAACATGGCAACCGCCGTATTGTTCTTTTTTAGCTCCCTGACCTGCTGTTTAGAATTTAATATAGGCTACATTAATTGTTTGTGAAATTAAATAAAACTGAATTGTTTTGCTGCTGGAT
Organism: Platichthys flesus; assembly: GCF_949316205.1. Classification (NCBI taxonomy): domain Eukaryota; kingdom Metazoa; phylum Chordata; class Actinopteri; order Pleuronectiformes; family Pleuronectidae; genus Platichthys; species Platichthys flesus. The sequence goes on from NC_084953.1 coordinate 26,089,929, forward strand.
ATGTAAATATGTTAACTGTTTTCATTAGCGATTGGTATAAATAAATACATATAGACACCAGGCATGTGTGTTTCCAACAATAAAAAGACTTGACTTGACTTGACTTTGTGTGTGTGATTTGCCACCCTTGAATTTAACTTGCCACCCTTCTGCCACCCCATGTAAAATTTTCTAGAATCGCCACTGCTCACAATGGTTGTTGCTTAGCAATAGTCAATAATAGCACAAGGCCAACATGAAGTTTTGAAATTGAAATCAAATACATAAGGGCGGCTTTAGCTGAGGGGTAAAGTGGTCGTCCTCCAACCTGAAGGTCGGCGGTTCCATCCCCAGTCTGACCCATCTGCATGCCGAATTGTCCTTGGGCAAGATGCTGAACCCTGAATGGCCCCCTATAGAATAACAAAGTGCTGCAATTAGATGCACTGTATGAAAGTGTGTGGGAATGGGTGAATGTAAAACTGTACTGTAAAGACCTTTGAGTGGTCATCAAGACTAGAAAAGCGCCATATAAAAACAAAACCATTTACCATAACTGTGTAGCCCTCTTTATATGCAATTATTTCATCAAAGCTTTAGCCCTAAGTTACAAAAGCACTGCAGCTCTAATAGTTGTACCAGATGTCATGTATATAATTCATACTCTTACAGTGTATAAGTGCCAAGAATGCTATTACCGTCCTGGTCGTACACTTATATCGGTGTGGCGGAACATTATTTTATGATTCATATACTGTATACATGAAACAATTATGATGAATGAGAATTTATGCAAACTTCAAGCCTTTGACACAGTCATTCCTTTCACAGAAGATGTCAGGAGCTGGCATCAAATCACCTGAGTTTCTCATGTTTCCTGTGTTGGCCACTTTGCTGTGGAGTCTGCACATGCCGAGGATGGGAGGGGGAGTGCAACTGATATGGTGCAAAGTGCAGTTGTAGGGAGGCACCATACATGAGAACAACTACTGTAACCATAGCAACAAAATAAAACAAAGGTGACATCTGTAGCCTAATATTGCTTAATATAAAACATTTACAAAAACCTGACTAAAATGATGAAGAGACGTCATTTCATATCGAAAATGTCCATGGTCCTAAAACACTTTCTGCTCATTATTCAAGCCCTAACCAAGAAATAAAGGATATTGGTACCACATTTACTGCAACTTGGTTGGCAGAGGCAAACAACAACGAGTAGTTTAGAATTGTGTTTAGGGTCTTACTGCACCGGATTAGCTTTAATAAGGTAAAAGTTCAGTGACTTCAGACACAGCGTGTTTATTTACAGTCTTTATCTAACATTATTGTGACTCATTAAGAAATGTAACACTAAATAATCCTGACAGTGATTACAATGCCTCCACAACACAATGGACGTGATTTCTCTTTTCAGAGATTGAGATTGGCTTAACTGGTTTAAAATACACTTGACCTCTATAAAACATAAAATAGCCAGTCTGCTTTAAATAATATCTAGTGAGTCATGTCCAGGGAAATACTGTCCTCTCTAAGACCACTGTACAACAGGTGGGTTATAGGGCTCCCCAACAGAGCATGTAGCCTATATGTTAGTTTTGTGTACAAGTATAAAAGATATGAGATAATTCATTAAGTCTGTTTTTGTGACTTCTCGTGACTATATAGTGGCACATATCAGCTGAATTCTGGACCTGGGTACACCTGGACTCATCAATTTAGCAGAGCTTAGATCTGAAAACCAAGATTATATTATCATCGCCATAGTTGTAGCAGAAAATTCAGCTATTAATAATAAAAAAAAAAACATCTTACCACATGCACTCACATCCTCAGTATACATGAAAGTGCTTTCATTTCCTGTAATTCAGATTCTGCTCTGCTTTGCCTGTAGTTTCCTCACTCAACATGAGATATGAACTCATTTTAGCAATTACTGCACCTGCTCATATTCATCTCATCACATTGCTTCTTCATATGCAAACTTGAATAGCACCCTATCTGCAGAGGTCTGCTTCATGTCCCCAATTCAAGACCGCAGGGTGATTTCGATGCAAGGGCACAAGGCTTGTCAGAGCCCTGTGGCAGGCGTGGCCTACCATTGTGGTAGGATGCACCTGGGGCTGCAGAAACATACAATACATAAAAAACGCACACTGATGTTTATTCGTCCACCTGGTGAAATGAAGCTTCTTTGTCATATGTAGGGGAGAGCGGTGTAACATGATACATTTGTTTACATTCGCTCCCCTCTAGGCGGACTAAAATGATGTATCAGTAAAATATACCCATTTGCCATTAATTCAGGATGTTTCCTAGCAATGGAAATGATCAGAATGTCTTCAGGACAAAGGGCAGTGAAACTATGATTGTTTTTTTAAAAAGTGGTCTTGTGTCTCACTTTACCCCAGCAGGGGTAAAGTGAAACAGACCAGAGAAATCAAGGGGGTAAAGTGATCCACTTACTTTTTCCACATTAAAACTACCATAACAACATGTGTTGTAATAGTTAAAATCCTGACCTGCTAGATTGACAACCACACATTCCAGAACTAATATCGGACTAGTAACAGAATCATGGGGATTGGTCAATTAGACACATTTATGATTATTATGTTTCATGTGATCTCTTGCACACCCTAGCTTACCTGCGCATTGTTTCTCTGTCCAATTGGCAGGGACAGGGATATTGTTTTTCTCTGCGTATTCAAATGCCAGTTCTCATCTCATCACTCATCGTCATCCGCTTATCCGGGGTCGGGTCGTGGGGGGAGCAGCTCAAGCAGGGGGCCCCAGACTTCCCTTTCCCGGGCCACATTGACCAGCTCTGACGGGGGGATCCCGAGGCGTTCCCAGGCCAGTGTTGAGATATAATCTCTCCACCTAGTCCTGGGTCTTCCCCGAGGTCTCCTCCCCACTGGACTTGCCTGAAAAACCTCCCAAGGGAGGCGCCCAGTGGGCATCCTTACCAAATGCCCGAACCACCTCAGCTGACTCCTTTCTAAGTAAAGGAGCAGCGGCTCTAATCCGAGTTCCTCACGGATGACTGAGCTTCTCACCCTATCCCTAAGGGAGACGCCAGCCACCCTTCTGAGAAAACTCATCTCGGCCGCTTGTACCCGCGATCTCGTCCTTTCGTTCATCGCCCAGCCCTCATGACCATAGGTGAGGATAGGAACGAAGATCGACCGGTAGATCAAGAGCTTTGCCTTGCGGCTCAGCTCTCTTTTTTGCGTTACAACGGTGCAGTAAAGCGAACGCAATACCGCCCCCACTGCTCTGATTCTCCGGCCAATCTCACGCTCCATACTACCCTCACTCGCGAACAAGACCCCGAGGTACTTGAACTCCTTCACTTGGGCTAAGGACTCATTTCCTACCCGGAGTAAGCAATCCATCGGTTTCCTGCTAAGAGTCATGGCCTCAGATTTAGCGGTGCTGATCCTCATCCCACCCGCTTCACACTCGGCCGCCAGCCGATCCAGTGAGTGCTGAAGGTCACAAGCCGATGATCCAATGAGGACCACATCATCCGCAAAAAGCAGTGACGAGATCCTCAGACCACCGAACTGCAACCCCTCCCCACCACGACTACGCCGCGATATCCTGTCCATGTATATCACAAACAGGATTGGTGACAAGGCGCAGCCCTGGCGGAGACCAGCACCCACTGAGAACGAAACTGACTGGCTGCAGAGGACCCGAACACAGCTCTCGCTTTGGGAATACAGAGATTGGATGGCCCTGAGGAGAGACCCCCTTACCCCATACTCCCGCAGCACCTCCCACAGTTTCTCCCGGGGGACCCGGTCATACGCCTTCTCCAGATCCACAAAACACAAGTGGACCGGATGGGCATACTCCCATAGGGGATAGTCTTCCAGAAACAATTTGGTGCCGACCGAAAGTCCTTCTCCATGGCCTCTCCGAACTTCTCCCACACCCGCTGCTTAGCCTCCGACACGGCAGCAGCTGCAGCCCTTCAACCGAGTCCGGAGTCCTCCAGGATATCATATCCTGGAAGGCCTCCTTCTTCAATCGGACGGCTTCCCTGACCACCGGTGTCCACCACGGTGTCCGAGGGTTACCGCCGCTTGAGGAGCCTAAGACCCTGAGGCCACAGCTAGCCACCGCAGCTTCAGCAATGGAGGCTTTGAACACCGCCCACTCTGGCTCAATGCCCCCAACCTCCACATTCCAGGAATGCCAGAAAAACTCCGCCGGAGGTGTGAGTTGAAGATACCTAGGACGGGGGCCTCCTCCAGACGTTCTCAGTTCACCGGCACTACTCGTTTGTGCTTACCAGGTCTATCCGGAAATTTCCCCCATTCCCTGATCCAACTCACAACCAGATGGTGGTCAGTTGACAGTTCCGCCCCTCTCTTTACCCGAGTGTCCAAGACATGCGGTCTCAGATCAGATGACACAATCACAAAATCGACCATTGATCTTCGGCCTAGGGTACTCTGGTACCAGGTACACTTATGAGCACCCTTATGTTCGAACATGGTGTTTGTTATGGATAATCCATGACTAGCACAGAAGTCCAATAACAAACGACCGCTCGGGTTTAGATCAGGGAGGCCGTTCCTCCCCACCACGCCTCTCCAGGTGTCTCCATCGTTGCCCACGTGGGCGTTGAAGTCACCCAGCAGAACTACGGAGTCCCCTACTGGAGCCCCATACAGGACTCCATTCAGGGTCTCCAAGAAGGCAGAGTACTCTGAGCTGCTGTTTGGTGCATACGCACAAACAACAGTCAGAGTTTTCCCCCCTACAACCCTTAGGCGCAGGGAGGCGACCCTCTCGTCTACCGGGGTAAACTCCAACACCGCGGCGCTCAGCCGGGGATTTATGAGTATCCCCACACCCGCCCGGCGCCTCACGCCCTCGGCAACTCCGGAGAAGAATAGAGTCCAACCCTTATCCAGGAGTACGGTACCAGAGCTGAGACTGTGCGTGGAGGTAAGCCCCACCAGATCTAACTGATAGCGCTCCACCTCCCTCACAAGCTCCGGTTCCTTTCCCCACAGCGAGGTGACGTTCCACGTCCCCAGAGCCAGCTTCTGCCGCCCGGGTCTGGTCCGTCGAGACCCCTGACCTTCGCTGCCACCCATGTGGCTGCGCACCCGACCCCAACGGGTCTTCCCACAGGTGGTGGGCCCATGGAACTGGTCAGCTAGTTGTTACAAGTGTTTGGCAAGCTCCTCCTCAATCTCACCTGTTAATATTCTCTTTACCTCAGCTACTGCACCCCAGGTTACTGATTTTACTTCCCCCTTTCAGAGTTTTCATTTCATTGAGAACACATGCAGCATGAATGACATGCTAAACTTTGCCTGCATTGGTTTTTCCGTGAACACTGTCAAATTCAAGCATTCTTTGGTGAAATTATAGAAAAGGCTGTTAAAAGATGGACAACCTACATTAGACTGTAGTGCCGAGGTTTGGTCAATAGCTCCCTTCTCAGAACTTGAGCAAGGATTTGTTACTGAGAGGAAATACATATATTACTGCACTAAATCCCACTGCTCTGAACACAGAGGGAGTATAAAACATACACATACACACACACACACACACACACACAAACCAGGAGGGAGTGACCCAGTGTCGTCCGCTAGAGAGAATGAGCTAAGGTCCAGCTGTGTGTGCGAGAGAGATGATAAAATTGCGATTGCACTGACCTCAGTGAGAGTGTCAGACTGAACGCACAAATGATGTAACACAGCACATGAGGAGAGCAAGCGATGGACAGAGCCAAGCAACACAATGTGAGGGAAAGAAGGAAAGAGAGGAAAATGTAACAGAGACAAGAAAACCGGAGATAATGACAAGACTCAGATGCCTAGTGCAGTTTCCAGCAGGTGGGGCATTAACAATTCAAATCACATGTCCTCTTTAGAGGTTTTAAGATGTCTTTCCATTTATTTATTTCTTGTAATTTGCTTTCTATAGCTAATTCAAAGATTGCTGTGGATAGACATCTACCATTTATGTAAACATGATTTATGTAAAACTGGTCCTGATACCAGGTGTCACCAGTATATCCACACTGATACTGATTAATTCACTGTTTGAATCTGCTCATAAGTGGCAAGCAGCATACATTATTCCCTGTCCCAATTGACCCCTAAACCCTATACCTTGGCCCTACCCCTCTCCAAGCCAGTAAAATTTGATTGATTGATATTAAAGGGAAGAGAGACAGAATCAGAGCTGAGCTTGGCCCCAAAGGCTGTTCCACTCCCAAGCCTAAACTAGTCCTGGCTGATTTCCGGTCACAGGAAAATGGAATAGATTGGCTGGGACTTGGGCTCATTCAGGACGGGAGATTGGAGCCTGTAATGTCCAAGTCTCTGCAGAGACCTGGCTCTATCACTGACTCTGTTCTGCAATGACAGAAAAAAGGATACCAGTGTGATGGGAGAGGCAGACTTTGTCTTGCATTAATGATGGTTGGGTGCATGTTAGGTACATCTTGTGTATTCGATATTTGGATGCCGACCTAACCCTAACCCTCTTTCCAGAGATTTCTTACTGATGTCTACATTCCTGAAGATACTAATTTTAATAAAACTTTGTTGCATTATGATGTTAAATTGGTTGTGAAAGTGTCTTTAGTCTTTAGGTCAAACATTTTATTTGTGAGTTTTTTTTATTAAATGACAATGTTGTGAAAGGGTCCCTTTGGAGGCACTCTCACAAAAATTCTCAAACTCTGTGATGTGCCATCATGAAAATGTGTTGTTCCATTCCTCAAATTTGATTACATCTGTTTATTTAGTTCAATTTTCTATATGCCAACTCAACCAGGCACCACTATGTGGGGGCTCTAAACAGACAAAATCTTAAATATGGAGACATCAAGGAAGATAGGCTTTAATCTCTTTTCTGTAATTAAGTATTTCCTGTCTATCCAATTACTCTTACTTAAGATGCAGAAAGAATGATATATAAAACTACATGAACAGGGGAACAGAGTGAGAGTGAAAAGTATAAAAAATGAGGCAAGCTCCAGCAGAGGGAAAACAAGGAAGAAAGAAATGTTAACCAGTGTTATTGTGAGGGATTCTTGTTACCAAGGCAATAGAGGGGGAAACCCACACAGCTGTTGTCCAGCTAATGTTACATTCAAGTCCAATGAAGGAATGTAGACACTGTCAAGGATTTATAATAGAAGTTCCCTCTGGAACTCTTGGTAAACTAGCTTTAGTGAATGTTTATGACACTTGCGTCTAATGTGACAAACACACTTAAATGACCAGAAGAAAAATATGAGATTACAATTGTATGATGAAATACCAAGACTAGAAACAACTATAAACTAACAATGCTGGAACTTTTTAAAATCTAAGTTACAGAAAGGAAAAACACCAGAAAGAACCAGATATTGCAAAAGGTGTGCGTTAATATGTGTCACTGCTTTAGTTTAATGAATGCAGCATGACGTCAGGAGAGAGGGACCAACGTCAGGAGGGTTGGACGAGGACGGATTGCAATGGCTAGTGTAACGTCTCCTCAGGATCAGTTCCCTCCTGATTGGCTAGTGGGGGAGGAGGATAGACCAATAGCAGTAACTTACTGTTCTGCCGGCCACCGGGCTGGGTTTCATCATGTGAGAGGCCCAGTGCGTTCTCTAACACGAAGCAGATGTCCTCAACCCTACTGGTGCCACTAACACTCTCACTGTAGCAATGGAGAAATCACTATATCCCATATGTTTCTTCCTCCACTCCTTTTTACTTCTCTGCATCGCTTGCTATCTTTCTCCCTTTCCCCTCTTGCTCTTTTGCATTTTTCTCAGTGCAGTGAAAAATGGCTCTGCACATGCCTGGAAAAGGGTTCTATTATTTTGTACTGAACCTACAACTAACTTTGTTAGGAAACTAACTTTCCTTAAAACTCCTTACCAACCATCTGAATATAGATAAATAGGATATACATTGCGGTGCGTTGTTTTCAAGCTTACACTTGGGAAATGTAAATAAATTCATGTCACATGACTCTACTTGTCGGGGGCAGAACACAGTGTGAGTTGGATCTAGCGTGAAGCTCAGTGTGTTTAATGCTTAAATGAGGGAAACTGGCAAATACAAATAGAAGAAGGTGAGCATATATCTACTGTACATGTGCACCAGAGGAAGCACATGGTTGCTAGATAGTGGAAGGTGAAGTTTTAGGTTACAGGTTAACATGTTAGGTTAACACAAGAGAAATTTCCACATTCAGCTCATACAATATGTGCGGTATGTCACTGTTCATTCATGATTTAATTCATTCTTAACCTAACATATTACTAATGCTGCACCACATTCACAGTTAGAGGTCAGACCTTCCGCTGTTTAAATATCCAATTTGTGACCTCCAAGCCTTCCACATGCATGACGGCAAACATAAACATAAAACATGGCTGACTGTGACAAGCTGTCATGGAATGTAGCATCAGCCTCCTGGCCTACAGTAACCATGGCTCTACCATCTTTCAGCACCCTGACTCTTTCCCACACAACTACTCACCTATATTCCCTTGTGATCTCTTCCTATCTAAACTAGCATGTTTCCACTCACTCCCTGCCACATTGTCTTTTGTGGTTCGCTTGTAAGCCTTCCAGCCTTCACACATGATTTCACCTGCCTGTTTCTGACCACCACAGATTTTGCCATGTTGCCTGATTTATCTGCCTGCCTGTTGCCATCAACTGCCTAAACCCCGAATTCACCTGCTCTTTGCCCTTCTGTGTTCTGCCTGCTTAGCCCTTAACAAAGGTGAAATAGTTTGAACTTTTGCCTGAGTTTTAGAGTTGTGCTATTACAAATATCCACCCCTAATGGAGATGTGCAGATGGTGAATAATCCTTGCAGACCTTTTTCATGCTTATGATCCAACATGTCAAACAATTCAAATCTTAATGTTCATGCATCCTGTACTACATTTAACTGGGACATTGATTAACTTGACCAACTAAACTCATACAGGCAAATGCACTCTCACTGTCCTGTCTTTACATTATGCATTCTCTCTCATGCACCCTCTTTCTTCTCTGCTCTTTGCATTTTGTGCTATTGGTTTAAGATCTTTTGCTTTAGCTTATCCAGATGCTTTTCCTCTAACATCTAAACATGTTTCAGGGTTTCATGTGGCCACGAGCTTTGAGCTTGCGTGTTTATATACACAGCAGTCTCATATACACCAGAGGCACACAGTGAGAGTTTGTGTGTCTAACGGATAAGAAACACCTGTGGATATACAGTCAAGTGGGTGTCATAGTATGTTTGGACATGCAGCACATGTACACACACACTAACACACCCAGAGCGAACGAGAGCGAGAGAGAACTAGCCACTTAACAGTCTTAAAGTGGTTACGACTTTGTCTCATCTTAAGGTCATAACTTCATGGGGACAGCATGTCAGCTCTCTGGCTGCCTGTTTTGTTTCCTCAGCAGCAGTAAGCATGCTTCAGCTCACTTCGACCAATTCAAGGTCTCATGACCTTGTGATCTCTGAATGGCAGGGACAGGCACCCACACACACTACAGCAGTTGCTGCTAAAACATGGTGGCATAGAGAAACGAATACATGTGTGTGTATCTTTGGGTGTTTTGTATTTTTGGGTTTATCTGCAGAAAACCTTTAAATTGCCAGTTCTCAGTTCCATTAGCAGATAGGGCATGGGTAGGATTTATTATAGGTTCAAATAATTCCATTTAACGGATCTTCAGCACGAAATCTCACTTTTGACCTCACAAACTGCTTTACAATAAAGTCTTAACTAAAAGTATATTTACAGAGAAGGTGATTCTGTTCTTTTCACCCCAAATAGCCCACAACTGCTTGTAACTACACTGTAAAAAAAGAAAAGTTGATTCAACTTAAAAAAGTAAAGCAACCAACTGCAAGGCTTTTTTGAGTTGACCCAATTTAAGGGCTTTTTTGAGTTGACCCAACTTAAGGGCTTTTTTGAGTTGACCCAACTTAAATAATTAAGTTCACTCAAAATGTTATTTGGAGTAGCTCTGAATGGTGATGTTCTGTTACACTAACTTAACATCTCCATTCAGAGCTACTCAAATCTACAAGTTAGGAATACTTAGGATTATATACTTGCTAATGAATTGAAAACATACATCAACAGAACTGGATAGTTTCAGTCGAGAGAACTTAAGCTTAAACTTGAAATGCTAAGTTAACTGAACTTTGCTGCCTATCAGTTGAGCTAACTCAATTTTACTCTATTCATACTGTTGTGGGAATTCAAAAATAAGAGCAAAATTCTATAAAGAATCTGTTTATTAAGAACACAGGGTTTAACATTATAAACATCCAATAACTACAAAAAAGGCAACATTGAAATTGCAGCAGCAGGGATGCTTAAGTGAACTTGGTAACATTGTACACTTATTTTCAAAGATAGAATATGTAAACACAAAGTGCAGAACCAGCTCTCAATACTTTAGCTATAATATAGAAAACAGTATGATTGACACTATGAATCAACCATCATTTGTCAGTCAGATACTTGAGGTAACCACTGGCCAAACCCAGCAGTGAAGAAAGTGCATCCATAAAAAAAACTTGAAACAAGACACAAATGTGTTTAGTTGCAGAGATAACCAAATCAAGCAGTTAGTAAACATTAACTTCAAATGTGAACATGGGATTCGTAACAACACTACACAAACTTGTGTAGCTACTACTGAACTTAAAAACATATTTTGAGAAATAAAGTGACATGTCTACAGAAAGTGCATCCATAATGACCTGTTACAAGACACAAACGTGTTTAGTTGCAGAGATAACCAAATCTAGCAGTTAGTAAACTAACTTCAAATGGGAACATAGCATTCGTAGCAACACTACACAAACTTGTGTAGCTACTACTGAACTTAAAAACATATTTTGAGGAATAAAGTGACATGTCTATAGAAAGTGCATCCATAATTACCGGTTACAAACGTGTTTAGTTGCAGAGATAACCAAATCCAGCAGTTCGTAAACACTAACTTCAAATGGTAACATGGGATTCATAACAACACTAAACAAACTTGTGTTGTTACTACTGAACTTAAAAGCATATTTTGATGAAGAAAGTGACATGTCTATGTGCGCGAGTGTTCATGGTAGCAGGCTTCTTTAACAAGTTTGTTTTCAGCGCCTGAACACGGGTAGAGCACTCTGTGCAGAGGTTCAAAAATCGAATATAAAAAAAAAAGTCTGGTGAAATGTATTGTACTAAGAATCACCTAATTTGTTAGTCACTGATACCTGAGGAAACCACTGGGCAAACCCAGCAGTGAAGAAATTGCTTCCATGAAAAACGTGTAACGCGACAAACTTGTTCAGTTTCGGTCTTTGGATAACCAAATCCAGCTGAGAGCAAATACTTATTACAAATAGGAACACGTGATTGGTAACACTACACAAACTTGTGTAGTTATCACTGAACTTAAAAACATGTTTTGATGAAGAAAGTGACATGTCAATGTGCGCAAATATGTCCATTGAACACATGTCTATGTGTTCATGGTAGCGGGCTACTTTAACAAGTGGTTTTTCAGAGCCTGAACACGGGCAGAACACTCTGTGCCAAGTTTCATAAAAATCTTTTGAAGGGCCTCAAAAGTGTACTTCAACCCTTTGGGGTAGTCCAGGTTGAGGTTGTAGATGCATCCAAAAAGAAGGACAATTGCTGTACTGATGTCAGAGATGTCATCCACAACAACCTTTTCCTCGATGACAAGGGCAATGTTGATTGTTCTGGGCATTGAGTGAGCACTCCCAACATCATCTTCAACAGTGGTGACTATGCCAAGTTGAACCCCTGCAACGGACGTTTCCTCCGAGTCTGTATCCTAGAGAAAACAAACAGACATTATTTAAATTTTTAAGGTTTTCATCACCACATTTATAAATGAATGAATAAATAAATGATACGCGCCTGCCCATGAGTGCAGTGACATGCACCTTTATCAGTTAAACTTTGAGTGCAAGTGACCACTGTTCAAAATATGAAGAAATTTCTTCATATGAAGAAAGATTTAAGATGCATTCAAAAATACATTTCGTAGGGCCACCAGATGTACTTTGACTACCCAGATGTCATCAGTTAATCCGTGTGAAGGGATAATTTGTGCGAAATCTGAATTTTTTTTCTCTAAAAGGTGCTCTTAACAGTCAGCTGGTCTGCAGTTTAAAAGGTGTGGGAAAATCCTTTGATTCCATAAGTGTGAACAATCCAAAAAGGATGGACAATATCCCACCCTGACAGTGCATATAAAATCGGCCACAATCGAAACATGAAGACTTGCAGCAAAATTTACTGATTTAAGTTTTTTTTAGGTCAACCCTCATAGATTACCTCTTGATAATGTGTTTTTACTTTTTTTGTTAAGGATATCAGCATTAATTACTTATATTACATTAAAGGGAATATAAATAAGTTGTAAAATTGCATTTTATTGCATATTCCTATCAAATGAGTTTGCTCCCTAATCAGAGATGAACTGGCCATTTTTATATTTATATTAGCCCAGCTATTTAAAAAAATGGAAGAAAAAAAACAATGGTATTCTTACCAGACATGTCTTCAGGACGTCATCTGGATTCTCCCTCAAATAGAGAGGTAGACCTCGGAGAGCTGTGGCCTTCCTTTGTGCAAGCACATCGGTTGTCTGAAAGACACAAATAAAGTTTAAAAAAAATAAATTATGGCCTGAAAATAAAATCACACCACACCTATTTACAATTTATGTTAATGTTGTTTTCAATGTGAAAATGCACTGTCTCAGAAACCCTTAATTTATCTCCTACTTGCATTACCTGTTCATCGAGGTTGTCAAGGAGGGCCTTTAAGTCCTTTCCTAGAGTCCCGCTACGTGTTCTGTAACACCTGAGGCACACGCCTCAGGTGTGAGGCGTGTGCATCCAAAGATGTGAAGAATGTCGTCTTTAGATCCACTTGAGTGATTCGAAAAAACTCATATATATCTAAGAGAGGAGAAATAACAGTATTAGTGTTGATACAGACTCGACAATTACAGAAGGTGCCCACATTGTAGTTATAAACTAAAAGGGTTTGCTACATCCGGAAGCTGAGCAGAATGGTGGATTTGGTAGAGCATTTAGGACATTACACATCATTAAAAAAAAGAAATCGTACCTGTTCTTCCAAAAACAATGCTGGCCACTTCTCCAAGACTTCGGCAATAGGCGGTTCTTCCTCCACAATACCCTTCCTGCGTAGGGAAAAAGTAGCTTCCATTTTGGATTCAATCAGGGTCTTGTTTGGAAGTCTTTTTAGAACTTCTTCCTGTATTAATTTCCTTTCCCTTTCTTGTGATTCGTCAGTTTGCCCTTCTGGATTGTTTGGAAGAAAGTTCACCTCACACCTTCTGGCTTTCTTTAGACATCTGGTCACCTCTGCGTCCCTTCTTTGGTTTACCCTAACTTCATTACAGCCTGCCATCCGTAGCTTTTGGCGGTAGTTGCCAAGCTTATATCTAATGCTCATGGCCCAGCTGTGAAAGCCAGTTCCATCTCCTGGGTCAGCAAGAGATGGGTGTTTCTCAATCAGTGCAGCAGCAACTGATTCAATTTCTTGAGTCGTTGGGTAGGCCTTGTAGGAAAACATTGCCTGAGCTAGGTTGTCCAAGATGGCGATTTTCATCTCCCGTGGTACAGTGAGAAGTACTCCACTTTCCTTGAACGAAGCGTCCCCGTTAGACAGCCTCAGTGCAACATCGAATGAAAAGACTGGAATTGGGAATGGAGATGGCCAGTTCCCTGCACTCTCACACCGCCTAAGCTATACTGACGAACCCTGTGTTCCACTGGTGGATGGAGATGACATGCTATCAGAATCCAGTCCAGAAAAGGTAGAGGCCGGTGATTCTGTTGGGCCGAAGGATTTCGACAGGATCTTCAGTACAGCTCTGTCTGGAGGAAGCTCTCTGATGTCCGTCAAATTACCAAGTTCATTCCCAAAGTCAGGGTCCTCAAACTGAATTGAAAAGTCGCCTTCGAGTTGGAGTCTTTCTTTAAGAATCCCCTTCAATTGTTCGACAGACTCGAGGTCTTCTGAAATATCCACTCTTCTGATGTTATCAGGGGAAATGACAACACGTAGCAGCATGATCTGAAAAACAATCATTTGTACGCTAGAGCAAGGTCACAAAATACACAGGACAAGTCTGAGCATGTCTTTTAACACCTTAGAATGTGTCTCCAGTGACTACAACGGGACCATATATATACACACACATCTTTGCTTTTGTTTTGAACAACTGACATTTGGGGCAACCCAATATCATAATTTATCAATTTATATTTCAAAATACATATTAAGAATATCAAATAAGGTAGTTTTTAACTGTTTAGAACAGTGTTTTCTTTGAACATCTGAACCAGCATTTCAAACACAACTACAACTGGTCCCAAAATCTAGCTTTCAGTGAAGGAGGAACCTCTTCAGGGAGATGATTATCTTTCCCCGGACAGCATAAGACGTTAGGGGAGTGTTATCATTCAGGTCTTCTGGCTCAACTATTTCTAGGTCAGCAGTTTCAGACACCTCGTAACACCTAAGATGTTCAATATACCATGAAGAAAGCTTCCTGCACAAGAAGGAAACCTTGTTACTTTGGGAATGAACAAGAATACTAACACGTTTCAAGAACTCTGGTAAGCCGCTGCATTCCCCTGCACACAAAACCATGCCTTCACTGTAGCGGGTTCCATGCAAATGTACATCTGAAGCAAGGGACAACACTGACAGGTGCAGGTATTTGTTTTTCACTGCACTCCTTTGTGGGATGTCCAAGCTAAATGAGCTAACTGTTTTAATATTCTGCACTGACAAGGGAGGTGAAAAGAGGCTTGGACCATCTAGGTAATGGGCCATTGTTAGCTGGTGCTTGTTTGCAAGTGTGAGCAGAATATTTTTGAAGTTGTGGACATCATGCACAATCTTTTTGAAAGAACTGTGCTTGGCCTCAAATCTCATGGTCCATAAGTCTATTAATGGACCAAAGCATCGAATCAAGTGGGGATAGTGCTCCACAAAGTGGTGTTTTGGTCTTAATCTCAGGTCCGGAAAGGTCTCTCTGAACAACTCCCTGCAGTCAGTAATCTTCCTTTCGAGGAAAGCCAAGATGGCATCCGAAAAGTCTGCTGATGCAATCAACTCAACTATCTCTTTCAGGTCCATCAAGATCTCCCAAGAGGCTTCATTTTCTGGTACAAGATGACCAATCAGTAAGGGCAGTAGCCGCAGCAAAGTCCAATTCTCATGCCCATTCCCACCTATAGTTGCCTTTTGAAAAGCTGGCCTTGGATATTCTTTGGGGCCTGTTTACTTTGTCAGAGTGCTTATATGGGAAATGACTAATGCGGCTGTTGAGAATATCAGGACTAAAGTAACTTCTTGAGATCAGTTCTTTCAGACAAATGGATAACTCAAAAGGGACAAGTTGTATTGATGGAAGAGTTGAACGGAACTTAGCAGGTAAGTTTTGGAGCACCCAGTATACTGCTGTTATCTTGTGTATTTTCCTTGAAGTACCTAGTGGATTACAGACTTCCAAGTCATCTATGTAAAGACCAAGAGAAAGGCAGTTTCTCTGGCCACCTAAAAGTTTGTTCAGTTTGTAATACTGCCCATTCCGAAAAGATCTATATTGTCCGGGTAGGCAGTCTTCGTCAAAAAACACTTTTTCCAAGACATCTGGTCTGTTGAGCAAAACTTCAAGGACTTCAAACAATGAAACATACACAAAAGTGTTCTGATGTTTTCTATCGTAAAGATACTCAACAGGATCAATAACTTTAAAATGTTCTTTAAAATATTTTATCCTTCGATATTCTGTTGAGAGAATGCCCTTTTCTGATGTTGCTAGAAGATAAGGGTTAGTGTTGTATATTGAGTCTGAAATGCGCTCTGTTAGTTCTTCTATAACAGACTCAGTACAACTTGGAAAGGTTTTAAGAACGTCTCTGATTGATTGCGTGGCTGTAAATTTGGAGAGTGACACAATATCAGTAAAACCACTTATAATTTGCTGAGTTGCACTTTTAGAAATATGTAAAACAGTTTGCATGTAAAGAAATAAGGATGCAAGTTTGTGTTCAACTGTAGAACTGTCTGCAGGTTCTACGTATGAGCTGCTTTCTACCTCAGAAGGATGCTGTAGAACATTGATCTCAGGTGGAAATTCTTCATCTGGTTCTGATGGATTAGTTGGTTGAGGTGTTGAGGATGTTACAGATGCTCGAAAATCATTAAGGTTGTATGAGTTATGCCTCCTGCTTATATGACTACTGAATGTTGAAAGCACAGTACTTGTGAATTCACAGTCTTTGAAAGGACAATATACAGTCACATGCTGCCTCAAATGAGTCCTTAGATGGGCTATGTATTTCTTTGGGGCACAGATGTCCTTAAAGTCACACACTTGACAAAAAAAGGTGACTTCTACTTCAGTTTTTCTGTACTGTGTGTGTACTCTTGAAAGGTGGCATTTTAACCCACCGCTTGTTTTGAAAGTACAGCAGCAGTCTGTGTACAGGCACGGCAGTGGCCAGAAGCGTCCCCGGTAGTGGCAAAGTCTGTAATGCTTGAGGAGAGTATCCCGATTAGGGTGCGAGAATTTGCACTCCTTACACTGCATCCAAATCCTGTGAAACAAAGAAAACACATTTAGTTTGTGAGGTTAACACCACCCAAATGAACAAACTCAATTTGGCTACGGCAGGGGTAGGCAACCTTAACACCAAAAGCGCCATTTTGCACCCTCTTCGCCCAAATAAAATTTGTCTGGAGCCAAGAAACATATTTGATGAGAAAGCTAATAAAGTTTTATTTAAAGTTATACTATACTAAACTGTTTTGTTGCATTTATGAAATTATAAAACAAGAACTGTTGACTTTTAGCTATTTTTACCTGTAACAAAAGGAAAACACCAAACTCTTATGAAGAGAAGAAAAATACAGAGGAAAGTGTAGGTGTACTTTGAAATAAATTAAACACAGAACTATGTAGGGCTATTCGAGTTACATTTCCCCATTTTTGTGGGAAATGTATGAAAAAATAAGTAGTTATTTTGAAATAAATAACACCTGAACGAGCTCTGTATGAAAGGTCAATTGTTAAATTCACCGTTATGCTAAGATTCAAACAGAAAAGACACCAACGGACGACACATACCCCATCATACACAAGGAGAAGATAATCAAAATTTACCATTATTTTATTGATAACTCAACGTAACACGTTGGTAGTTTATAAACGTAGCACGGTGGTTTGGTCTACAGGTAGCTTAAAGTTAGCCGGCACGTGGCTTGCACATATAGCTGAAAGTTAGCCAACACATGGCTTTCACGGGTAGCTTATATGGATAGCTTACACATGTAGTTTTGTAAACGTTGTGAATATTTGCATTCGTAAGACAACGGGTTGCAGAATAACCAGTAAAATAGCGGCGAGAGACTTACCTAGTTAGTGCTGGATGACATGCAGTCGGAGGACATCAGGGGACAAAACTTGCGGTCGGAGAATATCAGGCGACAAAACTTGCGGTTGGAGGATATCAGTCGGCGAAACTTGCGGTTGGAGGATATCAGGCGGCGGAACTTGCGATAGCAGGACGTGCATCCGATCAACTACACTCTAACATGTCCGGACAAGCCCAGCCTACCTGAGAGCGCTGGCGTCTCAAAACACGAGTGCCCAGTGACACTGACTACGTCACTACGTCGCCTTAACGCCGGGTTCACACCGGACGCGGAAGCCAATCTGAACCGCCCGGCAGCGCTAATAATATCACCCGTTGATCCGTGTTTCCTAACGTGATACACTCAACGCCGAAACGATCGCTGCACGGCTCGAGGCAGCTTTGGTCTCCAGCGTGACCCGCACCATGGTATAACATGGGAGTGGATGGGAGCCAGGTGTTTTTTAAGGCTTGGCGCTGCGCTTACGCCAAGCTTTGGCGTCGCTTTCGCGTCGGTGTGAACCCGGCGTTACGGGACTGAACACCTAAATAAAGAAATCTGAACATGCTATATATATATATATATATATATTTTTTTTTTATATGTGTGTGTATAATAATAATACAAGACAATGTGTATATACATGCATATTTATATATATATATATATTTGTTTGTGTGTGTGTGTTTATATATACATATCTAAGTAGATATATTCCATATATAAATGCATTCATATCATTTAATCTGAACTTAGTTGCATCCCGGAGCTGGCTAAGCAATATTTGAAGTTTCCTCAACTTAAAATGTTCAGTTGACTGCACTACTTATTTGTAAACTTGAAACTTTGGGTTTGCTCAACATTTAAAAAAAAATTTGCTCACTCAACTTTTAAAAATAAGTTAGACCAATGATTTTGAAGTTGGGCTTTTTACAGTGTATATTACCTCTCTCTCTCTCTCTGTCTGTCTCTCCCTGTCTCTCTCTCTGTCTCTATCTCCCAGTACCAGTCTGTACCTCCGCTCCATTTCTCAGTGAGAACAGCTGTTACTCAGTCCAATTTAAGAAACTTTGCAGTCACCTGACAAGGTGCATTTATAGAATGTATGTGTGCAACCTGTTAGTTAAAGGTCCGATATTTTACACTTTTCTGGGATTTAATTTGAGGTATTGGTTCCCTTAAAATGATATATCAGTGGTTTAAAGTTAAAAAAAACTGCTGCAATGTGTATTTCCATGTCCTCTCTTCTGCCTCTCTCTGGAGCTGCAGATAGGACAGGCAGTTTTCACCTGCCTCTTGAACCCCTCCTAAGTGCTGACTGTACTTTGAGTGACACTCGAACAAGCCTATCACCGGTCTCGATCTTGCACATTTGAAGATCTCACTGGTAAACCACGTTGTTATGTTTGCAGCTATAGAAGACCAGCCACATATTTACAGTCGCTTACAACAGGATGTTTCTGAACGGTAAGTTACACCGTCCTCATGTTTGTTCAAGTTTTAGAGGGACAGTCGACCAATGTAGGAGTTACGTCCCGAGTTTCACAACGGAGTGTCAATACGGAGTAACGTCTACGTTATGAGCCGGGTCGTGGGATTTAGAGGCTGGACTAGTACCGGCAGGGTGGGGTAGAGAGACGAGTGTGATCCCGAATGATATCATACAGGGGAAGAAGTACGAAACAAGACGTTTCGATAACATATTTCTTAGAATGTCAGCCATAGACCTGCCCTCTGCACAACATGGAAGCTCTAGTCAGGCATGAGATAACCAGTGACGAATCAGTCACCCGAGACTGTCAGATCAGAAAGACACTGACTGAATCGACTACAAGAAAGCCTTTGATTCAATGCACACATGGATACTGGAATGTTTAGAGCTGTACAACATCAACAGGAAACTAAGAACCTTCAACAAGCACTCAATAGGACTCTAGAAAACGGCCCTAGAGGCCAACTACCAATGAGATGCATGGTCATCATGCCAAAGAGTGGCTATAGATACTCGTTCCAATTTGGAGCAACCATCAGCCACCTACTCTAAATGGAAGATATCAAGCAGTATGTCAGGAATGAGGGAGACATCGACTCACTGGTCCTCACCACCAGGATCCACAGCACCAACATTGGAATGTCCTTCGAACTAGACAAGTGTTGTTGCATTGTATAAAAGAGAGGTATTGAACTAAGAGAAGGCAACTTAGCAGATGTTCAGCACAGCATACATCCAATGGTGATCAGGAGAAGGAGGATGAGCAAGATCCATCATGGCAGGACATGCCGTTGCTCAGCTTGTACCATCAGGAAATATAAAAAATGGTTGATATTGAGCCACCAGTGGCTAGATAAGCCTGGTCTGAACAACATGGAAGCACTGATCAATAGAATAAAGATGCCCCTCAGGCAAAAAAATGCTGTTTTCTACTCTACATAAAACACAAGTAGAGCAGTTAACTACTACTCCTCTTCTCATTAATACATTTGGAAACAGTCTACAGGGGTTGCATATGGTTGTAGGCAATTGAGGAAAAACTATACTGCCTTATTCAGTTTAATAAAATCAACATGTTTTCATGCTGCTATAAACCTACTCTCTAAACTAAGTAATTTTATAGAGTAGGTAAAATTGCCAGAATAGATTGAATATTGAAGATAAAAAGTTGAACTTTCACTAAACAATATATTATTTATTAAGATGATGTCATAACTGGGCTCATTGATAAACAGTATATTACAATAATATAAAATAACATTGCCCTCTGTAGCTGCAGAGAAGTGTAGCTTGGTTATAGGGGCTTACTGTACCTCCCACATGATAAAGTGAGACATGGTGCATCGACTGACAAAGATACAGCCTAAACTTTTCTGTTTTCAGCTGCTGAGAGGTTGGCACAATAACACAATACATAAAAAAAAAAAGATCACACACACGCCAAACACATTCATGCTCCACTTGTAAACCTGTAAACTGAATTAAGCGCAGCACAAAGGATGTGGTTTTATTCATTCTGTGCAGAGGAAAACAGCTCCGATACTTGTTATTCCACTCTCAAAGTTTGAACAAAAACACCAGTTGCACATAGCAGTTCATCTCATTGCTGTTTGGTTTACATTTGTTGTGAAGATGATAGGTCATTGCTTTGCGATTGAATAAGTTGTATATTCCAGTTATGAGTTGAGGTGAGCTGTAGAAATATACGTAAAAAGTTTACACACGTCAGGCCTTTTTAGTTACAAAACAGTTTTGCAAATGTAGAAAATCCTCAGAGTCAGTTAAGAGCAGGCCCCTTATAAATGAACAGGGTGTGTTCTTCCTCTGAAAATATCTATATTAAACCACTTTCAACCGTTTTATGGTTTGAAACACTGCAGTGTCAAGTCATCTTGAGACAAATCAGTGTTTCACTTGATGATGTGCAGTGGGTGGAGCTGTTAAGATCTAACTATACCACTTAGCTGACGTGTTGAAGTGAGGACTGTGACTAACTGACGTCTCTCCAGAAGAATGTACAGTGTTTACATGGCAGCCAGCTCATCAGATGATGGTTGGGCAAGATGAGTCAAATTTATTATTCTTTTTTGATCCCCTATATCGATCGGATTTTTAAGTAATCACCTGATTAGGCAAATTACCATTAACTGCAATATTGTGCAAAGGTGTTATCAAATGGATAGGTCTTTAGTTTATATTCTGCAATCTGTTGATGGTCACATTTTTCCAACTGCTCAGCACATTATGTGTACCTGCTCTCCTATCTGCACAACTGATCATGGAAAGCTCGACTTTTCTGTCACCAAATTTAGATGCAAGAATTATTACAGCTTTTGCTCTATTGGGAAAACAAAAAAATGCTATTGAGCTATTTAGATGGCCACTGAAATTAATATTGCCCTAATATATGTATTTATGTATACTACATTTGATGTAGAATAGCTTCACAATGTACACCCCAGCCTATCCCCTTCCTAACTTCAGTATTTTATAGTATCTATTATATCCAATAGCAGACTCATATCCAAGAACCTGATTATATCCAAGTCCTTTATTCATTTAAAAAGTGTTTCTTCTTATCTCCAGCATTGTGGCCCTTTTTATAGATACTTTATTTTGTATAGATGAATAAAGAATGCTCCCAATATCAACTTTAAAAGTATCCAAATAAAATATACTCTGAACATGACCCAAAAGAGTGATTCTACAAAGGGGGAAAATGTTAAGTAGTAAATGTATGAAATTACCATTTGGGGGCATTAACACTCATTTATTATGGCACTTATCAAACATGCAGTGTGTTAGATCCAGAGACACTCTAAGTAAACTGCTGCTGTCCTGTGAACTCCACTGTTCACAGGAGCAATACAAGAAGCTAGATTAGAACAGAACCATTCAAGAACTGCTCCACAAGTGAACATTCAAATGTTAGAGCATTGGTGTCTATCGGGAACTGTGGATTGGATTAGATTAATAGTTTTTAATATCATTTTTATCCCATCACATGCCACCTTCACAATGGGTTGAGCAACAACCATCCACACTAAATCCTGCTGTGGCACTGAATGTTAGCAGATTGGTAAGTTCCTGTCATAGTTGCTCAAGCTGTGAGGGGACATGTTAATTTATATAATTACCAAAGTAGAGAAAAAAAATATTTTATTTAAATAAACTGTCCTTTAAAATGATTATCACTCCTTTGTAATAGTGCTCACAAGGCTCTGCCACAGGATCAGGAAGATACTTGAATATACCTGATTTCTACTATTGTTTTAGTGCGGTCTGATAAACAGGCAAATACGTGTTTTCTGTATAGGCTAGACTTTACATAAAAGGTGTCAAATTATAGGTTTAGTATGTAGTGAAAACTACAATTATCATATGTAATTCCCTGATTCATTCCCCCCCTATCAAAGGTATTTGACATGAAATGTCCCAGCTTGTAAAGTTTGTTAAGCAATATGAGACAAATTATGATTTGTGAATATGAGCTATACAAAATTGAGTAATGATTGATTTAAGCAATTGTTTCAGCAATTGTTAGACTAAATAGTTTAAATATTTG
This sequence comes from Platichthys flesus, assembly GCF_949316205.1. Classification (NCBI taxonomy): domain Eukaryota; kingdom Metazoa; phylum Chordata; class Actinopteri; order Pleuronectiformes; family Pleuronectidae; genus Platichthys; species Platichthys flesus. The sequence continues at coordinate 26,112,456 of NC_084953.1, forward strand.
TTGAATAGACTGAAACAAAATGGGCGGTTGAAGAAGTTTCCTTCTTCACAGTGTTGTATCAGTTATTGTCAGTGACTGAATCACAACAACTCAGTTTTGCTATATTATTTGCCTTTATTCCATAATTAACACATAATAATGTTATTTTAAAACCTCCTTTGTTGTTATGACACACACTGTTGGTAGAGCTGATAGATTTAGGGTTAGAGAACTAAGTAAAAGGCAGTGTTTTATCATGGACATTCTGGCTACAAGGCTGACGCTGGGTTTCAATCTCAGTCATTCACAGTGCAGCGGCTGCTCATGCTGATGTAGCCGTTATGAAACATGCAATTTATTTTCACACATGTTGCATCAGCTTGATGTGGTTTAAACATTTTCTCAGGAGTCGTTTCAGTTCTGCCCCTCCTCTTTTATTTTTTTGACCATTATTCCTGGCAAAGGCTAGCCTGATGTTGTCATACACCTAATCCTAGTCAGAATATGAGTCTGATACTGCTCCATTGGGCTGTGTTTATGGGCCTTGTTTCAACTGAACCAGGAAAAAAGAGTCCTCTTTGCTCAATTGGATAGACCTACAAGCAATCAGAGCAACGTAGTATGTGACGTATGTTAAGCGACTTATAGTTGTTGTCAATAGAACTCAAGCGAACTTACTTCAACACCTATTGTAACAGCTTCCCCAAACATGACGCAGAGTTTCTCTACTGATGTCACACAGCTCTTTATTGTTCACTTCATTGTAGCCGTAAATACACCGTAAAACTGGAATGACATTAAGTACACGATATTTTAATCCATAAAACCAAACACAAACATTAAAATACAATAAACAAACAAATCACCACGAGACAAGTCTGATGCGTTAACGTGACATAGCGACTCCCGTTCCGCGCTACCTGCAGCAAAGTAAATAGGACCAGCTTCTTTACCTCGTTCCGCTGGCGAAGGGGTGTTAAGATAATGTAAAAAACAAATAAACATACAAACAAACATCACACAAACAAACAACCAAGCCTACTTATGATTTCAACTCCAGATGCAAGCTGTAAAGCTTCTGGCCTTCCCCAGATGGCTTTCCGGCTCCAAAACACTCTTATATCCCTCCTTTCATCCTCTTGTGCCCGTACACAATCTTTCTATTCCCACATCTCTGCCCCTACTTTCTTTACCATTCAAGTTTTACATTCTATTATCCATCTCAGAGCAAGATATCATTAAATTGAAACATCTCGCTCTAAAGATCTTTCTTCCTCCTAACCATAACTTTATCTTTCTTGTCTTACTTTTTCTCTCAAATCTTCAGTCAACATTCTTTTACTTACTTTGGCAAGTCCTTTACACGTTTACCCCTCCTGTCCATACATACAACAGGCGTATATTGCCTCTGGTCTAGCTGTCTATTTTTTCTGTCTCTCTCAGTCAGTCATTTCCCTCTCTGTCTCAGTCAGCAAGCTGACCTTGACTCTTTTTTTCTCTCCTCCTCTCTCATTTCCACAGACACACTTTTTCATTAACACTAGTTCCTTCAGACAGAACTCCTTATATAATACTAGGGCTACGTTGTAGCACAAACGTAATCCTACATGCGATTTCAAGTATGTTGCGGTCGGTGAAGAGAAATTGTTCGATGACCAAGAGCTTTTCTGCGTTAGATGCATGCCGGCATTGTCTTTGATCTCATGTTCTCTGTATCTCTTTCATTGTGATATGGAATCCTGATGGTCGTAAAGGGATAATGCAACATATTGTGATGTCAGCGATCGATGACCAAGCGATCGTCTCCGCATTGCATGCGTTTGCATACTGCGGCAAGGATAAACGCTTCACTTCCTGTAGCCAGCAGGTGGCGCTATGATTTTCAGTCATGGTGTCTTTGTAGATGACATCAGGTCGAGACTTTTGTCTTACATGTCTAGTTTGGACTCGATTGGACCAAATATATCCAAGACACAGAAGCTTATGTTTTGGTGGCGTGTAATCAAACTTTGACGCCACGCCACGGTCACACGGTGTGACGAAAAATCAATTTTTGAATAAGAAACTCTATCTTGTTGTGATGACACTCAACAAAATTTTACGTTGATCCGATGAAAGCTCTACGCCAAGTGCGTCAAATAAAAAATATGGAATATGGGCAAAATGGCCATTAAATCCAAAATGGCGGGCTTCCTGTTTGTTCTAGCAAATATCTATCCAAGAGACTTATTTCTTTGTCATGAAAAGACACATGTCCCTATTGATTTTTGTTGATGTTAGACCAATCGCAGTGCCGGGGCTGCCCTTTAGGGGGCGCTTGTCAGTGATTTTGCCACGCCCATTCCTAAAAAACATCTGAATGTCTGCAAGGGAAGCTGTTGCTACATACAAGTAGTTTGAGGGAGATGGACCAATGAACACGGAAGTTACAGTGATTTCGTGTGTCATGGCGTGTTGATGAGCATTAGTAATGTCAAATAATGTCAGGCCAAATGAGACCCATTTGACCTGGTTTTGCTAAGTGGATAAGGAGCAATATATCCAAGTGTAAGACGTACCAAAAACAAGACATTTCCTGCAGCTACCAGGGGGTGCTGTGATTTTAAGTCACGATTTCTGTGTACAGGTCTAGTTTGGAGTTGATTGGACCAAATATGTCTGAGATACAGAAGCTTGTGTTTCATGGCGTTTCATCAAACTTTGACGCCAAGCCACGCCACGGTCAGACGGTATGACAAAAGTAGATTTTCCATTTCCAAATTTTCATCACTTTCTAATTTATTGAAAACTTTACAAACTTTTTGAGCACGTTGAAGCCCTCAAAAAGCCCATTCACTACGCTCAGAATAATCCTTACAATTTCAATAAGGCCTCCCACCGGAGGTGCTCTGGCCCTAATAATCAGAATTAATTTATAATTATTATATTAGTAATTTCCTCTTCCAAAGTCTTTATTCGTAACAGCCTTCCTTTATTTGTGCCCAATTGAAACAATGATGTGTCTGGCTAGTAAAGCTCCTGACTCTTAAGACAGGCCAACTTCTACCTCCAGAATCACAAAAATATTTTTATGATCTCAACGTCTTAAATTTAGGACCGATTTATGCAACGGTGGTTCTGACTAGTCAAGCACCTCACTTCAGTGTAGGCTACTCCACACACTCCAGAATTCCACACTATACAACTTAGTTTGCAGAGATGCAACATTTGCTCAAGTCGTCTTTCTTCTTTTAGGCCCGATCACCGATGTCTATTCTCAAATCTGAATTAGTTTTTTAGGATTTGTGCGTCACAGACTTATCTGTTGCGCCAAGACTCTGCACTGTATAGACTTATTGCCTTTATAAACAACCTTTGTTGATTAACGTTGTATTGCCGTTCCTTTCATCGCTTCCAAAAACATTACACATATTATTTTACCTTCTTTCTCCTGCCCACACACTCAGAATCCAGACCTTGAGGTCCTCCTCAGGAATAAGTCGGTAAAAACTTCTCTCAGGATCACGTCGGGGTCAACAAATTGTCAGGCGTGTTGGTTTATCCTTAATAAGAGATGAGCCGGACTGGTCCAATTCAAGTATTTATTGAGACACAATGAAAGTTGAACACATAGCTATGGACAATTATCACAGCCTAGGCTAAATCTGTTAGCAATAGGTAGTCAATAATGGCCCTGAACAGAAGGGGTTTGATATAATTATAACAAAAGATTTAATGTGATTGGTTTAAAATATTGGAGGAGAATCACTTTGGTTCTCCCTTATTGGTCCACAGCTGTAGTCCCACACCTCTTGTCACGGAATTCAGGAAGTGACAAGAAGCCGTTATCCGTAACGCTACTACCCTACGCTGCCAGTTGCTAGACATCCCTCCCTCTCCTGATAGCCCGATGTTGTTTCATAAACTAGCCTTGAGTAGAAAATATTATGTTTTGTGCTCCCTCAGCTGCAATGACTGTTCCACAACAAAGTCACTCTGAACCTGGGACATCTGCTCGAAACTCTATGTTATGTCAAATGAGTCTGAGGGAATTACGTCTTAATATGTAATAGTTAGAAATTAGATCAGGTTTAAAGTACAGTATATTGAATGTCACAAATGCGCAGTCAAAAAAACAGGCAGCAGCTCTTAGCAGACCTTTTATCGAAGGAAGGTGACTAAACCCCCATGTGACACACACATTCTAATGTCAAGATTAAACATTAGGAATCCAAAGGTTATTATTTAAATCATTTTTGTGAAGGCCCTTTATCTGGCTCAAACTGTGCATGCCCCCCCCCCCCTCCTATTTTTATTGCAAAGAGTACAGTCAGACCCACACACCAGCTAAAATTTAGAATCCTAACAAAACCTTAAATGAGTCATTTCTCATGTGGATGTAGAGCAAATGCCCATTACGTATCATTACATACATTAGTTAAGGTTAGGCAAATAGTAGTTATAGTTAAATTATAGTTTAAAGCCTCCAGGAAATAAGAGAGACTGAATGTGTGTCTCTCAGTTTCTCTCTTTTGTCATTAGTTAGATGTCTTGAAATAAGTAGTAATATGCCACTCAAGTAAAAATTGCACTGTTGCAATGGTTCTGAAAGGTGTATAGTTCGTATGGGTCAGATGAATTACATAGCTCTGTCTGCTTCACTGAACTCGTGAACATTTGATTATCTACGTGGCTGTGGAGTTCAAATATTGCATGAGTGTCCCAGAAGCAGGAGTAAGTAGGCTGACATGTGGTTTTAATCACATACGAATACCTTTTGTTTCAGTGGCATAGGGACATCACACCTACAGGTGAAGTAACACACGCTCCCCTTCCATCCAGACAGAGTTGCAGTTAGACACAGCAGACAGGAGTAAGAATAAACCAATAATAATGATGATGGTTATGGTAGCCAAATAAAAGAGTGTCCTGACCATTGTTTGATGTTTGTGCTAAAGCATCAAACAGAGCTGGTGATGAGTGGGTTAATATAAGACACAGGCTTTCATCCTCTGTAGTTCAGAGGGACCCCCCCCCCCCTCCCATCCCCCGTAGAGAACACTACCTTATTACAAGCACTATCAAGGCAGTCTGTGTGCTTGTGTGTGTACATACATGATGGTCTTTGGTGTATATGTGTCAACACTGGGGATCCTGTGTGTGTAAGTAATTACCCCCACCAATAAAACAGGTAGTCAAAAGGCCTCATGAAAGGAGAGGGGCAGCCTAATGCAGTGGTGTGAGGAACACCCACCACTTTAAACAGACTGCTCTTGGTCCCTGAGCACTGTGTGTGCAGCGTGACATGTCCAGCTACTTCAGTTTCTTGACGTCTGTCTACTTTCTGATGAGTGCTGACTTTGAAAAGCAGTTTATTGTATGCCACTCAAACATATATATATAATTTAATAAGTGCTCTCCTTTTTAATAATCTTCTTAGATTGCTCCTTAGATTGCATACTATTTGATTAGAAAACAGAAGAACATATATTCTAAACAAATTACAATAATAATAGAGATGAAGAAAAAATTTCACTAAAGCAGGAAATATTCTTGCTGTTAATTACGCTTACGTGTGCGCATGATGGCTGCCTCGCATATCCTCATCATTTGGAGAGTTGGTTGTGTACATTTTCAGAAATTAATGCTACACATACGCCAGATGCAATATGCACTTGACCAATAGGGGCAGTGTAGCGGTAGTGTTGTGGTGTAGTGACCCACGACCTTACTATCAACTTTGACTACACCGTGAGACCCATCCAGTCATCTAGGAACCTGGTTGTGACACTCGACAGCCAACTCTCCCTTACTGCCAACATTACTGTAACAACACGTTCCTGTAGATTCATGCTGTACAACATCAGGAGAATACGGCCCCTTCTCACTCAGAAAGCAGTGCAGGTTCTGGTCCAGGCCCTGGTCATCTCATGCCTAGACTACTGTAGCTCCTTCCTGGCAGGTCTACCTGTTAGTTGCTGTGAACGGATCAGGTCCAGTCTACATCCAGGACATGGTCAAACGTTACACCCCGGTTCGTTCACTCCGCTCTGCTTTGGCCAATCGGCCCGTCCTCAGTCACTGTGAGCTAAACACTCATCAAAATCACGACGTCAATGCTCCCCATTAACATCCGACCATCAGAAAATTTACAAATCTTCTGCCGCAAACTAAAAACACACCTCTTCCGACTATCCCTTGTTTAAAAAAAATACTAAAAAATGTTTAAACTAACAATTTAGTAGCACTTAAATAGCACTTACTTATAGCACTTTGTTGTTTTGCTTTATTAGTGAAGAAAATTTTACTTTCTTTTTTCTTGTTGTTCTGGGTTTTTACCCTCAGGGCTGAATGCACTTATTGTAAGTCGCTTTGGATGAAATCGCAGCTAAATGAAATGTAATGTAATCTAATGGTATGTAATATAGCGGGCTAATCCGGCAGAGAAAATCATCATTCGTCCTGGTGAACATTCGAAAACACTGGTTGTGTTTGTCATCATCAATTTCTCACATTGGCGAGAGAAACAAACTTCCCATTGTCAAGTCCTTCTTGATTTGAGGACCTCACAGAAGATCTATGAAGTGCCGGTGTGTCTTTTTCTGCTGTGATCTCAGAATGAACAATACAGTAACCTCCTATAGTTACTGTCTCGATTTTTGCTTACATCATGCAAATTCTGAAATGTTATAGGCTTATTTCTACGGTGAGTCCACTAGTGGTATCCTTCGGTAACATGTGTAGTACATCGGCAAGTATATTAACAACTACGTTTACGACGCAGCCGGTTGTTCACCCAAACCAGTGTTTAAAAAGCAAATATATCTCCAGCCTAAGAATGCATGTAAAAACATTTAAAATGATCAAACACATGAAGAAATGATAGAAAAAACATTTAAAACACAACAAAATGGCAGTCGGTAGAGTGCATACCTTCGCCAAGACCCACCTTTATGTAGCCAATAGGGATGAGCGAGTACAGCATTATCTGTATCTGTATCTGTTAACCATATGAATTATCTGTATCCGTATCCGTACTCGGAGTGGGCGGGGGCTAACCCGGAAGTGGGTGTGATTTAACCCGGGAGTGTGTGTGTGTGTGTGTGTGTGTGTGTGTGTGTGTGTGTGTGTGTTTGAGTGAGTAAGAGAGAGACATAGAGAGAGAGGGGGAGTGTGTGTGTGTGTGTGTGTAGCTTAATTTGTAATATTTTTTATACCATTACTACCTAGAATGTGTCAGACACTCAGTGCGTGAAGTAAAATATAACTGGTTAGAGCCAACTGAAGGTTTAAAAAAAAAAAAAAAAACTCCAACGACTGGCAGAGAGAGGGAGAGAGAGAGAGAGAGAGAGAGAGAGAGAGAGAGTGAGAGAGCGTAGCCAGACGCTAGAGCAGTGATTCTCAAATGGGGGTATGCGTACCCCTGGGGGTACTTGAAGGTACTCCAAGGGGTACTTGAGATTTTTTTTAAATATATTTAAAATTAGCATCCATTCAAAAATCCTTGAAAAATTCTTATTTAACAAATATTCAATAAAATATAAGTGTAAGTTCATGAACTAAATTTTATATTCAGTAGGCTTTTCAATTTAATTATCCTAAAAAAACAGAGTCTCCCCCATACCGATGGTTTGACCCAACCTGGCACACGCCACCTGTCATCACCTGTCATCACCTGCCTTGAAGACTTCAACAATGGAGTAGAGTTGAAGTGCAGCAGCAATGCTGCTGAAACACAGAGGGACAAGTACCAAAGATGGCGAAACCAGAGCAGAGAGCCTTCCCTAAACAACACCGCGAGAGCTAGTGCCTCTTCGGAGGGGCGCTAAAATGGAAAAGTTTTCCGTTGTGAAGTTAATGATTCATAACAATAAGTCCGCGTCTCTACCGGTACCCTTTCAAAATAAAAGCATGTAATACAAAAGCGGAAATGAAATTGTATGACCCTAAAGCGAGCAAATATTTCACAATAAAATAACAGAAAGACACTTCAATAATATTAACAATAACATAGATTGGGTTATTTACAATCTATGTTATTGTAAATAACATAGAGTATACGTACTCCGGGTAGGAAATGAGTCCTTAGCCCAAGTGAAGGAGTTCAAGTACCTCGGGGTCTTGTTCGCGAGTGAGGGTACTATGGAGCGTGAGATTGGCCGGAGAATCAGAACAGCGGGGGCTGTATTGCGTTCGCTTTACCGCACCGTTGTAACGAAAAGAGAGCTGAGCTGCAAGGCAAAGCTCTCGATCTACCGGTCGATCTTCGTTCCTATCCTCACCTATGGTCATGAGGGCTGGGTGATGACTGAAAGGACGAGATCGCGGGTACAAGCGGCCGAGATGAGTTTTCTCAGAAGGGTGGCTGGCGTCTCCCTTAGGGATAGGGTGAGAAGCTCAGTCATCCGTGAGGAACTCGGATTAGAGCCGCTGCTCCTTTACTTAGAAAGGAGTCAGCTGAGGTGGTTCGGGCATCTGGTAAGGATGCCCACTGGGCGCCTCCCTTGGGAGGTTTTCCAGGCACGTCCAGTGGGGAGGAGACCTCGGGGAAGACCCAGGACTAGGTGGAGAGATTATATCTCAACACTGGCCTGGGAACGCCTCGGGATCCCCCCGTCAGAGCTGGTCAATGTGGCCCGGGAAAGGGAAGTCTGGGGCCCACTGCTTGAGCTGCTCCCCCCGCTACCCGACCCCGGATAAGCGGATGACGATGAGTGAGTGAGGGTTATATACACTTTATGTTTTTTCTGTGGGGAGAGATTTGCCAGCAGTGGCATTAAGCCACCACATCTTCAGCGGTATCTCCAGACAAAACATGAAAGTCATGCTGCTAAGCCACCTGAGTTTTTTAAGAGGAAAGTTTCTGAATTCAGGTCATCTCAAGACACGATGCGAAAGCCTCCCCAAAGCAAACGGAAACAAGCTACCTGTCAGTATTCTTTTCGAACCTTAAAGAAGATATTTTAAGATGATGAATATTAAAAAAATATGTTTTGAGCTAATCTTTTATTTAAAACTAAGTTAATGATTTATTTTTTGGGAAGAAGTGTTTAGCTATAATTAAGTTCATGAGTTCAGTTTGAGAACATATCTTTATTATGATCCCAAAAGAGGTCACTTTAAGTTGATAATTATTTTGAGGTGAACAAATCTTTATTTATATTGAGATAATAATAAAAGTCTTGAGTTATTTTATATCTTTGTATTTCGAAATAGTTCAAGAGAGACCACTACAAATGAGCAATGTTATGGACATTGATGGAGTTTTTAATTTAAATGTGTCTAGTTACAAGGCTTAATAACTCACATTACATCTTTCTTTCAACCAAAAATGCTTTGCGCTGGTTAGGGGGTACTCGGCAGAATTTTTTCTTCGAAGGGGGTACTTCACTGAAAAAAGGTTGAGAACCACTGCGCTAGAGAGTAGTCAGACACTTAATGCGTGAAGTAAAAAAAAAAAACTGTTTAAAAAAAACCCACGTCTGAACGAACCCACGTTTAACAGAACTCTACTGGTTAATAAGTAAGTACAAACTGAAATAAAAACAAACTTTAAGCTGAAGAAACCCTAAACGTTAACCGAAAAGACCCGCGAACCTGAGTGACTGAGAGAGACAGAGAGCTGTTCTGTGAGTGAGTGAGCAGAGCGGTGTGTGAAGGGGAGGAGCGCTGTGACGCTGTGTGAGGATTTTCATTCAGTCCGAGCACAGATAATGACTCGTATTACTCGTATAATACTCGTGCTCGGCAAAAGTGCTTTATCCGTACCGGATACTCGTTTCAGCCGAGTATCCGGCTCATCTCTAGTAGCCAAGTCAAAAATCACTAGATCCCTCTTTTTTTTTTATCTGCATCAAATTAGGCACACTTTAATAAATATCATTCCCCTAAACATGCTGATTTAAAATAAATCAAGATCCATTCGTTATTCTCTGAGAAATCAAGGAAAATGTTGAATGTGCAAGAACACCTTGGTTCGCCCCTAAACCTGGTTAGCACCAAAACTGAATAAATTCTTCCTTGAACCATAGCACATCCTTCCACCAAGTAATCGTCCAGTCCTTTCAAAGTAATCCTGCTAAATAGTAAAACAAACAAACGCTCGTAGATTTTTTCAGACATGAACTGTTGGTAAAGCGGTTGCTTTCTAGAGCACTGAAAAAGCCTACACCGATATATAATGTATTAAAAATAACAAATGTTAAGTAAATCATTCAAACCTATATATGAACAACAGACATCAATCAATCAATCAAATTTTATTTGTATACCCCATATTCACAAATTACAATTCATCTCATAGGGCTTTAATAGGGTGTGACATCCTCTGTCCTTAACCCTCAGCAAGAGTAAGGAAAAACTACTAAAAACCCTTTTAACAGGGTAAAAATACATAGAAACCTCAGAGAGAGCCACATGTGAGGGATCCCCCTCCCAGGATGGACAGACGTGCAATAGATGCCACGTGTAGGAAAACATTTTCCAGATTAAAGTTTTTAGCAGCATTGATGAGAGTAAACATCCCGAAGGACAACCCCAACATGACATGCCAAGCATTCCCGCTGCAATCACAGTCCATGGTCAGCAACCAGTGGGACCACGATCCACCATCCAGACCAGACACCACTCCAGTCACCGTCCACCGCCGCCCACCAGGACCCATCACGAGCCACGACCGTGGTCCACCGCCCGTATCCAATGCCAACGCGACACAGGGTCCGCCACCAGCACCACGATCAGCCCACATGACTCAGAATCCGCCACACTGGATCCAACAACGTGACCCCCGGTGCGCGATCCACAAACCGCAATCCATGGTGCGGCCACAGAGGCCCTGGATCTGCGGGTGATAAAGCAAAGGGATTCCATGGAAGGAGGATAGGGATGGAGAAGAGGAAGGACAAGCTGGAAAAAGAAGCTCCATGTGTCATGTGTCATAAAATAAAACAAGTTACGTTCTGCCGCACTTATTAGCTCTAACTATAAGCTTTATCAAAAAGGAAGGTTTTGAGCCTTCTCTTAAACGAACAGATGGTGTCTGCCTCCCGAACTGAAAGTGGTAGATTATTCCACAGCCGAGGGGCTTGATGGCTAAAAGCTCAGGCTCCTACTCTACAAGTAGGCTTGTAAAGTTTCTCAATTTCAGAAGAGGCACGTACAAAAAAAAAAAAAAAAAGTTGGGTTGTTTTAACAGTCATTTCATTTAGCTCTTTAGGCCGAATTATAGTCGGGTTGCACGCACGCATGCTTTCGTGCCCTCTGACGGCTTGCGTGCATCTGCCAATTTTTCTAACTACACGACAAAGCGACGTGAGCTTCACGCAGCCTGCAAGGCTTGTGATTGGTCTGCTTACTACATCCCGTCCGGAGTCTAGTTTCCGGTTTCATGCCCCACAATACGCGAAAATCACAGAAGATTTAGAAGTACGAATATGGACAAAACAGATGAGCACTTAGGCTATGAGGAGCCGGAGTGGCGATGTAAATAAACAGTCGACGAAGAAGAAGAAGTCTCTTCTTTGTGTGTTTTGTTTTTGAGAAAAAAACGTTACTCCGCCTAGTGTTCTGGCGGTGAATTGCGTTGCAACACGCGCAGAGATAAACCAAAACTAATCCGTCGATGCAACTGCCTGGCCTTCCAAGGTTGCAGTCGCAGGACTATAATTCAGCCTTTAGATAGAGATATATGCTGCATGAGTCAAATCTTTGCATTGGTCTAACTAAGGTTTTAAAAGACATTTTCAACATTTAGTTTTACCTAAAACTATACTTCAACTAAGGGCTGCTAGATTAATCAAATTTAACCTGATTAGGGGGCGCCCTTAGCTCAGTTGGTAGGGTCCCCCCCATGGGCCTCGGCCAGCAGCGGACCCGGGTTCGATTCCAGCCCGCGGTCGTTCTCTGCATGTCTCTCCCCTCTCTGCCCCATTTCAACTCTGTCTCTAAAAACTATCAATAAAGCATAAAAAATGCCAAAAAAAGAATCTTTAAAAAAAAAATTTAACCTGATTACCATTATTGGGTCTAACGATCTCCAAACTACTATAATCGAGTTGAAACATTTATTTGCCGTTTTTTTTTCGAAACGCGCATGCACAATTCAGTCCTTCCCCCAAAGCATTCAGTGAACCAGCTGACTGGCAGTCACTCTCAAGCAGCTGTAAAGTGAAGGAGGCGAGAAAAAAAACAGCACAAGTGGAAAAGCAGGGCGGGCAGCCCTGTTTGATCGACAAGAAGAGTCTAAAAAGTTTGAGCAGCAGCACACCATGTAGCGGCCGCGCTGCCCACCACTATTCTAATGCGTGTCCGGTCAGAACGGTCCCGCGTTTCCCCAAACCGGTCAGCCGGTCAGAGAGTGTTAGGGTTGCCATCATTAAGGGTTTGAATAACCGGGCACCGATATCCTGGTTACACAGAGGAATAAGACACGCAGCCGTCACCGGTCTTTACCGGAACCGGAAGCATAGACTTCAGAATAAGGGCACATATTAATAATCGTTTAAATAATCGGGATTAAGATATTGTCCAAAATAATCGTGATTCTGATTTTTTCCAAAATCGAGCAGCCTTACTTCAACTCATTTGTAAAGAACTGTGCCATTTACTATTTTGTGCTATAAAGCCACAGCTCTTTGAGCCACTATGCATTTTTTCCAATTTTCTGCCTGGTAATAACAGTGTATAGGCTGCCAGTGTTCATAATAATACTCTTGTTCTTTCATGAATACCTATGTCTTTGAATTCATGCAGTAAAGATGTTAAATTACCAGCAGCTGTGGCATTAGATCGCATGTATGAGCTGTGATTGAATTGACAGCTGTTACAACTGTAGAATGACTTACCAGTTGATTCTTTCAGAAACAAGAGAAATATAAGACACAAATTTGTACAGATGACCCATATGGTGATATTTGACCAGGCTTTCAGAATTCCATTCACTAGAATCAGGTCTGTTTATTTTTAAGGGTTTCTATGAAAAGCTAAGACAAAGTGGGATTTCTTGGGGCGGTGTGGCCAAGGGGGTAGAGCGGGCGTTCTCCAACATGAAGGTTGCCGATTCAAACCCCACTCTTCCCCATCTGCATGCCGAAGTGTCCTTGGCAAGATACTGAACCCCTAAGTGGCCCCTCATAAATGTTGAATGTACTAAAAATGTAAGTCGATTTGGACAAAAGTGTCAGCTAAATGACATGTAATGTAATTTCTGAAAGAGTACACGATGTATTACTCTATAGTTTCAAATAGTGCTGTGGCCATTTTTACAGCACTATAAAATAAGTTTAAAATTCATCCGTCTCTTTGAATGTAAATTTAGTTCATGTCAGGCTTTGGTCTGCTCAACCAGTAGTTTTTCAGATATCATGCCATCCTGAGCCCTACAATGCCAGATCCCAGAATAAAAACACCTGAGGCCACAAACACACATCTCAGTGTGTATACAGTCAGACTGCTACATCGAGCTTCCAAGACACAGAGGCACCAAACACCACAACATTCCCATACCTTCCACTTTTTATTTCTCTGCAGATTAAACAAACACAGACATACAACCACCTCATGCCACAAAGACACAATCATGTGGTGCCTCCAAAACACACAAGCATCACAGCCATCCATGCTTTCCTTTTTGTCCCAAGGTAGACAAACAGAGACAGACCAACTGGTATTTTCCAGCGTCTGGTGATTTACCATGCAACAGTGCCCTGCTACCCAGTATTATACCCTTCAGCCAGCCTAAATGTTCCACAGCTCAAAACCAAAAACATACAATTACTGTATTGTGTAAGAGTATCTTTGGGTGACCGTGTACGTGAGGGTGAGGTATAATGTATCTGTGTATATGCACTTCTGCTAAATTGTCTTCTTGTCTTCCTGATGACGACAGAGTAAATCCGCGATATACAACATTACATTTTGAGGTGTTTTAAGGTTTGGTTAGAGTTGGTTAGGTTAAGATATCACTGTTAAAAATATCCGTAGAATATACAGTAAAAGACCATAAAAATAAAAAAGTATATTACTGTAGTAGATACATTAAATTCTGCTAAATCAAGAAACAGTACACAACTTAGGGTTAACCTAACACTAACCCTAAATTTACAGTAACAACCTGTAGAAAACACACATTAGGGTTAAAATACCTTTTTATTGTAAAATGTATGAGAAAATGCCCTAATTTCAACAGCATGTAATTACCAAATTAACAGTATTATTCTGTTTGTATTACATATGTTTCCAATATGTACCGTTAAAATTACAGAATAAAACCATTCACCATTAAGCAAAATCACACCTTCATTTACTACGGACAGAGGATGTTGAAAATATAGTATATATTTGTCAAAAAATGCTGAGTGCAAGGTAAAACATAGGCTACGTTTAAATATACTGTGTTAAAATGTTAAGAACAAATAACGGACAATTTAAAAACAAATGTCAAGGGTGACCAAAAAAACACAATAGGTTTATCAGAGATTCGAAGGGTATACAAATATACAGTGAAGGAAATAAGTATTTGATAACTTGCAGATTTTGTAAGTTTGCCCACTGGCAAAGAAATTAACGTCCTATAATTGTAATAGGTTAATTTTAACAGTGAGAGACAGAATTTCAAATAAAAAAAATCCAGAAAATCACATCATATAAAATGTAATAAATTGATTTGCATTTGATTGAGGGAAAAAAGTATTGAACCCCTACCAGCCAGGGATGATCATGAATCATGATAAAGGTGAGGGATTAGCCCAGAACTACACAGGAGGAACTTGTTAATGATCTCAAGACAGCTGGGAGCACAGTCAACAAGAGAAGCATTGGTAACACACTACGCCATTATGGATTAAAATCCTCCGGTGCCCATAAGGTCCCCCTGCTCAAGAAGGCACATGTAGAGGCCCGTCTGAAGGTTGCTAATGAACACCTGAATGATTCAGAGAAAGCTTGGGAGAAGGGGATGTGGTCAGATGAGACCAAAATCTGCCTCTTTGGCATCAACTGCACTCGCCGTGTTTGGAGAAAGAGAAATGATGACTACCACCGTCAAGCATGGAGGTGGAAACATTATGCTTTGGGGGTGTTTCTCTGCTAAGGGGACAGGACGACTTCACCTCATCGTAAGGAGGATCGAAAAGGCCATGTACAGTTAAAACTTGGGCAACAACCTTCTTCCCTCAGCCAGGACACTGAAAATGGGTCGTGGATGGGTCTTCAATCACGACAATGACCCAAAACCTATATGGCCAAGGCAACCAAAGGAGTAGCTCAAGAAGATGCACATTATGGTCATGGTGTGGCCTAGCCATTCACCGGACCTTAATCCAACAGTAAATCTGTGGAGGGAACTGAAGCTTAACATTGTTAAGCGACAGCCTCTGAACCTTAAGGATTTGGAGAGTATCTGAATAGAGGATTGGACCATAATCTCTCCTGAGATGTGCGCAAACCTGGCAGGCTGATCTCATCACAATTTCGTAGGAAATGCTACTAAAAGTAATCCACTAGAATTCTTATAAATTTCACTAAATTGTGAGTCAGGAGGCTGGGCTATGCGCTTCTCTCTCTTTGTTAAACAAAAAACATGGTGGACATTCATCTAACCCTAACCCTAATATGAAAAATACATATGAAGTCTGCACCACGGTGATTCAGCGGAGTGACAGCCGCAGGAATAAGCTGTTCCTGAACCTGCTGGTATGGGAACGGAGGACCCTGTAGCGCCTCTCAGAGGGGAGGAGGGCAAACAGTCTGAGATTGGGCTGTGAGAAATTGGGTTGTTAATGAACAAAACTGTCTTTAACTTGGTCAAAAGTGAAACATATGATTGTGTATAAAGCAAACATACATATTTTTACATATCTGGCCATTAAATACCATTTTAAACAGATTTGACAGATTTGATCCAGCTTGGACCTCAATGGGGTCTGAGAAAGTACACCTCAGCTTGGAGCAAGAAGAAATGTAAACTTTGTCGTAGAGACATCATTGTAAAGGTCTTGACCTCGGAAGTAACATTATGTCACTGGGAAAACTGTGGATGGCTCCCTCTCCTCAGGGATGACCTTTGAACCTTGCACCTGAGTCAGTTTTCATAGCTTGAAGGATGGAAACTAAATATGCAACATACATGGTACGAACTGTTTTGGAAAGGTCTTGAACTCCACTACCATAGCCCAATGCAAAACTATTGGGGGCGCCACTGAGTAGGGCCCAAACCTTGAAAAACTAGATTTGACCATTTTATCAGTAAGAAAAACTAAATCTGACTAAACAGGTGTTTTTCTCAAACCAAAAAACCTTAAAGAAGCATGCAAGGTTCCCGGTCGCAATCTCACAAAATAGTGAAAATCATTAGAACTACAAAAGATTGGAACAGTACAGGTACAGGAATAGTACAGGAACGCTACTCAATTTCTCGACATAGATATCAAAACACACTTTTATTAAGAAACATTGCTAAAATATAGCGTTTTCCACCAGGAATACAGCAATCTCTGCCATCTTGCTTTATCAGAGCGCTGCAGAGGTCTGCGCAGGCGCATTTCGTAGGATTCTGTACGAAAATTTATAGCTAAAATCCGTATGATTCTTTACGAAAATGTGGACATTTAGTATGATATCTTGAGTCCACATTGAACCTGGTGACCAACTACAAGAAACATCTGACCTCTGTGCTTGCCAACAACGGGTTTCTCCACCAAGTACTGAATCAGGTTTTGCTCGGGGATCAAATACTTATTTCACACAATCTAATGCAAATCAATTTCTAATTTTTATTTGTTGTGATTTTCTGGATTTTTTTATTTGAAATTTTTTCTATCACTGTCACAATTATAGATTTTATTTATTTGTTAGTGGGCAGACTTACGAAATCGTCAAGGGATCAAATACTTTTTTCCTTCACTGTATACCGTTCCAAAGAAATTTATTAAAATGTGTCAACAATATAATTCCTAATAATACAACTGTTGCAAAACAAACTTCAAAACGTGTAGATATATATTTTATAATTTTTTAGTTGCTGCTGTGTGAAACCCTGCCGAGGGTTATTGGGTTTGTGCATGCTCCTGGTGCGTGCTTCAACTGTTTCCGCAGAACACGGCACAGAGCAGGATCAAGTCGAGAGAAGAGACAGAGAGAAACAAGTCGACAGACATGCAGAGAGACAAGCCGAGAGACAGGCCGAGAGGTACGCCGACGTCTTTCATCTTGACGTCCGAACACTCTGCAAGTATATGATTTCTTGAAGCTAATGACAAAAGGAGGCTGCAGCGTATCATCCGTTCTGCTGAGAAGGTGATCGGCTGCAATCTTCCATCTCTACAGGACCTGTTTGCCTCTAGGTCCCTGAGGCGTGAAGGCAAGATTGTGGCTGATCCTTCCCACCTGGGTCACAAACTCTTTGAGGTTCTTCCCTCGGGCAGGAGGCTGCGGTCCATCAGGACCAAAACCGCCCGCCACAAGACCAGCTTTTATCTTTTATATATTTTTATTCAGAAATGTTTATATCAAAATAAATGTTGCTTTGTATAAATATTGGAAAAAAGTGAGTAAATAAGAAGTAAACAGTGAGTAAATATATACTGGTTTTATATTTTTTATTGTTTTTCCTATGTATGTTGTATTTATTGCGTTTTTATGTTTCTATGTTCATGTTCATTTTATGCACCAACAAACCTACTTGGCAATAAAATACTTCTGATTCTGATTCTGATTCTGATCTTCGATCCTGATTTGTCCTTTAACACACATGTTAAAGCCCTATGGGACAAATTGTAATTTGCGAATATGGGCTATAAAAAAAAATATTTATTGATTGATTGACTTGATTGTTTCATATAAATCAGAAATGGATGATGCAGGGAAAAAAATCCTCAGCAGTGCCATTATCAAGGTTTTGCCAGACCTCCCGGGCAAATGTCTACAAATTCTGGAGGAGACACTGCAACTGTTGGGGTTGGAGACCACTGAGGATTTGTCTTTTATACAGGAAGCTGATCTTCTTTCTGTACTCAGACCAATTCAAGCCAGAAAATTGGTGGCAGCCTGGAAACAGACAAGTTAATACATTTTGCCAAAATTTATTTTAGTAGAGAAAAGATCATTCTATACATTTTGTTATTGTAAATATTTTTTGTACTTTTGTACTTTACAGGACAGAGCACTGAATTCTGCAATGAGCCAGTGTTGAGCTCTCCAGCTTCTTCATCACGCTCCTGACTCTCTCCTTCCCCCTCACCCAGTCACTCATTTACAGTTGCTGATTGGGTTGACAGCTTCCCTTACCCATGCCATTTTTGTTTCTTGAAATTGGCATGACAGTCCACTTTTAAGAGCTCACTGGAGTGTCATTGAGAGAGGTTTTTATCTGTAGTTTAGAAAGAATGGAAAACTGTTTCTGGACTTCATGAGAACCATTTGTGCTGGCAAGTGCAAGTGGGTTTTGGTGGCGGTCACAAAGCTGGATATCATTAGAGGACAGTTAATGGAATGCTCAGAACATGTTAAGGATGTGGTGCTCCTCCTTCTAGCCTATTTTGGTGAAAAAGAGGAAAACCTCTTCCACTACTTTGAAGAAACATTTCTGGTAAGAGAAGTTCAACTACAACGCTTGCCTGTGACACCATGCATCATTGTATGTGGTAAGTTGATATTCAGTTTTGTAAAGTAATAACATACATCATAAAGAAAGTAATTGTTTGTTGCAGCCCTGTAACATTTATTACATTTTTTGAGAAAACAATGGCTTTTGTGCTCTCTCCCATGTATCTTTTTTTGCAGGAACCTCCTGCTATACCTCAAGGCAGTTCATGCTGAGCTTAGACCGCAGAGTTGTGAACGACCAAATCCCGACCTTCATAACTGCCATCTTATTGATGTTTGCAAGCTACTATTGTCTCAACATACACTATCCAGTGGATCTGGCCTCTACACTTGAGTTTCAAAAGTAAAGAAATATACAGCATTTTCATGCTTTTGAAAAAATCTCTC
Organism: Platichthys flesus; assembly: GCF_949316205.1. Lineage (NCBI taxonomy): Eukaryota > Metazoa > Chordata > Actinopteri > Pleuronectiformes > Pleuronectidae > Platichthys > Platichthys flesus. The sequence continues at coordinate 26,131,401 of NC_084953.1, forward strand.
TATATAGTGGTTGATTATTGTGGTTGATATAGTGGTTGATTATTGTGTTCAAAAAGGTGTTTCTTCCTCATCTATCCAGAGAAGGGCCCGAAAGTTGAAACAAAGAAGAACAAGAAGCAACTTTCCGTATACCCCAAGATTCCTCACCCTCACTTTACTGTACCTTAGTTGTTATCCAGTGTTATTCAAAACTGTTTTTTTATTATTTTTACAGTCGGTTTAAGTGTTTGAACAAGCATGGTTGGTTTGGTTCATACAAATGTATGGAAACTGGCGTATAGCACATTTTATTGGAATGAATAATTCATAATTATTACTTGAACAATAAGGTCCAGGCAACAACAGTGTTTATCTTCTACAGGCTGCTCTTTTGTTTGTGTGGAAGACAGGCTTATTATACGATTCTGAAAAGATTCTCAGATATTATTATTATATATATATATATATATATATATATTATTAATATTTTGTCAATAGCAGTTTTTCAGGTATTCTGTCAATTCAGAACTACTTTAACATATGAAGAGTAAATTCTTTTAATAATTTGTACCCACTGGTTTTGTATATATTGTCATGTCAAAGATATTAAGAGTTTCACTCCTGCCGCCTTTCAGACATTGTATCAAAACTCCTGAGCGCTGGGAGGGGACAACATGCTGGCTTTTGGGACACCAAGGAAATGGTGAGTTTCTGATCCAAAATGAAAATTGGGGATGATGTGCAGCAAACGACCCAAGTTAGTATATGTTCCTCCATATATTATTATTATATGTCCTTACTTTCTTTCAGCTCTTATTACCTCTACCAGTGGTTCTACTTCATTTGGACGTAAACAGCCTCTGAGCTGTCCCACCAGTCCACGCCTCTGATCAAATACCAGTCAAGGATAAATAGTGGTAAGTGGTTTTACAGTTAAATGTATGGTCATTTAAAGATTCAGTGTGTAAGATTTAGGTGAAAGCGATCTTTTCGTGGAGGTTTTATATGAAATAATAATATTAGTTTTTTCACTAGTGTGTTTCATCTAAATTGTACAAATTTTTTTTTTCTTTACTCTAGAATGTACCCTTTATATAAGACTATTTTATATCGAAATACTTTATATTTACATCGGGAGTGGGTACTCTCTTCAGATGCAGCCATGTTTTTTACAATAGCTCGGACTGGACAAACTTAACACCCTTTGAGTTTTTGTGAGAAGTGAAGTTTACCACAGGTTCTCTTTCATGTTTAGAAGGGGAGGTGAGGTAAAGGCTATTCCGCTACAACATGAACTTTACAACTAGATGTCACTACATTTACACACTGAACTTTTAACAAAAGAAGATAGACATTTATCTATTTTTGTAAGCACAGTGTTGCCATTTCATGTTCAACAGGTTAGTTAAACCACCTTGGTTCTGTTGCTTTTACTGTTTTATTTTTCAGTAGATTTGAACATTTATGGCCTTCTTTGTTAACTTTAATGTTTCGTATGATTATTTTTCATATTTGTTGTGAGAAAAACTTAGCCACTGTTTAAATACTATTGTTTGTCATCCACTGTGATGATGAAAAGACTTACTAAAAAGTTTCCTGAACATCATATCATGTCTGTATGTGACTGTCCAACCTGCTGTCAAGTCTGGACCCGATGACAAGGAGACCAGTCTTATCGAGCCTAGGTTGAGGTAAGCAGTGGTATAGTTTATGGCTGCATGTTAAATATAACTATATTTCCAGTTGTCTGGTGTTTTAAATCTGAGTAGTCAAAATTCTGGTTGTGGCTGTGAGTCAATAGTAGGGATGGGCGTTCGATTAAATAGTCTTCATCAATCGTCGGGAGAATTAATGACGAATTTTTGATTAATCATTAATATTTTCAAAATAATAAGTTCAAAAATGCACTATTTATAGGCTATATTAAAATGAAGTGAAAAAACAAAGCTTGTTTCCTCATTGAGATCTTTATTACAAGATGAACAAAATATGCGCTGCCGTAATCTTAAGCAGCGGAGCCGACAGCTAGAAGCCGGTTCTACCAAACACAACTGACCCTCGTTTTTTTTTTTCTCCAAAATAATATAATAATAACAATAATATAAAAAATATCATGTTAAACAACAACCAAACCACATCTATATAATACTTATGTCTGACAGGTTTTGCAAGATGTAACTCAAAACTATAAAACAAGGCACCGAGTCAAGAAAGCTTCATAAAAATAACCAGTAACTCACATACAACCTCAGCACCAGCCTACGGGTTTGTGTTGAGAAAGATGAGCATGTTAACATTCCCCGAGGTCAGACGCGAACGCAGCCTGGTGACCGTTAGTCCAGCCGCCGAAAAAACTCGCTATGAGGGGACTGACGTCCCGTAATACACAAGTAGCTCCGTCGTAACTTGGCTAGCCTGGCCGCGTCTCCGTTGTTTTCACTCCCCTCGTCCGTGTCAGACAACGCAGGCTCCTCGTCTCACCCAGTCTTGGGATGGCTTCGCAGTTTTGGCAGTGAACCAAGTCATTTTTTAACTCAAAATGGTCCCACTCTACACTTCGCCATGACCTCTTAACATACTTCAAGTTTCAACATCTTGGACACCTGTCTGTGTGACACTCTATCCCATGTTGAGCCCCCTCTTCAGTCAGGTCTGGACTCAGTGAATCATTACTCCTGATTAACCAAGGGCAAGTGACAATTTTTTCATAATCTTTATTCAGTCCACCATGGATTGTCCTTCATGTATATGGGCACACATGTTTTTTCAAGATCAGCAAAAACATCAACACTTCTTTGAGAATTGAATGAACAAGTTATTGAATCTGTTAAATTAGTTTTTCAAAGTGAATATGTAAATGCACAGTTTCTGTCCCTCGGTTTACAGTGGCTCTGTAATTTTAACGGGGAATTTCTGGCAACCACAGCTGCCAGTATTTTACCGTAAAATGTAACATTTGAATGAAATACTATTATGTATTTATCACTGAGACTGTAATTTGGTTCACAGTAATTTTTACTATTAAATAAAATGATCATAAACATGTTTATGTGACAACTGGTGTTTATAAAGAAAATTACCGTTCAGAGGTTTATATTACTACTATTGTTTTTAAAGAAAATTACCGTAAACAGGTTTTTATTACAGTTGTTGATTTGAAAGAAAATTACCGTTAACAGGTTTATGTGACAACTGTTATTTTTAAAGAAAATTACCGTTTAGAGGTTTAAATTAGAACTATCGTTTTTAAAGTAAATTGCCGTAAACCGGGTTTTTTTCAAAGCACAACAGTTCTCGACTGTGAAATTTACGGTTCTAAAAAGACATACTATAATGTTATAAACATTTTCATTGTATTTTTTTACGGTGAATTTCTGGCAACCACAGCTGTTTTTTTTAACAGTGTAGTTAGAGTAAGTGTCAAGGAAATGGATATAACTCAATACAATGTCTTCTGAAGTCATGTAGACACAGCTGTGTGTTTTTACTGTTGATTTGCTAGGTGCTTGCATATAAGATTAATTTGCTCTGTATCGAGTATTCAATCAACCGTACACAGTATTGTGTCAACCATGTGCAGAGTACACTGTCCTATGATCCATCACCATAGCCAAAGTACAGTATACCTTGCAAACTACTACTACAAAGTATTCTTAAAGCTTGCTCATGTAAGGTTTCAAATGATTGTTTATTCCTGTCTGACAGTATCACATATATAATCATAGATTATATACTTTATGTACTTGTAGAGCAGGGGTGCTCAATACGTCGATCGCGATCTACCAGTCGATCCCAAAGGTATTATTGGTAGATCGCATGACATTAAAAAAATTGACATCAACCTATCATCCATCCCGTCTTTTGATTGATATACAGGGCAGCCAGTCAGATGACATCTGAATTTTGTCTGACACTTAGGTCATTGCGCATGAGAAAACAACTGCGCTAAGTGCTAACTAACTAGCAAGCTTGTCAGCGAGTTACGGCCAGTTTTCAGCCTTTGGTTTTTTCTCTCAAACCTATGAAAGGGTATAAAAATGAGTGAGGTAGCTGGACCAAGTAAGAAGAAAAAAACATATAACTTTCATACGGAATGGGAGGAGGACTTTTTTTTCACGATGACATTTTCCAAGTGCGTTTGCCTCATCTGCCAGTCTACCATAGCAATACCAAAGAAGGGGAATGTGGAGCGGCATTTTCGGACTGTTCATGGAAAATACGACACCGACTTCCCGCCGAAAAGCGAGCTGAGAAAGAGAAAAGTGAAGGAACTGAAATCCCAGTTGTCCGGACAGCAGTCATTTTTCACGCAACAAACTTCAAAAGCGAAAGCCGCCACCGAAGCATCGTTCCGGGTGAGTCACATCATCGTCAATAACAAGAAGTCCTTCCAAGACGGAGAGATGGTAAAAGAGGCATTCGCAGCTGACTCATTGTTCCGAGACTTTAAAAATAAGGCAGAAATATTATCTTCGATCAAAGCTCTCTAGCTGTCAAGAAGCACAGTTACAAGGCGCTGTGAAGCCATGGCTGAGGATTTAACCCAGCAACTTTGGAAGGACATTGGAGATTGTGAGTGTTTCTCACTGCAGTTGGACGAATCAACGGACGTGAGTGACACAGCCCAGATGTGCATTTTCATTCGTATGGTGTTTAGTGATATCACTACAAAAGAAGAGCTATTAACAGTACTGCCCATGAAAGAACAGACACGAGGAGAGGACATATTTCAGTCGTTTAAAAACTTTATCGCGAAAACTCAGCTCCCAGTGTACAAATTGATGTCTATCACCACGGATGGAGCACCCGCAATGGTTGGCCGCTTGAATGGATTTATTGCAAAGTGCAGGCAGGACGATGCTTTCCCGGACTTCCTAAATTACCATTGCATAATCCACCAACAAGCGTTATGCGCTAAAATGCTCAACATGAAAGAGATCATGGATGTTGCAACGAAGATCGCCTGTTCTATTCGCGCCAGATCTCTTCAAAGAAGGCTATTCCGTGCACATCTGGAGAATGCTGACTGCGACCACTCTGAGTTGTTGCTACACACTGACGTGAGATGGCTTAGTCGAGGGAAATTCCTGCAAAGATTTCGAGAGCTCTGTCCGGAGATTAAGGAGTTTTTCCGTGTAGCTGGACATGCAGAATACACGCAACTAAATGACGGTCAGTGGCTGTTAGACTTGGCATTTTTAACCGATCTGACCAACATGTTGAATGACCTTAATCTACAGCTGCAAGGAAAAGACAAAACAGTGATCAATATGATCAGCTCGGTTAATGCTTTCAAACGAAAGATGCAACATCTCTCCTCAAAGCTGCAGCGCCATGATTTGGCAAACTTCCAGAACCTGGCGTCAGAGCTGGAGATGCAAAGGAAGGCCTGTGTGCAACTTGACACTGCACGCTACACAGAGCAGATTGACAAATGTCTGTCAGAGTTTGACAAACGCTTTCAAGACTTTTCTTTGCTCGAGCCAGTCGCTACATTCATGTGCTATCCTTTTCGGGAAGATGCTGAGGTTGATTCACTCGCATCAAAAATTGCATCACTGTTTCACCTGAACTCTTCTGTAGTGGAAGATGAGATTTTGACACTACAAGCTGACATTGAGCTGAAGTCCAGAGCTCATGGACAGTTCTGGAACTTACTCACAGAGGTAAAGTACCCCAACATGAGGAAATGTGCTACCTCCTTGACAGCATTATTCGGCTCCACTTATTTATGTGAGTCAGCCTTTTCCCACATGAAGATCATCAAGTCCAAGTACCGTTCCACCATGACTGATGAACATTTGGAAGTGTGCTTGAGGCTGGCTGTCAGCAGTTACCGTCCGGACTATGCATCCCTGGCTGATTCAATTCAGTGCAAGTCATCAGAATAAACTCGGGTAATGACAAAAAATGTACATAGTTAATTGTGTTGTGTTGTGCAATATTGGCTCATGCGATATAAAGAATCCTCAATATATTTATAAATAAATATATGTTTTGCATTTTTTGTAGTAGGTAGATCATTTTGACTTGATCATTTTATAAGTAGCTCTCATGCTGAAAAAGTGTGAGCACCCCTGTTGTAGAGCATAGGTGTCAGCCAGAATTAACTTAGCCAAGTGTTAAAACCTCTTCTGAGGTTTGCAGACCACACATCCTGTTGCATCGATGCTAATTAAACCTGCATGTGGTCTGCCTACCTCCACATACGTACACGCAACCTCTGAAAATGTGTGCAGAAATTTGTACCGTAACACCTGAATGCACAAACTGACAGATATACAGAGACGGTCCTCCTCCTTTCAACTAATGAAACTCATAGCAGTGAAGTGTGAAAACATTGTGAAGCAGCTTAGAGTGCAACCGACCACAAGCTCACCACCAGTCAAAGTGAAAAACACAGGTTTCAAACAAGCTTTGGAAACAAAAGGCTTTCAAGTCTTTAGCTGAAATAACTGTCACATTACAGTTTGCAACGAATGCTGGTCAGATAAAAATAAGATGTGTTTGCTTCTTTTAAGATGAGCTCCAACAACAGGAGTCAAATTCACAACTTTTTTTATTTCACTTAATACATTTTGCTGACATATTCGTAGGGGTAATATAATATGGGGTTACCTTCTGAGATGTGGACGACCCACTCTACCTCTTGAGCCACAGTTTATAGAGGCATGCGGTTTTTGACATATGAACATATGTTATATCATATGTGCATCTATTGCACTTCTGTCCGTCCTGGGAGAGAGATCCCTCACATGTGGCTCTCTCTGAGGTTTCTACGTATTTTTACCCTGTTAAAAGGGTTTTTAGTAGTTTTTCCTTACTCTTGCTGAGGGTTAAGGACAGAGGATGTCACACCCTGTTAAAGCCCTATGAGATGAATTCTAATTTGTGAATATGGGCTATATAAATAAAATTGTATTTGATTGATTAAACAGATGTGTGTGTGTGTGTGTTATGTGTGTTATGTGTGTGAAAGAACACACCTTGTAAGCGTACTTAAAGTGTGTATGTGGCCTTTAAAATAGTTTTACACAGGAAAAAAAGGACACATCAACGATCCAAGTTAGATAAAGGTTATAGCCCCATAATTCAGAATTTTCCTTTAAGGAAACCCATTTCTCAACACACACATACAGAAAAAGTTTGTAAAGACCAACCATAACATTTCTTCATGTAATCTAGAGGAGAACATTATTTATCTGAACTAATAGCACACAGATCATTGAGTTTTTCTTGTTTATTCTGAATACATCATTAAAACATTAGAAGGTTGAGAAAAACTATGTGAATCCCTCGTTTGCAGTAATACAATTTCGAGTGGAGTTCATACACCTGGAGTTTGCACAGTGGCTAGAAACTGAGATGATTTAGCACTGCGTTAATAAAGATGACTCCAAAGACAAAACTAAAATATTCTGAAAAGGTAAAATTCATAAAAGATACAGGTGTATCAACGTATGATACAATCGACAACCTCCTTCAACCTTTTGCTAGAAAATGTGTTAAAATAGCTTCAATTAGAGGAATGAAAGTGTTGAAATGCAGGTCATTCAGATGGCCATGTTGACACTTTAAACCGATAAATTACCAGGCAAAGGAATCCAAAGAATACAGAGAATAGAGGGAGTCCGTACCACAAAGATGATCATTCTAGGAATTGTTGGGATATTATTAGGGGGGGCTGATTAGATGAGCTGAAAGGAAAGCACAAGACTTCCGTACACAGCCTTAGAAGTCACACTGAGGGCAGGGCATACAATTTGCGGGGACAACAGAAAATGACTAGAACTGAAGCAATGAAATGAGACACAAGGATAAGTAACAAAATCTAATCGGAATTAACTGAAAATGTGTTAAACCTAGATCTGTCAAACAATTAACTTTGATTATTCACGATTAATCACCATTTCTTAATGCCAGAAAAATCTGTATATTGTTGTGGGAACAGAAAGATACATGACAGAAGTTGGACATATACATTTAAAATTAGTTTTTTTATTGAGGAAAAGTCCAAATGATAGATTTATTATGATTGAAAAGTAAAATAAAATCAAACTAAATACAATTAAATACAATGCTTAATTGCTCCAACGAGGTCCTTTTAGGTACAAATGTGTCACACCGCGGTGAGGTTTGTCTTGTCTTGGGGTTTCTGTCTCGTAACTTCCTGTTTTATTTTGAAATCCTAACTCTCCTCTCGTTTCAGGTCACTTGCCCTTCCTCATGTGTCACTGATTCCGGATTGTTTCCACCTGTTTGTTCCCTTCACCCTCATGTGCTTATAGTCTGCCTCTCCCCTTTGTCTTGTGCCAAAGTGTTTCGTTCTTGTTCGTGCACCTAAGCCCTTCCACAGCCTTAGTCGTATATCTTGATCTGTGCTACGCCACGTAAGTTGTTTTCTGTTTCCTCTATGAGAGTGATTTTTGGTTTGTTAAAGTTTTCTAGTTTAGCTTCTTTTGTGTTGTTTTGGTAATCTGTTTTTCTTCCTCCCTTTTTGGAGTGTTTTATGTTTTCAGAGAGTTTTAGTTAGTTTATTGAGTCTCCTTTTAGGTGAGCCTTTTCTTTTGTCCCGTTTTCATGGTTTGGTTTTCCTCCTTCGGGGAGCGCTTTTGATTTCTTGCTCTAGCTTTTTGTTTTGACCTCCTTCAGGAGCTAATTGTGTTTTATAAACCTCCTTTTTTCTAGTGAGTGTTTAGAATAGATAAAGTGAGTTTTTTCATAGCCCGATCTATTGTCACTCTGCATAGAGGAACTGATTCCAATAAAGTGCTGGCATGTGAATCCTCTGCATCTGAGTCCTCATTCTAGTACAGGCCTGACAAAATGTGGCTGTCTCTTTGCCATGCCTCTGAGCAAACATAGGATGATGTTATTTAGATTTAGTTTGTTTCCACAATTAAGTTAGAATTTGAAATCTGAACCCATCTGTAGAAGCAGTGTTGAGCCAGATCACTCTTAAAAAGAACAAGTTCCTAGTTCAGTTCATGCATATGAAAATGAACTAGTTCATGTTCATAGATTTGTATTGGGATGTTTCAGGTGACAAACATACGGTCATGTGTTTGGTTATGAATCGATGGTGTAGGACAGGGGTCGGCAACCATAGGCACACGTGCCATCATTGGCACGCAGAGCCATAATCATTGGCATGCAGACGTTTTCCTATTAAAGAAATCTTCATAGGGTTCGCCGTCACGCCGCCTGTATTAACACCTCCCAGCCGCTAGGTGCCAGTATTGCACCATAGGCTGGTCGCCAATCGCAATTAAATAAGAAGAAGAAGCCTCCCGCAGTTTCCCCGCACGAATCTCTGCGAAGTGCGTAGTCAGGTGTAATGGCGATGGCATGTCCCGTGTCTAAAAAACTGAAGGCCCGGGCATTTCAGCCCTCATGGGAAGAAGACTATGGATTAGTTTTGAATAAGGACCATGCTGTATGCACTTTATGTTTAGAAAACGTGGTTTGCCGAACGTCCAGCGTTAAGCGTCACTTTGAGACCAAGCACGAAAAAACTTTTAAAGACCCGGCAGACAAGGGAGAATCCATCAAGCGTGCTGTGTCCAGGTATGGGAAGCAGGCCAACTCTCTGAAAATATTTGCCACCGCCAAAAACCATGGGACCGAAGCAAGCTTTCGCATTGCTCACTGCATTGCGAAGCATGGAAAAACATTTACTGATGGTGAATATATAAAGGAGGCTTTCCTCTCCAGCTCAGAGGTTCTGTTTGAAGGACTACCAAACCAAGAGACAATTAAATCAAGAATCAGAGACATCCCCATATCAGCTCGAAGTGTTGAGCGACGCATCGAAGAAATGGCAGAAAATGTCCGGGCGCAGCAAACAGCTGGGTTAAAAGATGCCGTGGTATTTAGTGTTGCACTTGATGAGAGCGTTGACGTGAACTATGTACCGCGCTTGGCAGTCATGGCAAAATACTGTGATTCGACTGTAAGAGAGGAACTCTGCTGCCTAAAGCCACTGTCCGAAACAACTAAAGGTGAGGACATAGCCAGGGTGTTTATGGAACATTTTGAGGAGCGAGGGATTGACATTGGCAAGATTTTTGCAATGACAACAGATGGCGGCCCCGCCATGGTCGGGAAACAGAGACGAGCAGTCAGACTAATTGAAGAAAAAGTTGGTCACCCCATCATGAAACTCCACTGCATTATACACCAGGAAAATCTCTGTGCAAAGATGTCAAAGTCAGATCTAAATGAGGTAATGGCTACGGTGTTAAAAATTATTAATTTAAAGTTAAGCAATCCTCACTGACGCACCGACAGTTCCACAGTTCCAGTCGCTGCTCGAGGAAATGGACTGCGCGTACAGAGACATCCCTCTCCATTCCGCGATTCGCTGGCTAAGCTGCTGAAATATGCAAATGCATGAGCGAGCTCAGGCTGGAGTTCACAACACGGTTTGGGGACTTTCAGAAGTATGGACCTATTTTTTTTTTCTTGATCAAGCCTGAAAACTTTCATGGACAGGAATTTGATTTATCTCTGATAGACTGGTTGGATACAGAGGGCATGGAAACCACAGCAGCGCAAGATCACAGAACCTTCATGTTCACCTGCTGGACATCTTTACCGGAGAAGTTCAACTGTCTCCGGAACGTTGCACTGGCTTTACTGACAGTCTTCGGGTCAACGTATCTGTGATACGTGAGCAGATATTCTCACACATGAAAAATGTGCTCCGTGAAGACATGAAGATCATTCATCTGGGACTTGTTGTACCTTTGATTCTGGGAGGTTGCCTTGGTCCCACTAAAACTGTCTGCAGAAAAACTCTCTAAAAGAAAAATAACTACGATTCTAATGTCATAAGTGATGGCATGAATGACCCTCCGACGGCTTGGGCTGAAGAATCCAGCACAGGAATGCTACAGTAATTTGTGGTTGGGGAGCCTTGGTATTCTGGGCCTGAAAATGTTGGAGAGCAGTAAGGGCAGTGTTGGTACAAAAGGGAGTACAAAGTCGGAGTACAGTGAAGAACTTGTTCAGCAGCCAGGACAGACTATTTAGACAGCTGGCACAGTTTAAGGAGACATGTTAGAGAGAGACTGATTTTGTGGTCAAGAGTTGCACATGAAAATCCTTCGGGCCTAGAAATCTTTGTCTGTCTTGATCCCTGACTGTCTCATAGCTTTTACTTCTGTCTCTGATTTCCCATCTCTCTCTCTCTCTCTCTCTTTTTCTCTTTTACTTCTCGTTTACTTCTGTAAACCGTCTTCCTCTCTTTGCTAAAAAAGTTAGCCCAACATTGACGCTTTCACTTTGCAATTCCTGTACCTCAATAAAAAGGGAGACTGGGTTTCTGGCATGCCATCCCAAGAGCAATCCTGTGGCTTTGGCATCTTCAAAAAGAGAAGGAAATAAAATGTGAGAGGAAAGGAGAGAGACAGAGAAACAGGGAGAGAGATTGTCTGGGATGTTAAGAGTTTATCCAAAGACTTCCAACTGTGGTTAAACTCCAGAAAATGTCAGCTCAACCTTATAGTTTCCTCTTCTAACAACCTGTGGACACTGTGCTTTGCCTTGTTGATCTGTAACTCCACAGGTCTACCTTGTCCAATTAAATGCAGAGTAAGTGGCTCTGGACAAAGACTTTAATTGAGATATTCATGAGCAATGTATTGTGTATTTAAGCCTTTTCTACATACATTCAATTTCAATGTCTGTAGCATTAACAATCTTTAATAGTATTTTATATACTCATACTATTTGATCCATACAGGTGCTTTCTAAAACCACACTAAAGACCAGTGCAAATTAACATGAGCATTGTCTATGGTTGTGCTTTTAATCATATTTAGAGAAACTTATTAGATAAAGGTTGGGTTAGATAGTGGTCATAGTTGAAAGAAACTAATGGTTGGTAGGATGTGGGATTGGAACATGTCCTCAAAACCCAGGATCAATCCCCAAACTATACACTGTCCCTTATCCACTGCCTCTGTCCATGTGACTGGTCGACCACATTAAAGTTTCAGTGTCTAGGATTTAGTGGTGAGGTTACACAATGCAACGAAAAGAAACCCCACCGCCTCACTCTATCCTTCCAAACATGTATGGGAAATCTGCAGTATATGGGTAAATAAAACATGAAAGGCCCTCTCGATGCTAGAGTACTGTGATGTGTGGTTATTGAGAGTGTGGTTATGATTGTGTATTTTCCTAGAGCAAGTTTCCTCCACACTGTGGTTGTATCTAGTTGTTTCTGCTATTGACAGGCAACTAAAGAAGAGAAGATAGGAAGTAAGACAAAGATTAAAAATGAGGTCTGTTTTCATGAAGCCAGAAAGGTGTTACTCTTCACCTTTTACCTCCATAATGAAAACATTCTGCTGGCTTGTTTGTGTGTGTGGGATATGTATGTGTGTGTGTTATCCACTAATCTTTTTGTATAACCTTATCAATAGGATAAGTAGCTTTTTAAAATGTGCCAGTCAACACAAATACATACATGTATCCTCACAGGCTCATACACATACGCACATAAAATGTGCATTATGCTGGCTGTAAAGTCAGCTCTCATCAATTGTCATATCAAGTACCAATTAATCAATAAAAACATAGTACCAGTGAGCTGTCTGACCTTAAAACCAGCCTTTTATTCCTGCAATTTTTATGTGAAAACAGACTTCATACAATCCAGAGTTCTGGAATGAGTTTCCTTCTTGGAATAATAAACAATTTCCACCCTTTTTTTGTAATCGTAGGCACAAAAACAACTGTTCATGTTGATCTCCTCATAAACTCTGGCGTTTTGGGACATTCTCTGGTGCCTGCACGCATGTCACTTATTTCGCTCTGAAACCCAATGGTGACCATGTAGTGAATTTAGGTCTACGTATCAACTAGTTGATCAGTTTTTAGGCTAACTTTAGCACACACACACACACACACACACAATTACAATCAAATTTACAGATATTAATTATTTAAACTACTATGATACTGACACTCAATAACTCCTCGGCATATGCACACACACACAAACCAATTATTTCCTAACTGGGTAACAGTGACCTCACAGCTCCTAACTGCCCCGAGCACTTTGCTTAACTTTACAGCACTCATAAAACCTCTCTTGTAAATGTATAATATTATAAAACTCCTCTTTAAAATAGCCATCAACTGCTACAAAATGTGTTTGTGTGATTTCTTCCAAAAATTACACAAAACTTCCAGAAGCAACAGAGAGTGACTAATAATGGGTTTTCATGGCAGGTGAACAGGGCCGGCCGTAGCACATTTGGCGCTCTAGGCAAGCTTCACTCCTTTACCCCCACAGAGACAGGACAAGCTGCAACTGGTCCCGTGCCAAACGTTCCTCCTGAGTGCTGCTGTCATTTACTGATTTCTCTAATGAAACTACTTAAATCACTGTCAAAGTAATTAAATACAATATTTTGGGTCATACCACATATAGAGGGGGGCGCAAAAAACTCTGCCTAGCAAAAAAATAGTAATGTTTCTTTTGGATTTTTTTTTGCTCGCCGCAGTTTTTGGAGCGCCCCCCTCTGAGTGGCGCCCTAGGCAACCGCCTATGTCGCTTGTAGGAAAGACCGGCCCTGCAGGTGAAGTGTTTGTATGATCTAATGCTTGTTGCTGTTTCCCACTTGTTCACATCTGAAAAGTAATCAAGCCAGCAGGATGCTCTCTGCCATGAAATATATGACATATGAATAATTTTGACACCACACATATTTATCCATGTCTTCAGGAGTGTGTTCTACTGTTAGAATTTGAATCTTCTTCAAGTCTACTTAAAACAGATCCAGCAAGAGGATTTCAAGCTGATGATACTTGAGTCTCAAACCAGTGTGAAGTTCGGGTATTTTGTTATGTTTTTTCACAACCAAACCTTGTAGTGAAAAAAAACTCTCAGAGGGCTGAAAATCATCTCATGAATGTGAGAAACAAGTTGTAAAAAGCTATGCTCTTTGCCTTTGTATTAATTACCCAGAAATTCCACAACATCCAGAGTCAGGAAAAGGTTTTACTCTTCCCACAAAACCCCCAAGTTACGTTACGACTCAAATGCCTGAAAGCTTGCCTTCTACAGTATCTGTGCATGACAATTATGCTATAGCTAAAGTTGGGGAAAGATTGTGATAATTGAAGATATACTTTTTTTTATGTGCATTCATATTTACAGATAACATTTACAGATCGAGAGAAAAATTATGATAAATGAAGAGGTGGACATTATTGCAGGTCTGAGAGGACGTGAATGCTGGTCTCCAGGGCCATGATGAAAAACAATAAAACAGTCTGAACCAGTGATTCTCAAACTGTTGGGTCCGCCCCACCGGTGGGGTGTGGAGGCATATCAGGTGGGGCGCGGGACCGGGAGGGTGATCCCGGGTTCCAACCATCTATGGTTCCAACCATACACGGAAGCGCGCGGCCCTCAGCGCCGTGTATGGTTGGAACCCGGCATCACATTTCCCCCTCCCAGCTCTCTAGCGCACAGCCGCCTGGCATTACTTCACGCCGATAGACTTGACGCCGAAACCATCGTTGCAGGGCGCGAGGCTCAGCCGATGTGAATGGCACAATTGAGTAACAGAAAGGAGGCGCCCGGCTGGTGTGAACTGAAGAGGACCAGTTCATTGAGATGACATCTGACTCCAGCCTGAGGCTGAGGTTTACAGCAAAGATACTGAGTGAATTCTGGATTGGCGTGGAGAAGGAGCATCCACTCATAGGGCAGAGGGCTGGGAGGATTCTGCTTCCCTTTGCAACATCCTATCTCTGTGAGATGGGCTTTTCTGCTTTGGCCTCACTTAAATCAAGTACAGATCTAGGCTCAATATCGAAAATGGCATTATCAAGCTTAAAACCCCGTTTTGACAAGTTGTGCAGTGTAAAACAGTCTCATTGTGTCGACTGATACAGTTGACAAGACTTGAGTTCTTACATATTGACTTGCCCATATTTCTTGCCAAGTTTCTGCATGTGTTATTTTTGGTTGAACTTTATCATCTCGGAAACAAAGTGATTTTAATTTAATTAATTTTTTCTCTATTTTAGAAATAGCACGGACTGATGGAGGAATGTAGTGAATAATGTCACAAAAAGTTTTAATTGATTATCAGAAATTCCTGAAAGTGATGTGAAGTTAATGTTCATGTACATGTACATTTTATTTAAGTACAAAAGTTAAACTTGGCAAAGGTATTGCACTATTTTTTGTAAGAAGCACACAGACATGTAGCAAGTAGTGACACATTTCACAAACATTTATTTTAATTGCTTATCAGAAAAATTCCTGAAAGTGATGTGAAGTTAATGTGTATGTTATTTAAAATACGCAAGTTAAACTTGGCCTATTTTGTCATAATTTTGTTGGGGTAGGGGAGCGGGTGGGGCATGACAAATATTCTCGCTCATAAGTGGGGCATGACAGAAAGTTTGAGAACCACTGGTCTAAACCAACTGCGAGCCACAACATTTCCTCAGCTAACCACTGCTCTCTGGCTATCATGCATTTAGTAATGAAGAGGAGGCTGGGATGCATGTTGACTTCAAGACTTTTTTCAGTTTTAAATTAAACTTAAAACCTGAGAAAACAAAAGAAATGACATAATGATGGAATTGTAAAAACTAATTTCAATAGCCACAAACAGATCAAACGGGTTGATCTACCCAGATAACTTGCGAAGTCTAAAGCCAAGGGGTCAGTGAAGAACTCGCTGTCTGTGATCAAGTTTGTCGCAGAGTCAGCCCATTGATCAGCCACAGAACAAAACAGGAGATTGTCAAACAGAGCTTGGCTAATGAAAGTAGAGAATGTAGAGAAGCATTGTGGAAGGACTGTGTCACATAAACACGTCTGCATGTATGTCAAATGACCTCGACTCCCTGCCCAGCCCTTTGTATCACTGGTTGGAAGGCTACGTATGGACGGCCTTGCCTATCCTCAGATACGCATGTAGTCAACAGACGATTAGTAGATTGTAGGGAATCTACCAAAGAGTGTAGTGATGGGAAGTTCGGATCTTTTTACCATATCGGTTCTTTGAATCTCGTTCAGTAAAATGAACAAATCTCTTTTGGAGTCATTCGTTCGTTTCAACGGGGAGGGGGGGGGGGGGGGGGGGGGGGGGGGCAAACGATCCAAACGATCCAAAGACTCGTACCCGGCAGATGAACGAATCGTTCAACCCCCGACTGTGTTTTCCGATCAATGATTCGGTCATCTTCCCACAGAGTCTTCGGGGGACGTGTCGGCCACACAGAGCGAGCTCATCTCGCCGGTGACCGCGGTGCGGGCGGCGGACGGGGAAATCGCTCGAAAAGCAAGCCGAGCTCCGGGGCGGCGGGGCTCCAGAGCCCCCCGGTCACCTACATGCACATCTGCGAGATGGAGGTGTTCAGCATGGGGGTGTTCCTGCTGGGGACCGGAGCCTCCATACCGCTGCACGTCCACCCAGACATGAATGGGTATCTACGGAGCTCCTGATCCCCACGCTGCCAGCACATCCAGCTGGCCCGGCACATCCGCGGACACAGAGCTTAAACTGCTGTTGATACACTGACTATAACAACGCCGCATTCCTACACTTATAAAATGTAATTCAATGTGGAAGTAATCCAAGTATTCAGAATACGTTACTCAGATTTGTTAATGTAACGGAATACGTTACAGATTAAATTTTTGGGCATGTATTCTGCATTCTGTAACATAATACGTTTTGAAAGTATCCTTCCCAACACTGGAAATGTTAGACTTGAGAGTAGTAAGACACCTATATTTAAAAAAAAAAAATTCTCAAGATGGTAAATTTGCATGCAGGTTTTAAAAAGTGCATGCCTTGTGTTTATACTTACAATGACTTTGATTAAATTACTTAAATGCACACCGATTTGTTATTCTTGTTTCTGTAATTTGCAGTTAAATAAAAATGTGGGAAAGAATATTGTACAGTATCTAATATTGTGTTGGTCATATTTAAATCATTCATTACGTTTTTTTTGGGGGGGAAAGAGAGGATAAAATAAAAGAATCGCATATTAAATCTTAATCGCAATATTTGGGGGGAGGGGGGGGGGGGGAATCGCAATTAGATTATTTCCCCAAATCGTTCAGCCCTATTCACAAGTCATAATGACTGGTTCTGTTATTTTCACTTTACATTTACACTTACAGTTTAGTGCAGTGTAATGATTTCCCGTGATAATTAAATGCCAGTGTGACAATAAATGACAATTTAAAACCATACAAACTGTCATGTTTTACTGGATATAATAGAGGAGGTTTTCTTAAAAAAAATATGATCTGCCACACAAAAGCTGTCAGTCATGGCTGCTTTTTAACACGCGAAAGGGAATGAGGTAACTGTTTCCTCTTCTGAGCCTATGGAGGTCACGTGGAAAAGGATCCAAAGACTCGTACCCGGCAGATGAACTCTATTTTGCTCTAATTTGCACATGGAAGAATAAGGAGTTAGAGTGATATGAGACTTGTTTGGTGTGATTCATAGTGCTGCTATGTACTTCATCTAAGCTCAAACCCAACACTGTAATAATACAAACATTAACAAAGGATATGGACCTCGTTGGACCAATTGACCATTGTATTTAATAGTTTTTCTTTTGAGTAGTTTTTCCATATTGTTGAGGGTTAAGGACAGAGGATGTCACATCTTTTTAAAGCTCTATGAGACAAATTGTGAATTGTGAATATGGGCTATACAAATAGAATTTGATCGATTGATTTAGTTACAGTTTGCAGAACTGTATTGGACACAATCTTGAAGCACCTATGGAGCAGTTGGAACAGGACCACAAGTGTTTATGATGAAGATGTATGGGAGGGATGTGTTTGGGCCTAAAAAACTTACAGTACAAAAGAACCCCTTGTTTTGGACAAATCTGACCCCAGCAGCTGTTCTTTGTGTATATTTTCGTGTATTAAACTTAAAATTGATAGTTGATCAGTATGTTGTTGATTTTAAATCAATCTCATCACACCAGGTTAACCTGGTCCATAAAAAGTTGTCTGTTCGAGTGTGATGTTTTTTTCAATGGACAACCTTGTTTATTACATATCAGAAGATCAGTCAGCTACACTCAATGGTAACTGAGGGACAGTGTATGAATGTGTTCTCTCTTTTATCCCAAAGAAAATATAAGGCTCCACCCAAAGTGTAAGAGGGATTTTAATCGTGTTTAGTCTTAGTCTACTTTTATGTTGATGGTTGGATGTGTTTTTAATCCGTTTTAGTGGTTTTTATTTTTAGATTTGTTTCATGGGCATTTAATTTTTGTGTTTTAATAATCAGTGTGGGTTGATTAGGAAGGGGAAGTAATATCTGTGTAAATTGAGCTATTAAATATATATATGATGTGTTTTCATCCCCCAAAGCATTTCCATAACTATATGCTGTGAACAAGTATTAATCCTTTTTCTTCTGAACACTACTTTTGTTAAAATGATGCATCTTTATCTTTCTACCTAAACTACTGTACTTTCCAGATTCCCTATAAACTCCAGCTCTCTACTGTAACTTAAGTTCAACTTATTCCAACTCAGGCCACAACTATGCATGGCATCCTCCCCCTCCTTTTCCTACCAGGGTTTTTCTGTTTTCTCCTTCGTTCCTGTTTCAACTGTACACTGGTGTATTCTCTTCACTAATGACTCATCAAAGGGTGCCATGGAGCAGAAGTGGCCATATACCAACACTCTTGATATTAATGTCATTACACACTATCAGATACATAGGTTGCTGTAAAGCATTCAATAACAAATTCTATCATTCAGGCACTCTGCTGATCACATATTATAACGGATGAAATGGGATGCAATAGTAATGGTGGATATACCAGCCTGTATCAGAATATTTGTGAAACATAGTTACTATCACATGCAACTTATACATGTAGCTTATTGATATTAGCTTATTAAAATGAAAAATCAAATCACAACCAAACACAAGTTTACGACTCTGTAGTTAACTTCAGGGTACATACACATTTTGACCAATGGATTTCCATGACTTTTAACCAAATTTCCATGACCGAACATTTTGTGAAATCTGTGTATTCGCAAAAAACTGACAATGTAGTATTCAAACTAACAATGAGAATTCCAAGGCATACAGTTTACCTTAAATTACACAAACCCAAGTATACCTGCTTATATTTTAGCGTATTTCTTTAAAAGCATATGAATTATTTAAAACTCAGCGTAAATGAACTAGGAATGGGCATTCGATTAAATTGTCTTAATCGATTGTTGGTAGAATTAATGCTCGATTTTCGATTAATCATTAATATTTTCATAGTAAATTAACTATTTATAGGCTATATTAAAATGCAGTGAAAATGGAAAAAATAAGCATGTTTCCTCATTGAGATCTTTATTCGAAGATGAAAAACTCTTGTGGCAGTTAAACTGGATCCGGTAACACTTGAAAATATCGCTGCTGTACTCTAAACTAAGCCCTGTTGGAAGCTAGCTGAATTTGACTGTTCTCGCTCTTTCAGTCAAGTTATTGTCACGCCCTAACTCCCGGAACCCCTCACACAGACCCGTGTCTGTCCGGGTTCGCCTCCGCGTGGACTGACGGTCCGTGTGCGGACATGAAGCCGGGCAGCGCAGGTAAGCTCCGGGTTGCTTTCTCCAACTGCTTACATCCTCGCTGTGCTGCGTTCAAGGCAACTCGGATATTCCGATGTCCTTTTGGGAGATTATTTTTTGCCATGGCTTTTCCAGGCCTGGAAAAACACATTTTAAAATTCCAAGACTTTTCCAGGTTTTCCATGACCGTACAAACCCTGTAACTTACTTAAATCTGTTCATTAGACATGTTAAATAAATGTTAACTTTTATAGCAATTACATATTAAAAACCACTTGAGGCATGTAAGCATATGCTTATGATGATAGATAAAGCAATAGATTTTGTTGTTGTGTAGTTTCAAGGTTAGTTACCTCTAGTTCAAGGTTAGCACCGATGGTTAAATTGTAGCCGGTTATCCGTAGCCTAAGCTAACCAGGCATCTAGAGCTCTGCTGCCGTCGCACAGCTGTCAGTCTTCACTCGCGCTCTTCGTCCTTGCCCATTGATTGGTTAGCCAGGAACTAGGAGGAGTCAGCACTGGCAAGATTGCGCCGGGGGAACACCTCCTAGTAGCCTCATTCTCACTCTGCAGAAACCAATGGGTGACGGAACCTCCGTCCATTTATATATACAGTCTATGGTTTAGCTATGAAAAGATTAAACCAAATTGATGAGAGCAGATCACTCCACAGTCTATAAAATCATTAGTCTCCTTGCAGATCTCTCTCTCTCTCTCTCTCTCTCTCTCTCTCTCTCTCTCTCTCTCTCTCTCTCTCTCTCTCTCTCTCTCTCTCTCTCTCTCTCTCTCTCTCTCTCTCCAGGTACTCCAGAGGGACACTTTAACAAGGTCTGGAAGAGGCCCAGCTCTTTGCATGTCAGACTCTGAACAAGTGCAAGTTTTCCACTCTTTCTCGCTCTCTCCCTGCCTCTCTGTTTCTGTGTCTCTCTCCCCCAGTGCCTGGCCCTCTCAGTGTAATCGGTTCCCCCCAAGTCGGCACGGCGTGCCGGCAGGAAACTCAGCCAAGTGGGCTTCCTGAGCAAGTGGGAGAGGAAGTGCAGTATTAGAGAATAAGGAAGGGGGTGTGGGTTTAAAAATACCCGCCTATATAAGCTGAAGTTGGAGCCCACTCTCTGTCTCAGTCTCACTTACTGCTCCGGCACTGCTCTGCCTCAGCCAGAAGCTCGTCTCCACACTCTCTCTTTCTCTCTCTCTCTCTCTCTTATACACATACACACACACACACAAAGAGAACAGCACTGCTTTCCTGCCGTGCAGAGGAAAGTGGAGAAGTCCAAGCAGGTGTTTCCAAGAAGTTTAACAAAGAGATAAACAATGTGTGTTGAGGAGAAGCCTCTGACAGAGGGAGAAATATCTGTTTTCAATAAGAAATCCAGGCTCCTAGCTGAAACACATCACCCTGATAATCCTCTGACAACTGATTATTTATCACTGTACGACAAATTGATTGCTCACTGATATTAGAGTGGTGTAGTATTGTGTGTGCTCCTGAGGTTCTGTGTTTATAGGGAGCAGTGCTGCGTTTAACATGTTTCGTAACCGTCACATGACACTGACTTCATACTCAATGGAAGAACATTTGTAGAGAAACTACTTTATACTAACTGTTTGCACTGATTTGCCACATGTATACGATACGTTCACCAACCTTTTGTTTTCTGGTTGAGACTAAGACTGCAAAACCCAATTATATAGTCCATATAATGTAATAAACCAGAGAAAAGAGGCAAATATTCACACAGGAAACACTTCAACCAGCGCAACAACAAAGAATTATACGAATTTTTAGCGCTACATTTAGCAATGTTTCTTAACCCCTCATTGCCTGAATTCATTTCCAATTATATGAAAAAAATATGATTTGTATTTTTGGCTGTCATACAGTTGCTTAATTAAGTGGAGATTGTTAGTTTCAATATGGCATATACAGTAGATATAAAATTAAGGTATGAGGCAAATTAGCGACATTAGGCATAACCTTAATTTAACTAATTTCCAGTCTCTGGTATTTTTTTGATGCTACTTTTGTTTGAAATTGAATAACAACATAAGTTTCTGTACAATCATTGCTGTTCCATCATCACAGTATTTCAAATACAGCTTAATACCTCAAAATAACTGAGCTGCACAGTCCCAAGGGGCTAGTATGTATTTTCCACTCCGACCACTAGATGGCGGCAGAGTGCTTCCTTGGTATGTATAGTATTTGCACCATCAAGCACAATCGTCACCTTGGCGGCATTAAGACCGGAATGGGGTTTGAAGCAAATTCGCGTCATTCGTCTACAAGGGGTTAATAAAAATGTGTTTTGATGATATCTATATTGAGATATGTGTGTTTATTTTTCAATATTTTCATTCCTGGTTAAAAAAAATTACCGCTAATATGTTTTCTAAACCCTATTTTCACAACCCTAATCTAAACCAGGAAGAACCATACAGAGAACTACAAATTGAATGGTGTTTCTGTACGTGTGTATGTGTAGTTCCCATCTTTTGTAGTTCAAGGGTCATCCCTGAGGAGCAGGAGCCATCCACAATTTTCCCAGTGACATAATGTTACTCCCGAGGTCAAGACCTTTACGATGATGTCTTTGCTTTTGTTCTACAACAAAGTTTACATTTCATCTTGATCCAAGCACAGGACATCTCAGGTGTACTTTCTCAGACCCCATTGAGGTCCAAGCTGGATCAAATCTGTCAAATCTGTTTTAAGAGGTATTTAATGGCCAGATATGGTCATCCGTTCCCAGACCAGCAGGTTCAGGAACATCTTATTCAGGCGGCTGTCACTCTGCTGAATCACCGTGGTGCATATGTATATTTTATATAAGGGTAAGGGTTAGATGAATGTCCGCCATGTTTTTTGTTTTCACGAAGAGAGAGAAGCGCATAGGTCACGTGTACCTAGCCTCCTGACTAACAATTTAGTGGAATTCATACGAATTCTATTGCATTACTTTTAGTAGCATTTCCTACGAAATTGTGATGAGACCAGCCTTACCAGCGAGTGACTGGAAGTTTTGCTTTGAAAATAATCATGAAATAATAATAAGGTTGCATAAAAATTTCAGCCAAAAAATTTTCACACAAGAAAGCAGTTGAGGTAGAGATGGATTTTCACACTTCCACTTAGCTTAGCATTGCCTATGTAAAGGGAGTTTGTTCAATTTGGAAACATGTGATATGCAGCCCTCCTCTTCCTCCTGGCAGAAAGAGGAGCTTTCACACTCAGTTTAATTATCTTTTTGGAAGCAAGGTTTCACTTTAATTAGACCAATTACAGTTACGTATATGATCAAGGTAATGTAAAACATATAAAATAATACCACAATAATTTTAGTTTTTTCATTGGTTCTTCAGCACCTGTGTCCTCAGGTTTAAACAGACGGCACTTGTAAGAACTTTTTCAGACAACACAACACATTGGCACCGCTATTGGGAGAACACCAGGGACAATAAAAGAAAATATTTACAATTGTGAAAATATGTATTGTTGTTAAAGGGATGATCAATAAGGTTGTGGCCTTAAGAGCAGGGGTCAATTTCAGAAAGCCTACATTCCTCCTACATTTACACACTTTAGGATGTCTTTGTCAGATTTGCCAATGATCTCCCTAATGACGGTGACCAGCCTTCCAAAACAGGGGTCATTCATTTCTCTCCGCCATGCTTGAATCAGGATTCCACTGTGAGGTATAACTAAAAGGCAGTGTTCACCTTTGATTTTCAATTACCAATATCAGAATATATATAAAATATCTGACTTATAAGGATAATGTGTCAATCTTGCTCCACCTGCATCCTCTCTATCCCAGGAGCTATGTTAATGTGTCATGACTTAACTTGCAGATCAGAGAGCGTACACCAATTACTTTAAACAATTTAGACTGTCAATTATTTGTAGGTTGTTGTAAAATACCTATGTATCAATACTTGTTTTTGGTTGTGCTTTCCATTGATTTTCCTCATATTCGTCCTCAAAAAAATTACTGTTATAGTTTTTTCCTTTATGGATTTTCTGACTGTGTAGGCCTCACTACAGCAACACTGTTACTTTATACTCCCCAGGGAAATGTATTTTTGGACATGGAAACGTGACATGAAATTGCAGAACAGAGGAGACAATCATTAATCTCAATAAACATTGTATACCTTATAAATATCATCAGTCACTGTATAATTGGGGACACTTTCACAGCGAACAGACATGCTGCATTTAAAAACATGTGTTTACTGCTTACTTTTTACTTTATATATATATATATATATTGTGTTATTGATCCCTGAGTGTGGACAATCAGTCACAAGACTAAAGTGCTTTAGCCAATCCTTCTGCTCAGTATTCCCCACTGAAAATGAGACACCAAACCTCAGTGAACCAGCATTACTCAATATATATCTTGTATTTTCCCAAATTTCAAAGAATGGCACACATGGCTGTAAAGGTCATGTGCTGGCAGCCTTGTTTTCGCAGCCTTGTTTTGCCATGATGTCAATCTCTCTCAGTCTATGCTGATGACACGGACCCAGGCGTTCACATGGAAGGACCTCTGAGGCTCACTCGCATAGAGAAACGTCCAGAAAGCCAGCCTGGATTCCCGTCCACATGGGAATACATTCATTCATCATAGTGTGAAAAGCCAGAACACAAAGACTCAGCCTCTCAAATGCGAATGGATGCACACATTTCCATGTAAAATCAAGTATGATGGTTTAATCTAAGCTTTAATTGCTGTCTGAATCAGCACATACAGCAAACAGTGCCTGTCCACAAATCTCAATCTTGCCTTCAGGAAACGTGAAAAGGTAACTGGGGTCGACTGAATAAACAGTGCACTCCTGCTACGAGCCTGTGTTCACTATGTATTCAGTTTTAGCCACAGCACCATCAAAATGAACACGGGTGACTCCTAGCCCACTTGGGTGATTACTGATTAATCCACTGATTCATGGTGTGTATGGAAAAGGAGAAGACAGGAAGAGCAAGCTGGAAATGAAAGTGGATGAGTTATTTGTGATGACATGAGACACGGAGAAGGAAATAGAGGAAGAAGACTACATTCTGCTGAGAGCAGGGTGCCAGAGTTAGCGAGCTGTTTCTTTGCATCTGGTGAACAACTGCTGAAGCATTTTATCATTATCAAAGGCATTGCAGCACTGACTGTGGCAGTGACTGATATAAACTAATGGCATGTTCTGTCAGTGAAAACCTGAAGAGAAGAATAAGAATCAGTCAGGATCTATCACCTGCTACAGCTCCAGTTCTGCCCCTGCTTTCAAGTAAAGACAGACAATACAAATGTTCATTTGGATTTAAGGTTACAGATTCATATCCTCTAGATGATGTTTGCCTGTTCGCTTTAACTGAACATGGCATCAGGATCAGGGAGAGTAATAGACTGCAGGCTGTTAAGTAAGTGCAAACAATCTTAGTATTGAAATGTGCCTCAAATTTTGTGCACAGCTGTAATATTTTAGGCTTTTTATTAGCAGCATTACATTTTAGTCATGTAATACTCAGTAAGGAATAATGTTATTATCACTATATATATTCGTAGCTTAAAGTAAAGAGAAAAAATGCCAATATTTTTTCAATTTGCATGGGTCCAATACGAATTCTGTCATGACAACTTTCCAATTGCCAGGGCCCATAAACGAACGTATGTACAAGGAGCACAAATTCCTCAAAGCTCCCTAAATAAACTTCAGTTTTAAATCAGGAAAAATGCTTTGATAAATAACACAACTTGCCTACAATCTACAAACTCTAAACACCAGATTTATTTTGAATGTTGAAATTTGAAGTTGAAAACCAGCATGGAAACACATAGGGAGCCCATTGCTTACTTGATGCTTTCAGGAACAGTGCTAGGGTGTGGCAATTTACATTGTAATTATTATTCAATGTGCTTCTCGTTGGCTAAACACAATAATCCAAAGATAAACATTTAGCCTGTTTCACAGGTAAACTGACCTTTATTGTAGTAGTCACAGGTAAAATGACTTCTGAGGCCACAGTCGTACAGATTCCGGGCTATCAGGACTAACACCTCGCACCACCTTAACAGTTTTATCCCCATGGCAGTGGGGCTCACAAACAAGACCCCTGCATCACACTGACTCTGCCCGACCCCCTGGGCACATCATTTATCTCCATAACTTATTGTCTCTTACTGTATTTATTCTCTTACTGTATATATTGTTGTTTTGTTTTTATGTAAAGTCCATCAACCACACCATTGGCAATAAAAATAATTCTGATTCTGAATCTGAAGATGTTAGCATGTATAAGACATAAAATGCAAGTACTGGGGAGTTGTGAGAAAATATAACAGTGGTTGTTCCAGTCTGAAAAGCCTTGAGGAATGTCAGACCACTGATAAGTTTGCTAAAATGTCTGGCTGTTTAGCCGCTTTATGCAGTCAGTACAGCTGAATGTATGAGTGGATCCCAAACTGATCTCTGAATCATCTTCTGTCAGGACAATACTGGAAATGTCATCGTATTTTGTAACCACACTGAGCCTTTGATCACATGATTTACTGAGCCTACTGTCTGTTAACCTGTTTATCTGTCGCTGGCGATATAAACTAGTACATGTGTGTGGAGTCATTTACCAAGACTTTTTTCGTTACATGTCAAAAGTCATACATTCTGCAGATGTAGTAACAGTTAGCAGGTGTAGCTTCAGCCACCAGCAAACAGCATCTACCTCATCATGAACCATAATAATAAAAAACCAGAACTGTAACATTTGATACCGAATACAATCTACTCTTTCCGAGATATGGACAGACCTTTTTGAGGGGCAAGGGCTCAAGTGAGAAAAAGTGCACTTCTAATAAACATTTATTTAAAAAATAATTTTAAACATAAAGTTTAATTTCTTACAACATCTCTAACTTACGTAAAAAATTATTTTATTACCCTCACACTATTGTTAAATACTAGACAGTTCACATAGAGAAAATGGTCTACTTTGGTATTCACTAGATTTTTCACAAGAGCAACAACAAGGAAACACTGATGCATCTTGATGTTTCAATGTTCAACTCTGATTCAACCCATATGGAAAAGATATAGATAAATCTTATAAAATGTGTATGTCTTCTGTCTGAAAGTTGTATGTAAAGCATACAACAGTGAAACCAGATATAAGATCCTTAGTAAATTTGAACAAAATGAAACTTGTATGATTTGGGTATTTATAAGAACAATATATGACAGTAATGTTGCATACAATATCCTTAGTAGGAAAATGTAATATCAAACTTATATAAGTTGGACAATCATCAGTGAAACTAAACTGTTGCAAACATTATAGAAAAAACTTACAAAATGTACTTGTGGTGCCACAAATGTGAGACATTCAAATAAACAACATGATTTGACAATGAAATTACAGGGAAATCACGAGTCGACTAAAAGCAGGTTTTCATGCAAAATATTGTTTAACATTTTAGGAGCAATTATAAACAATCATATTCATTCCATTCTTGTTGTAGAAATATTTTAAATTTTGCACAAGATCAGCAGATTACATTAGAATAAGAATTGAATTTGGTACAATAGAAATTTGGACAAATATTTCCTTTTCTGCTCAGAAACACAACAGCAATAACTCCACCTTCACAGTTAACACTCAATCATTTACAGTAATACATATTCAGTAGCCGACATACGATTGAGTGGGACTGTGGACACTGTATGTACATACATGGTCTAACTATCAGAGTGGCATTTATGGCTTTGTGAAAGCCTGTGGGAAAGTGAACAGTTGACATGTAGTTCAGTTGAGTTCTGATTATAGAACCTCTGGCCAACTTCTGCACTGTACAATTGCCATATTTTCCTATGGCATATACACTTTCATCACCCATGTCAATAAAGTGTGAGACTGTAAAAATACTTCCATCCTTCAAAGGCACAACAGAGTTGTTTCTTTGTTTTATTTTGCTGTAGGTATGACCATGAACAACACCACCATTTACAGCAATTCTCTTGTAGTAACTCACCACAGAGTTTGTGGGAACCTCTCTCACTGTGTGGAGAGCAGCTTGGTCACCAAGAGATATTAATCTCACATTTGGTGGACGAAGGGCAGTCACCTCAGTCAACTTTTTATACATCTTGACATGCTGGTTTCCCTGTCTCATTACATTGCAGAAATCTTTAACTTCTGCCGATGCATTTGTCAAGAATTGCTTTGCTAAACAGGGGAAAGCACGGGATAATGCCACTTGTTTGCATATTTGTTGTGGAACAGCTTGACTACTTTTTACTTGTTTCAGGAGGTACCCGTTGAAATCTTCAAACATGAAGGCTGAGTGAGCCCACAGAGGACCCCAGTGTACAACCCTTTTGCTTAAATGCAGTAGTGAATGAACATTGAATGTCATGTGCTCTTTCCCATACAGAGACTGCACACCTCCAACAAAGTACACTAATGCGTCATGTGCATGATTTATCAGCTCAGCATTTAATTCAGACCCCAACAGAATGCTTATGCCCTCTATCAGTAATGCCCAATGAGAGTGATACCTCTGTGGAAGTATGCCTTTCAGAACTGGCAAGCTGTAGTACAAAAGCCAGTGCTGCCACTCATGGGCTTTCCAGAATTTGCGTTCTATTACAGATCTTGGAACTCGAGCAACAATACTTGGAGGTTTAATAGACAAGAGGTGTCTGTCAATGATGGCTGTTTGTACACCAATATACCATGGCTCAGAACTGCTTTTAGAATCCATCCATAAAGTCGCCATGTATCTGCACACACCAAGCAACACACAGTGCATGTAGTCAGGGACCATCCCATTGATTAGATCAAACAATGGTAAATCTGCAAGAGCAGATGAGCCCTTTATGCCCAATATGGTCTTCCCTTCTCTTTCAGCTATTTGTCCTATTTTTACTGTGGTTTTATGATTTCTGTCACTTGGCTTTTCATCTGGACATGCATAAACCCTTGTTCTTCCTTTTCCTTTCCTTGTTTGCATCCCAGGGTGAAGGCAGACTCCACAGCCATACTCACCATTAAACTGCTTAAAATTCTGTAGTAATGGCCTTGCAACTGCATCACACACACAGCACAATGTGTGCACTTTTATGTGTCTCAATGACTGGTCACTAGGATGCTGCCACTCAAAACCAGCTTGAGAAAGATTGGCACACTCCTCAACAAATGGTTTAAAGAAGCAGGACATGTCTGGCTTCTTGGATCCAAACCACAAACAACATAAAAGTATATGTTTATCCCTACTCTCAGGTGGTATCTCATTAACACAGCATAATATTGGCCAAAT
The DNA here is from genome assembly GCF_949316205.1 of Platichthys flesus. Taxonomy (NCBI): domain Eukaryota; kingdom Metazoa; phylum Chordata; class Actinopteri; order Pleuronectiformes; family Pleuronectidae; genus Platichthys; species Platichthys flesus. Next base: position 26,160,291 of record NC_084953.1, read on the forward strand.
ACTAAATTTGGAGGACTGAAAAACTGGTACACCATCACAGTTGAATGTAAGAGACAGAAAATCCTCTTTACAGTTATTTTTCAAAGTCTGATATAAGGTGCCATCACATATGTCATTTATTACATGCTTTGTACCGGGATCAGCACAAAAACATAGATCATGCATACCCTGGTTCTCAAGAATGTCTTTCAGCTGATCCTTCAATGGCATGTGAATAAAGATATGTCCTTCCTGTAAACTGGCTTTCACTGTCATGAATGAGGAACATGACACACATTTGAGTGTTTCTTCCAGAGATTGTGAAGAACCAATGTACTTAGTACAAACTCTACAGTAATGGTGTCGTTCAAACTGATGTGTAATACCAGCTAATGGTTTCTCCAGAAAATACTTGCTTGTTGGAACTGCACTAGTCCGAGCAGAATGCAATTTGAGCAGTTTCAGCAGGTCTTCTATTAATACACCTGTTGTGTTGTGTCTCAATGCAAAGGAGAGAATCGAGATGATGCTTTGCTCTTCTGTTAGTCCATGGGAGGACTGGACATCATCAACTTCTTGAGGAACATTGTCCTAAATGATAGAAAGAGAAGCACTGCATTGAAACTGATCAGGTTTCCCTTGTTTTGCTCATAACCTTGTTTTGGCAGACTGCACTTAGTATGGAAGATAAACACAAGCTACAACACATGAGAAAGAGAAAAAAAGGGGATGGATAGAAGTGTATACGTTAATAAACTGCAGAATATGTTACAGTTTGTCTAATGACAAATTAATCTAATGTGTAATCAACCTCATATGTAAATGCTTAAGTTTTGTCTCACCTGCACCATGGTGAAAGGTTCTGCTCTTTGTTCTTGTCTTTGGCTGCCACCTTCATTGTTTTCCTGAAAAGGACAGAAATTAACAACTCATTAAAGAGAGAGAGGGATAGAGGTGGAAAAGATTATATGACACTGCAGTTTTGTCTCACCTGTGGCACTGTGAGTGGTTCTGCTCTCTCCTCTTCTCTCTGGCTATCATATTCATCACTTTCCTAAGAATGATACAAAGAAACAACATAGATAATTGTAATTTGACTGTAAGAGTAAGCAACAGAGGTAGAGTTGTCTAATATTGTAGTTTTGTCTCACCTGTGGCACTGTGAGAGGTTCTTCTCTCAGCTCATCTCTTTGGGTGGTATCTTCACTTTCCTGAGAGGAACATCATTTATTGAATAGATAAAATAATTAGAGATTGGATCTAACAGTGACCTAATTCATGGAATGGATATTGGACTGACGGCACAGAGCCACTATGGGCGGCTGGAGAGAAGCCGAGCTCACTTGAAGACATCTGTGAACTCTACATCTCTCTCTTCTACACTGTGATGTATCAGTGTAGAAGAGACTTGGTGTGCACAGAACAACATAAGAATGAAGGGATGACGTCAACTTATAGCCTGGGCACCTATATTCAGATTTTAAAAGCCATGAGAAAAAGGTTACATAAATAAATATGTAAATATGGAAGAGAGAGAGGGGAGGTTGTATAATCCTGAAATTTATTTCTCACCTGCTGTGGTACTGTGAGAGGTCCTGCACGCTGCTCTTCTCTCTGGGTATTATCTTCATCATCATCCTTAAAATGGTATATCAAGAACTCGTTTCACACAGCTCCCCAGGAAACAATTACAATGCAGTTTTTCTCCCTTTCCATATTGTTAACTGGTTGTTTTTGAACCACAATAAGATAGTGCTTTGTTTATGAGTTAAAAACAGTTCATTTTCTTCTTCTAGTCAACGTTTCACATTTACTCTAGTAACATTTTGGATAACTTAAATATAACAGAAATATTATGAAGTGCATTTTAGGTTTTCAAATACTGGGATTTCCTTCTCACAACAAATGCACAGAATTCACACTTCATGTGGCAAACATCATGTAGGCCATTATGTTACCACTGTAATTCGTGCTCATTGAGAATACATGCACCTAAGTGTATGAAGTTTCATACTTTTCATACTTTTGTGCAAAAGTGACACTTCAGTTTACATTGGTACACATAACCTTGACTCGGGATTGAATGATTATAGTGCAGTGAGAAACAGCTCACCTTACATTGACTATTGTTAGCTGATAAACAGAGAGGACAAGAGATAAATTGCACTTACATGTTGTTGCGCGGTGTGCTCCCCGCTGTCACACAAAGCTCCGTGGATTTTCCTAATGAAACAATGGAAAGTAACTAGTAACGATAACTGTAACGTTAACGTCACTTATGCGCTGCAGAGAGCGTGCATATACCTTTTTTTCCATCTCGTCAAAGTCCGTGTAGGAACGTTTCTCCGCAGCCAGTCTCTTTCTGTTGTGTTAGGTCTTACGACTTTTCTTTTCGGCATGTTTCTAAAGTAACAGAGGCCAGTTCGACGATCGGTTTACCATTTCACCCAGGAAGTTAAAAGTTAGTTTTTATCCCTGAGAGCGCCGATTTGCTGGGAGTATCAGGATACGTCCAATCAAAGACAGCGTAGGGCGGGTCGTGCCCATCATGCCGGTCAGAGCGAAGGTGTACCTGTCAGCTATCAACGCGAGGCCTTGGCACATCACGCGAGAGTGCGTTATTTTAACGGTTGTGGGTTGACGGTTGATATTTGGCGGTTGATGCTCTCTCTGGATATCATCATCGCCCGATGGATACACTGCATACATATGAACCTCCCGTTAGTGGTAAGTACATTTACGTATTTTGCGTACATCGGATTTTCTGTTTATGTAGCGTTTGCTAAGTGATAGTTAGCTTAATGCTAAAACACATTAAACCAATGAAATGTGGGAATTCTCAGTTTAGAAGGCAGAATTGTGCATATGAAATTTCACTTGCCTAAACCTACAGATACCCTGTAAAAAATGTTTTTTTTCAAAAGAAAAGAAAAAAATGATGGTTAGATAGTGTATTCGTCATATATTGCTTAGCTAAGCAATAATTACCTTATGTTTCACTACAGAACACATGGAGAGGAAGTTTGCAGTGGTGCAGTGGAGTGAAGGGGAGGATTGTGGGAAGCTCAGTGAAGTAAAAACTGATAATATACGGAGGTACGATGATTCCAAGATGGACCAACATGGGAATCCCATCTCCACCTACTCAGCCGTTATCGAATTGCGCCATGGGAAGAAACAGCGTGGAGGGTGGCCCCACTACCGGGCCACTGTTATATTTGTCAGTGGTAAGTTAATGTTGCTATGGTTCAAAGTGAAGATTGTCCTCTCTACATAACCTGACAATAGGCTTCTAAAGTTAGACAGGGGACATTTTGTGCTTTCTTTCCTTGCTAGTTGGATAAATACTTTCCAACAAATGTTTTGCAGTTTACATGATGAATAATTAGCTTACAATATTATTGGTGGTAAAGTCAAGTCAAAATATGATCCCTATTTTTATAAGCCAACTTTTGATTTAAAATATAACACATTTTAATGGAACTCATTATTTGCAACATTTTTGACACCATTTTATCATGTATAAGCAACTGCTCTACAAAATGATTATCTGCACAACTTTCCTTGTCTCTAAGTGAATGCATGGACAACACTACAACACAGTAATCTCGTGATGTTAACCATAGTTGTAGTACTCTGTAGCTGTGGTTCCTACTTTTAAGTACCCTTAAACTGACACAAATTAGACCACAAACACCTGTCTGATGTCTGATAAGATTTTTCTTATACATGTTTGTTAGTACACAAAGCTTATTAAACATTAACCAAAGTTTCATATGGATGGGAATATAGTAAAATATTAATTATTATTTTTTGCAAACCCCATCGTGTGAACCACAGCTCTACACAGCACATACTATATTGTTATGCTGACAGTGTCATAACCTGGTGATACAAAAAGTGCTTTAGAGTATTAAGCAGTTTGCCATTAAATCTGTTTGTTTGCATTCTTCCTTTGATCTCTAGTTACTCGTTATGAGGCAACCCGTAAACTTAATGCACTGTTGAAGGAAAATGAACCTGCAGAGCTGACCAAGAGGGTACCAGTCCGCCCTCAAAAATATCAGGATGATCCAGATGACTCGGATCCAGATGACACTCTTCTGACTCAGTCATTGCAAGTCAAGGTGACATCTATTTTCCTATTTTGAGGTGACCAAGTTTTTCAGTTGTATCATGTAAATCGAATGTCAGATTCTCTCTCTCTCTCTCTCTCTCTCTCTCTCTACCCAGAAGTCAAAGGATCTCACAAGGAAAGACCCTGCAGAGGAATTCCTTGCAATGTACAGTGATTCACCGCCCTCAGTCATTCATCATGATAAAAGTCTGCAAAAGACAGTGGTTGAATTAAAGCGGGAGATCCAAGACCTGAAAGAAGAGAATGCCAAGTTGAGGGAATTGCTTGTCCAAGGTATCACTTCTTATCAGTTATTTAACAATTAGACAACCAAAACACTTAAAAAAAATCACTTTAGCCTACTTTACATTGTAACTAATTGTTTGCGATCTGCTGTGGATAGATGTGCCTGAACTCCTAAAGACCATGAAGAATGTAATTGATTTGGCTGAACCTCCTAAGAGATCCAGTTTAGAGCTGACCACACCACGACTGCCCCCCCAAAGTTCTCCGCAGTCCAGGCCTGGTTCATCATCTGCAGATTCACTGCTGTCCCTCCCCAGATCTTCACCGTCCAGCTCCACATCAGAATCTGTCATTCCATCATCCAAGGTAATTGATTTTTAAAGAATAAATAAATACAGTGCATAAATTAGATTTACTGCCTCTCAGATGTACATGTATTTTTGTTTTAATGTCTTCAGTCTCTAGGGGTGAGCAAATTATATTTGAACCCTAAATACTCGTCATGTCTCCTTGTGTAAATAGGTGGAGATCCATCCTGGGAGTGAAGTCATGGTAGAGAAACTGGCGTGGGCCTATGCAGTCAATGCAAATTCGGCTACAGTATTTGTGAGGCATCTGCTCTCAGCAGTCTTCCCAGTGGAGATACTGCTGGTGAGCAATCTTCGAGGGGGAAAACGAGGTAGAGGAGATGCTCGTCTACCTCTGGACAAAAGTAAACTGGATGCTATCTACAGTAAGTTTTCAACCTTTTATGGTGTGTGTTTTGACAATAGTCCATGCTTTTTTGTTGCTGATTTCAGACGAGGAATATGTATGGAGTCATACACCATACCAGCATTCTACATTGGCAGACTTTAGTGGCAGTTGTGTTAAATGTTATGAGAGGAGAACATATCTACACAACATTTATATGTATAACTGTTAATGAAAAAATGCCTCTGTCAAATAGAAGAACCTAATTCATAGAATACTGTCTGATCTTCGTTTTCTTTCTTTATATGCACCGGTAATATTGGTCCTCACATGACATGCTATTGTAGGCTACTACTTTCTCTGCTGTTTCAAGTGCCTCTTAAATCTTTTTTTTTTTTTTTTTTTGTCGAACAGCAAATAAACAAATGAACACATTTAGGAAAATACGTTTTTTTCAGTCTGAAATATCATCTTGCATTTGATAGAGGCATTTCTTTATCAAAGGTCAAACAGTGTGACGTATTTCCTTTTAGTTAAATTCTCCATGTATCTCCAATACAGTGCAATAGAGCCAGCACCCTTAGACATTAATATAATGTCATGATGCTTTTTTATTGGTTGCTTCAAGATCAATAATTGTACTGTTATTCTTTTCCATTTCCCCCTATTCTTGTGTTCATAATATATAGGTGCAACGCTTGAGAGGTGGCCTGGGACCCAGCCCTCCAGCATTGGCAGCACAATCAACGCCAAGATCACAGAGCTCCGTGCCAAAAGTAAAATGGTTTCTGTTACAACACCCCCTTAAAACCACACCACAATCATTATCCACCTGGAAGTAACTGTTACTGTTACAGGGTCACATTTGTAGCCAGGTTTTACCTGTTAGAGGGAAATTATTTTAAGTGGGCAGGTTTTTATCCCTCCCTAGTTTTGCCCATGTTGATGTTCACTATAATATCAGTTCACTGCAAATAAAGTCCATTAAATAAAAAGTTTGTCTAACAGCCATTTTTTGCAGCATTCGAATATTGAAAGCATTTATAGACTGCAGTTATGTAGCTGGAATGGTAGAAAGTATCATTGCAGTAGTAAAGGGACAAATTAAGTTTCGTCACTTTCATATGTGAGTTACATGTTTCTTATGATAGAAACTTATATGAAGCTGTATGAAATAATTAATACAAAAAGTATGTAATTTTGTTAATTGTATTGCAAATTTCATAGGCTAACTTCCCTTAACATACAAAAAATCTATATGTAATGGTACATATTCCTATATGTTTTTATAGAGATGTTTATTAGATGCCATTTAATATACCTATATGAAACATATAAAGACAGTATAATTTCCCTGGAAAAAATATTCACTTTACATACAGAAAACCTACATGTAGTGGTATTTGTTCATATATGTAAAGTATATGTCTTTATAACATATATATGTCTTTAGTAAAAAAAACTGCAAAAATTAAATGAAACATGTATGAAAAACATACTTTGATGTGTGCTTTCCTTATTTTCCACATACATGGTTCTCACATGATTCTTATGCAATTCTTTTATTATATTGTATGAAAAGAATGCAAAAGTGGCCACTTTCAGGAGTAAATCATATATGACTTATATGATGCACAATACATGAAACATAAACTGGAGGTGATGGAAAGTTATATATTTTTTTATAAGTTTCTTGTATTTCTTTTCCATATGGGAAGTTACAGGTCACATGCGTTATCTATGTATTTTCTGTCTGTGTGGAGTTTGTGTGTTCGCATCTTACCCTCTGGAGTTTTCTCCTGGTAACCCAGCCTCCTCCCACAGTCCTAAGCCTCTCACAATATAGTTTTTTTTTTTTTTTTTATGACATTTTGGGACATTATTTTACAGGGTGAGAAATACAGGTCACTTTTTTCTGTTACGGGGTGAATGGAATTTTTGATGAATAACTACACTTCTCTGGATCTCACATGCATGCTTTTTTTAGGTAGGGACTGTTGTGTGTGTGAAGTGATCCATAAAGACCAATATCTAACCTCTCCTTCATTTCTAAAATCTTAGAAAAAGTGGTAGCCAATCAGCTGTGTGAGTTTCTCCAGGAAAATAATATATATGAAGACTTTCAATCGGGGTTTAGAGCCAATCACAGTACAGAGACAGCCTTGGCAAAAGTCACTAATGACCTTTTAATAGCCTCAGATCAGGGACTTGTGTCTGTCCTCGTTCTGTTAGATCTCAGTGCAGCATTCGACACAATTGACCATCAAATTTTATTACAAAGACTAAAACAGTTAATTAACATTAATGGAACCGCCCTTAACTGGTTTAAATCGTATTTTTCTGATCGCTCCCAATTTGTGCAAATTAATGATGAGTCATCTGTGCGCACCAAAGTTAATCATGGTGTTCCACAGGGCTCTGTGCTCGGCCCAATTTTATTCTCATTATATATGCTTCCACTAGGAAACATTATCAGGACACACTCGGTAAATTTCCACTGCTATGCGGATGACACCCAGTTATATTTGTCAATAAAACCTGAACAAAGTAATCAATTAACTAAACTTCGAACATGTCTCAAGGACATAAAAACCTGGATGACCCGCAATTTTCTCTTATTAAACTCAGACAAAACAGAGGTTATAATACTTGGCCCCAAACACCTTAGAGATGCATTATCTAATGATATAGCTGCGCTAGACGACATTGCCCTTGCTTCCAATGAAACAGTCAGGAACTTGGGAGTGATCTTCGATCCTGATTTATCCTTTAATAGTCACTTAAAACAAATTTCTAGGACCGCTTTTTTCCACTTGCGTAATATTTCAAAAATTAGACATGTCCTTTCACAAAAAGATGCAGAAAAACTAGTCCACGCCTTTGTTACATCGAGACTGGACTATTGTAATTCATTATTATCAGGCTCCAGCAGGAAGTCGTTAAAGACTCTACAGCTTGTCCAAAATGCTGCAGCACGTGTCCTGACGAGAACAAAGAGAAGAGAGCACATTTCTCCAATATTAGCATCGCTACACTGGCTTCCAGTTAAATCTAGAATAGAATTTAAAATTCTCCTCCTCACCTTCAAGGCCCTTAATAATATAGCGCCTTTATACCTTAAAGAGCTGTTAATACCTTATAAACCCACTAGAGCACTCCGCTCCCAGAATTCAAGCCTACTTGTCGTCCCTAAATTCTCTAAAAGTAGAGTAGGAGCCAGAGCTTTTAGCCATCAAGCCCCTCGGCTGTGGAATAATCTACCACTTTCAGTTCGGGAGGCAGTCACCATCTGTTCGTTTAAAAGTAGGCTCAAAACCTTTCTTTTTGATAAAGCTTATAGTTAGAGCTAATTAGTGCGCCAGAACGTTACTTGTTCTATTTTATGACACATGACACACGGAGCTTCTCTTTCCAGCTTCTCCTTCCTCTTCTCCATCCCTATCCCCCTTCCCCGGAATCCCTTTGCTTTATCACCCGCAGATCCAGGGCCTCTGTGGCCGCACCATGGATTACGGTTTGTGGATCGCGCACCGGGGGTCGCGGTGTTGGATCCAGTGTGGCGGATTCTGAGTCATGTGGGCTGATCGTGGTGCTGGTGGCGGACCCTGTGTCGCGTTGGCATTGGGCACGGGCGGTGGACCAGGACCGCAGTGGTGGCTTGTGATGGGTCCTCCTGGTGGGCGGCGGTGGACGGTGACTGAGGACTGAAGTGGCGTCTGGTCTGGATGGTGGATCGTGGTCTAGATGGTTGCTGAGCATGGACTGTGCTTCATCAATGCTGCTAGAGACTTTGATTATTGCTGATGTTCTCCTGCACGTGGCATCTATTGCACTTCTGTCTGTCCTGGGTGAGGGATCCCTCACATGTGGCTCTCTCTGAGGTTTCTACATATTTTTACCCTGTTAAAAGGGTTTTTTGTAGTTTTTCCTTACTCTTGCTGAGGGTTAAGGACAGAGGATGTCACACCCTGTTAAAGCCCTATGAGATGAATTGTAATTTGTGAATATGGGCTATACAAATAAAATTTGATTGATTGATTGATTGATAAAAAAGTACACGTCTTTTTGTTTCATGCTTTATACTGGTAATATGTGATATTCAAAGCAGTCTATTTTTTATTTCTGCAAAGAAACTTAACTCTTTGATTAATAACTACTGCACATCTACTCTGACAACCTATAATGGAATGCCACAAAACGCATGCTAGTTCTCCAAAAAAAATTGGATAACTATCAAAGTTATCACCTCCTCAACCCTTATCCTGAACACCGGCGTGCCTCAAGGCTGTGTGCTAAGTCCTCTCCTCTACTCACTATTCACGTATGACTGCATTCCTGTTCATGTAACTAATACTTTTGTCAAGTTTGCAGACGATACTATGGTGATTGGCCTCATCAGCAATAACGATGAGTCGGCCTACAGAGAAGAGGTCCAGCACCTGGCGGCGTGGTGCACCGACAACAACCTGGCTCTCAACACCAAGAAGACCAAAGAGCTCATCGTGGACTTCAGGAAGAAAGGCGGCACATCCCCCCCCCCCCATCCATATCAATGGGACGGAGGTCGAGCGTGTCACCAGCTTCAAGTTCCTGGGTGTCCATATCTCCGAGGACCTCTCTTGGACCCTCAACACCTCAACCCCCGGTCAAGAAAGCTCACCAGCGTCTCTTCTTCCTGAGGAGACTGAGGACGGCTCATCTGTCTCCTCAGATTCTGGTGAATTTCTACCGCTGCACCATTGAGACCATCCTCACTAACTGCGTCTCAGTGTGGTATGGCAGCTGCTCTATTGCGGACCGGAAGTCACTGCAGAGGGTGGTTAAAACTGCCCAACGCATCACCAGTTCCTCACTCCCCACCATTGCAGCTGTCCAGGGCAAGAGATGTCTGCAGAGAGTGCACAGCATCGTCAGGGACAGCTCTCACCCCAGCCATAGACTGTTTGCCCTCCTCCCTTCTGGGAGGCGCTACAGGGTCCTCCGTTCCCTGACTAGCAGGTTCAGGAACAGCTTCATCCCTGCAGCTGTCACCCTGCTGAACTCTGCACCGCAGTGATAGCAGCAGCCCCCCGGCCCCACACCCTCCTCCAACCACTGAACATTTGAACACTTGCACTACACTGTCACTTTTTTTTACTACTGTATTATTCTGCCTATAGTATATTCATATCTATATATTTTTATATATTTTCATTTATTTATCTTGCTTAAAGTTTTATCATACAATACCTGTTAATACTGTACTACTTCAGATATATTACTTACTGCTCATAGTTCTTATATCATACAAAAGCTGTTAATACTGTACTTTTTCCTTTATTACTGCTCATAGTTCTTATATCATACAATATCTGTCAATACTGTATTATTCCATATATATTTGCTACTGTACATATCTGATTTATTTACATTTCATATACGCACAATACTCTGCACTTTAACTCCTTTTTTTTTTGCACTTCTGGTTAGAAGCTAAACTGCATTTTGTTACTTGTACTTGTACTGTGCAATGACAATAAAGTTGAATCTAATCTAATCTAATCTAAAGGCCAGGCCGCCTCAAATTAACATTTTACATCTGTAAAGTACTGTATTTTTTAAGACACATCCCTGTTCTTTACATGTATGCTGCCAACTGGTTGTCCAACTGTCTGTTGACAAAGGAGACGTTTCAAAAAGAACAGACAGTTAGCACAGTAGAAATACATCTGTCTCTTTCCTTATGAGACATTGAAGGCTTCATTGAAACTGCTCACACACTGAAGAAAGGTGTTATGTGTCAGCAGAGATCTTTTAACCGTAGGTTTGTTTCCGTGCTATATTGAGTGGAATAATGATTGTTGAGTCATGCACATCCTATGAGTGGGTTCTGGGTTCTGTAAGATTTGGCATAGTGTCCCTCCCAGCTTCCCACACTCTGAGCAGAGAAGAAGGCAGGGTTGGATTCCTGACATGGTCAAATATACAACCCTGTTTGCCACATTTATTGTGCATCAGATGGTTGGTTATATGCAAATTTATTTGGAAAGTAATTCCAAATCTAGGTTGCAAAAAGATTTTAAGAAGCTATCTAACGTATTAAAACAGAGCAGTTTTACAGTGTAAGTGTGACACTCTAGGGACAATGATGCTTAACTTAAATGCATCAGGAACAATGATCAACAGTGAACACTAAAAGATGATTTTACTGATAATTGTTTTACTGATGTTGCATCAGTGTCACAGTTCTACTTTTATTATCCTATTTTACCATGTAGTTTTATTTAAGTTGAGGATTTGAATATATATATCACTTATGAGACATAATGTCTGAATTATTTTTTTTCATCAAATCACTAAAGGCATCATACAATCTCAGTACTCCCATTTTCACTGAGCATCTGTTTCCACAGTCTGAACGCCATGTTTGCTACTAACAATGGAGTGTCTTTCAATGACAATCAGATTGGAGCATGGTGCCAGAGCCACACTGCACCCTTGAAGCTGGCATTTACAGTTTTTTCCTATCGTTTTAGGCAATTTACCTAAACCATGTTCACATTCCCTAAACACTTCACACAGTGAGCATACCAGTAGACCATGTGAACCAAACTGTGGTTACTTGCCCCTATGCTAAGATACAAATGCTGGCAATGACGCCTTCTTCCAAATTTCATGGATACCTGCCCCAGTCAATGTTCAGTACCGGCAAAACGCTGTGGAACTACAGCATATTTTACCAATGTTTAGATACTCTGTTCAAAACAGTGAACTTTCTGTTCAAAACCTAACTTATCAGTAATTTAGATCACTGTAGATGGAAAGATGCTGCATTTGGACAGACAAATGAAGTTACATGTTTGAATAAGAAAAAATATTTAGTTTATAGTTTATTGATTTTATTTTACAGTAATTTAGATTTTTTTTCCCCCTGTGCACCATAGTTCTTGGTGAATTGGCATGGAATTACTTTTTTTACGTAAAAGCAACAATACATACAATGATCTGTACAAAACACAGAGGATAAGTTTTGCAATGCAAAACACCTGGTGGTCATTTCAGCTAAAGACCTACTCAGCTAAAGACCTACTCAGGTGTTTTACATGTAATTTGTGCCTCGTTGAAAAAGGCCCTTCTTTGGCATTTGCTTTGGACTTCTTTACGTAGTTGGTATAGGAAAATGGATGCAGCAAGAGCAAGAGCAAGAGCAAGAGGCAGAGGAAGAGGAAGAGGTGGAGGTGGAGGTGGAGGTGAAGGTGAAGGTGGAGGTGGAGGTGAAGGTGGAGTAGGAGGAAGAGGAAGAGGTAGAGGAAGAGGAAGAGGTAGAGGAAGAGGGAGAGGTAGAGGAAGAGGGAGAGGGAGAGGAGCAGCAGCAGCAAGGACAGTTGTATCTGATGAAATCAGAGCAACTGTCATCGACCATGTAATCAATCATGGTCTGTCCATGAGGGAAGCTGGTCTGAGGGTTCAGCCGAACTTGCCAAGATTAACGGTGGCATCAATCGTGAGGGTTTTCACACAAACTAACAGGTACTATACAGTATTTACAGCATTCTGACTGATGTGTTTGTAACAGTAGTAATGTGATGTGAGAAGTCTCCAAAACTCCCTGACGTATCAGTGCATTTGTGTCTGACTCACTATTGTAGGACCCAACGGTTGCCCCACTCAGGTGGAAGGGGAAGAAAATTCACTTTGCCACAAGAAAATGCAAAAGTGGCAATGGTTATTGCTAACACTAGTATAAGGCTAAGAGAAATTTGTGCAAACATCACCGCAGACATTGGTGTATTTGCCAACATTGAGAATGTTGGCACCACGACCATCGCCAGAGTGCTGAAAAAGCACCAAATTCGAATGAAGCAGCTTTACACTGTCCCCTTCGAGAGGAACTCTGAGCGGATAAAGGAACTCCGGTACCAATACGTCCGGGTAAGACTGAACACAGGACACACTGTCATGTTGATTGTGATTTTGCACAAAACTGTAAGCTATGCCATTTTTGTCTTATGGTATCTTGTGTATTCTCTAATTTCCTGAAGAGAGCCATGGAACTTGAAGCCAGTGAGAATGAACATGCGTTCATCTTTGTGGATGAGGCTGGCTTCAACCTGGCAAAAACACGTCGCCGTGGAAGGAACCTGATTGGGAAAAGGGCCACGATAGATGTTCCAGGCCAGAGGGGTGCGAACATCACCATGTGCGCAGCATTTTCGAACGATGGACTGCAGCTGCAGAAGGCCGGCATAGGCCCATACAACACAGAACGCCTAATTGCCTTCATAGATGAGCTTTACGAAAGGCTCACAGCAAGAGAGGTAGACAGGCAGTATCTACCAACGTATGTAATTGTATGGGACAATGTGGCCTTTCACCACTCCCGGCAAGTCACAGGGTGGTTTGCGGCGCATCCTAGGATGATGTCACTTTTCCTGCCGCCTTACTCTCCTTTCCTCAACCCACTCGAGGAATTCTTTTCGGCGTGGAGATGGAAGATCTATGACCACCGCCCTCAGGACCAGATGTCCCTATTAGAGGCAATGGCTGCTGGGTGTATGGACATAGCCCCAGAAGATATCCAGGCCTGGATAAGGCATTCTCATAAAACACTTACAGTATTTACTGTATTAACAATTACAGTACATTTACCACACTCAATTGTGACATCTTTTGTGGGAGGTAAACCGACATATGAACACTGTCAGCAGATACTTGGCTTGGATTGTCATACTGTAATATTACAAACTTTATTACTGTAGTCCAAAGAAGTGTTTGTCTGTGTTTTTTCTCTTTTTTTCAATGCAACACTACAGGAAATCTATGCCAAACTGGAGGACACAGCAACATTTTATATATGCAATTGGCAATGCTTCAAGATGTTAGTGTTTTTTAGGTCATAGTGTTCTGAGAGGAAACATGTGTTAAGTTATGGCAGCATTATTTGTGGTGTGGTTGTTGTAGTGCATTTTGCATCAAAGGTTAACAGATATGCAGAGGTGTGTGTCTCTAAAGCCCACTGTGTTAAGTGATAGGGAAAAGTGACCATAGTATGGGTACATGACCGAAAACGATAGGAAAAAACTGTAACACACTGATGAACGATGGCTAGACCTCACTCTTCACACCAGCGTGAACACAGCTGCATATAGGGGTGGTATCAAGTAGGAGAGAAGCCGTGGTGGCGCCTGGTGGCTGAAGGCCGCAGCCTGCGCTCGGGAACAAGACAGCCGGGGATTAAGCATTGGAGAAGCCTCGATTCTGATCCGACCACTGGAGAGAGGTTTCACATTTCATGAGATGCATTGTATTTAGCAGTGACAGTCACTGCTGTCATATACTTCATTGCAAAATATCAACCACACAATTTTAGAACGCGATAATTAGTGGAAAGAATGCCGCGTTATGTGTGTGCGTAAAAGCGCACTTTAACAAGATGCGTAATACGCATGGCACCCGCAGAATCTCTCTTCCTCTTTGTGTAAAGTCTCATTGCTGCTTTTATCAACAATGTGTCAATGTGCTTATTCTCTCTTTTAGTGGGGCTGTCCTCTCTCTCTCTCTCTCTCTCTCTCTCTCTCTCTCTCTCTCTCTCTCTCTCTCTCTCTCTCTCTCTCTCTCTCTCTCTCTCTCTCTCTCTCTCTCTCTCTCTCTCTCTCTCTCTCTCTCTCTCTCTCTCTCTCTCTCTCTCTCTGACAGGTTTTGACAGAGGGGCGGGTTTCCTCTTCTCCGAGGTTAAGTAGCTGGCCGCAGCAGAGCAGAAGCAGCATTCCACAGCAGTCCTGCTCTGACTCTCTCACCATCTCTCTGCCTCTGACTCGCGGGGAAACTCGTACTTTTATACCAAGGCTAAATTTAGGGGGATTGGCCGGTGCGCAGCGTCCCCATCCTAGACGCGCTTCCTTCCCCCATTCTCGCATTGGTGTGCTACGCGCAGAGAACAAAATATTTATAAGGAAAGCAGCTCCTTCCAGGCGCACAGCTCCACGTGAGTCAGGAGCAGCAGTTCATCAGACGAAAGCGACGCAATCTGAAGCTTTTTCTGGAGACTCAGCGGACGCTGGTCATTTCATTTAAACAGAGAAAGTCTTTTCTCTACATTTAAGGTGACTTTTTCTTTTTAACAAGGCATGGATATGGCCTTAAGTGGGACCATTTTACCATCAATCTCTACATTTGCCAGCCAAAAGGAGAAAAGCTGGGAAGATGTAAGTTGCGCTCTTTCTATATTGACATTTCTTTTAAACACAGACATTGAGGTTTTACTCAATGTCTGTGTTTAAATGACTTAAATAAACCTGTTTTATGCCTTTTTCGTGATACCCTGTGTTGATGATTCTGTGAAAAGATCTTGATAGGTTCTGAAACTTATTCTGTCCACTTATCCTCGCTCCAGAGGTGGAAAGCCAATATGAGCAGCGTTGACTTGGACAGCAGCTGCCTGGGCAGAAAAGACGAAGAGGACCTGGATAAGTTCTTGGATCTCGAATTCATTCTTGCAAACACAGCTGGCTCCGATTCCTATCGGCTCCAGGAGACCGGGTCGTACCAGCAGCAGCAGCAGCACACTGGGATGCCCCAGACCAGCTACACATCTGTCCCTGACATGAACTGCCCTCCTCCACCTTACAACAGTCTGATGGCGGAGCTCCTTCGCTCCGACGTGGATGCGAGCTTCCTTCCCGGGAACAGTCTTAGCGTCCAGGGCAGATTCCTGATCAGCTCAACGCCTTTCCAGACCACTCAGGATTTATTCCCCGACCACCTAAGCATTAAGGTGGAGCCCGCCTCCATGGATACATACGGACCTGTGATGGGTCTAGTGCCCCAGACCTGCACAAAAATCAAGCACGAGGGCAACGTGTCCTGCATGATGTCTTACGAGCAGCAGCCGCGACTGGCCAACTCCCCGCAGGCCGCGGTGGGCAGCATGACGCCGCCGCTCAGCCCGGACGACCTGATGAGCTCCGAGTGCCACCAGCCTCAGGTGTGCGGCTCCACCTCGCTGACCTTCCCGCAAAGCTTCCACTCCCACCACCGCAGCGCGCCAGGGGGATTCCCTCACCAGAGGCACGGGATGCAGCTCCCATTCACAGGGACGCACCACCACCACCAGTTCGCGGGTATGTTCGCAGAAGAAGCAGCGATGAGTATGCAGCAGCAGCAGCAGCAGCCAGCGGCGGCTGGTCAGCGGCTCCTCCTTACACCTCCGTCTTCCCCGCTGGAAATGATGGAAACCAAGCCAAAGAGGGGGCGCCGTTCCTGGCCGAGGAAACGGACCGCGACGCACACCTGCACTTTTACCGGCTGTTCGAAAACCTACACCAAGAGCTCCCACCTGAAGGCGCATCTTAGGACGCACACAGGTAAAATGTGCACAGTGAATGTGGCGAGCCCTGCATTGTTTCATACCCCTGTTATCATGCACGCATCCAAAGTACATGCTCATTCACTGTCGTGTGTCTGTGTTTACAGGGGAGAAACCATACCACTGCAGCTGGGAGGGATGTGGCTGGAAGTTCGCGCGTTCAGACGAGCTCACACGTCACTTCCGCAAGCACACTGGGCACCGACCCTTCCAGTGTCACCTGTGTGAACGGGCCTTCTCCCGGAGCGACCACCTGGCCTTGCACATGAAGAGGCACATGTAACGACAGTCCTGTGGGACGAAGATGAGCAGGACTTAAAGGCTGCGACCTGACAAAAGGACTATCATAATCCTACAATGAGCTTTCAGATCGAAGCTATGCAAATATATAGATACAAGGTCCTATAGGAGAATGAGCTGTAGTGGTACCATGGCAGGAGAAACAGCCATACAGTATAATGAAGCCACTAGCTTGTTGACCACACTGTAATGCCTACAGGTATATTTATAGGAATATGATGGTGATTTTTAGTTGTGGCAAAAGGAGCTTCCAGACCAAATGCCTTCCAATGATATTGGTAAAAAAAAAATCTATTTAAAAGTTCTTGTTGAGGGAGACAATACACACACACATACAAACACCACAAAACAATGAGTATCAATTGCCAGATATGACAGAAACAGATCAATTCTGTTCAGACTTATTTTTTGACTATGTAGCTGGTACTACATTTTTATATGGATTGTTGTTTATATAGACAACAGACTGTAAAGGAACATTCCACTCAACATGTCAGGCACATGCATCTGAAGCAACTGGAAGCAGACATTCCTTTGAAGAACTATGATTTGTTTCTGTTTTTTTACCATTGATGCCTTATATAACACATTATTAAACATCTTACGAGTGCCATATTCTTCACTGGCTAAAAGACAATCAAAGTTTTATTCTGTGTGTTATATTGTTAGTTTAAACTGCACAAAAAATAAGCTTTGAGACAATGTTTTGTTCTAAAACTGCCTTTCATTCTGTCCTCCTTGAAGGCTTGAATTGAATGTCGTGTCTGTGAGTCAGTCTGTTGTCCTCTAGCATCTGAAGTCAGGGTCTTACAGTCACAAGTGCATGCCATCTCAACACCAGCTGATTGACAAAGGGCTATGCAGTCAATAGTCGTATTGGCAACAAGACTTGTTTGTTTGTATCTTGAAGAAATGTACTGAAATGTACCTAGTACATATCATTTTTTACATAATGTAAATAGTTTATTTTAATGTACATATTAAACTAAATGAACAACATGATGAATGACTCTTGAGTGTGACTGAGAGCTGGGGGGAAGGTTGACAACTATATAAGCTGTGTTTGACATGAATGCAAGCACATACACAGGTTGATGGTTTGGGCCTGTGACCACTTGACACAGTGTCAACCCAGAGGTCTAGAGGTGAGGTGGGACAAGTAACCACAACAAAATAATATTTTACGATCAAATCTTTGTTTTAAAAGATAGAATCTGACAGTGGAAGATAAGACTGGTTGACAAGCTATAACAAGGGGGTTGTGAGTGCCCCCAAAATGTTGCAATCAAAAAATCATTGCCTTCTTTCAACATCTTGTCAGGTGCCATTTATTTACAGGTTGTGCCCAGGTCAAGCAAAAGTGATTCTTCGTTTTAAATTGATTAATCCTAATCATTCTTACATGCATGTGGGATAAAAACAAGAGATCATAGTGAGCAAAGTCTGAAAAGTCATATAGAATGGTTCTCTCATAGACATGAATATCATTGTTTGGAGGTCGAGTGGCAGGTGAGCCCTTTTCAGAAGCTGGTTAGATCCAGGCCGGCAGCATCAGACTGATGCTTCCAAGCTGTGGCAAAGCGGCTGCCAGGGCGCTGTGGCCGCTGCCTATAAATACAAACATTACACTGACATAATTACAGAGGCTCGATATAGATGGAGTCTGCGTCAAGGGCACAGGGGCGAACCACAATGAGAGGGAGTGATGGAGAGGGGGGGGGGAGAGCCGCAAGGATGAAGGAAAGTTCATGAGTGCGAGAAGGGAAAAATCTACCTGAAGGACCAGTGATTTCAGAACATTTTAGGGATGGATGGTGGGAAAAATATATAACTAGCATAATATGCGAAGAGGCCTTTGTATCCTGCAGTTTAGTCCAGGAGATTAAGTTCGGCACACGGATCAACAACCTATTATTCCACCTGCAACCTCTTCAGCGAAAAAGGAAAAAACATAAAACCTGGGGAAACTGGGGAGTCACCTCAGAACAAGGCTCTGATGAGGGAGGCAACAATATACTTCAGGTGAAGTGCGTATGGGATCTTCTCTCTGATTCCAAAGGTGGATTTTGGTGCTTCCTAAAGTTGACAGTAATGTTCCTTAGAAGTAGGGATCACTTAAGTGTGTAGAGGTGAGAAAGTGGCCTCTATTTTATTCATCCTTCACACAACTGCTCCTGTGCGTTTTCTTGCAAACACTGAGTGCAACACCTTCAACAAGAGAGCGTGCAGTTTGTACAGCTAAACCATCTATGGGAGCAGGCTTTTTAACTAAAGTGTGGCTACTCAGGACACGGGGAAATACCTTGGCCTTTAGACATGGTTAAATAAAGAACACAAACTGTGACGCCACCACAAACATGTCAGAAACACATCAAAACCAGAACAGAAAAGAAAGAACAGAAAAACTAACTACCCAAATATTATCTCTGTCATCATAATTGAGACAACAAAATTATGTCTCTATTGATTCATAGCCATTTTTCACAAGTAGGTTGGCATTCCACTAGGATATGCATCAGCCTTAAAAACGCCCCATATTTCTTATGATGACATCACACTGACCCTGCTCACAACATCAACGTTTGAAGATGTCCACAGACTTTCAGTGTCAGGAACTAGTTCTTTGGTGCAAACTTG
Organism: Platichthys flesus; assembly: GCF_949316205.1. Classification (NCBI taxonomy): domain Eukaryota; kingdom Metazoa; phylum Chordata; class Actinopteri; order Pleuronectiformes; family Pleuronectidae; genus Platichthys; species Platichthys flesus. The sequence continues at coordinate 26,179,607 of NC_084953.1, forward strand.
CTCCAGTGAAAACTCTTGAGTCTGTGACACATTGCTGTTGAATATGTAAATATCATTATTCATCAAAAAAGGCACTTAAGGAGAATTGAAGGTAAGCAAACCATCAAACATGACAGGGAGACCTCAGGCCTCAGTTCATTGTGATGACCAGATTAAAAGCAGGTTCAAAGAAACTCAATCAGACCCTCTACTGGATGTCTGTCAGTGTCCACGGCTGCTTCTGCGAGGAAGAACCTTCTTACAGCTGACAGAGCCCAGCCCCTCTCTCACTGTTTTCCATCTCACTTCAGCTTAACGAGACTCCAAAACAGGATTATTTGGTTCCCTGATTGCACACAAACAGTTTTTTAAACACACACACACACAAATCCCTAACCCTAACCCTTACCTCAACTAACACTTCTAAATGTCCTCACTCTTTCGGGTCTATGCTTCAAATGGTCCTCACAAAGGTATAGGTACAGGGACACACACACACACACACACACACACACAAGCACCCATACAGTGAAGCATGCTTCCTTATATTGTGTGAGCAGTGATGTTTTTACTGAGTCTCCCTCCCACCTCACTATTCAAGACTGATATTTTCACTCAGCAAGAGACTGTAAACATGCTTGCAAGCTCTTGTGCAAGAGTTTATCTCAGAAGAATTCCCCACCGCAGCATATTCCTCTCCATCTCCAACACAGATCACTCATAAATAAAAGTGTGTGTTTTGTGATTGTGATACTGTTCCTGTCATTGGTCGAAGATTAAACCAAAACACTAAATCTCTTTAAGGCTTTTTCTCTCAACCTGATCTCTCTGTGGATAATCACATATTAAGATGTCATATTTCATATTTAGTTACCGGAGGCTCCAGTGACCATTCTTATATTAGTTGTAGGAACTTCTGGGTTTCTCTTAATTTTGTAAGATCTGGATCTTACTATGCAAAGTGCCTTAAGATAATGCATGGTGTGATTTAGCATTATACAAATAAAATAAAATAGATTTGAAACTGCGCTCAGTGCTCACAGAGTTCAGTGCTCACAGAGTACTCCTGATTATTTTCTACAAAAGTAAACACTCTTCAGACGTACAAACATTTTTCTGGTGAAATTCCTTGAAGCAGAGAACTTTCTAAACTGAAAAAAAGTACTTATCTGGATAGAGTCCCAGAGTCTCAGGTGCCCAGCACTGCCTGAAGAAAAGTGGGAATTCTATGTATGGAAAGAGGATGCCATCTACTGGGGACCGGAGGACATTCAGGATGGAATCCAGTCCCTGAATGCCTCATGAGAGAACACGTTACCAAACGTTCTCCAAATTAGTTTTCACCCATTGATCCATTTTATCCAACCTTAAGGAGGATGTATCGGGTAAAGTAGTGAAATGAGATTGAGGTAACAGTGTCCACAAATGGTGGGGTAAATGGAGGCGGGGAGATAAATGGCTGGCTGTCTCACAGTAACAAGATATTTATCCTTGACTTTTTATTGATCAGTCTTAATTTAAGTTTAGCTGTTGAATAAATGTAATTATTTAAATTAATATGTTTGTTTTCTAACACGAGGCCACCTTCTCTCAACCCACTGAAGTGTCTGTGGCAAACAACTTGATGCACACTCCTCAACACATTTACACATTGTCCAGCCCAGTGCCTCAAACCAGGGGGCAAAAAAGTCTCCATGTGCCTTTGTGCAGACACAGGCATGTTCCAGCTTCAAGTGTGTAACTCAAGCATTTATTTTCTGTCAGTACCAGACTGACAACTAAGAAAAGACAGGATGAGTCCTTCTTCACTTGGTTTGGCGAAAGTAGTTCCACTGGTAGTGTGACTGATGCACAGATTCTCTGAGAACCTTTCAAACATTGCTCTCAATACAGCTTCCCAAAGACATCTGTCCAACTCTGACTGACTGACAGAAGATGTGTGTCTGTGGTACTGAATGGAGCTTAGTGTCCCAATTGAACCTCATATTTTGTGCACATGTCTATAGACTGCTTTCTAAGTATTACGAAGTTTATTAAGAGTAAATTATTATAGTTAGTAATTAAGGTTAGGACATTCATTGATGTTTAAGGTTTTTAGGGTGAGGGGCTAAGGAAAGCATTATGTATTTGGATTGTGGCCGTTCCCCATGGGGATGGTAAAACAGAATTGTGAGTGTTTCAGGTCAGTTTCAGCAGCAGAATGGTGCTTTTGTCTTGACGACAAATAAAAGCACTTTACAGGGAAGGTTTTGGCCTTTCAACCATTCATTCTTACAGTGCATATATGTGCTGCACTCTTCTATATGACAGCAGGCAATTTGGGAATCACTTTCTTGCCCAAATACACCAAAGAAAGTGGAAGACTGGGATCGAACGACCGACCCACTCCTGAGCTGCTGCAGCCACCCAGGTTAAATGTCTGTAATGTCAATGAGATCTTCCTCCGAGCCTCTAATTGATGATAATTGATTCATTCCTGGGCCCTTGTATCCAGGATTTTATACAAACTGAGGTCAGGAGTCAATTTACACGTTTTTCAGAATTCCACCCCTGTAGCATAGAGTAAAGTACAAGGCAAAAATGTATAAATTCAGAATCAGGCTAAAAATCATTATGTTAAATTAGTGTGTGATTATTGAGTGTTAACTCCTGGTCAGCCTGTCCAACTCGAGGGCCCTGGATCCTTCCTTGCTGCTTTTTCAGGAATGGTCCACTGATTGGAATGCTGGTGGCTGATACTGAGAGGCATCACAAACACAGGCTGAGCCAGAAATTGCTCTGCAGCGGGCATTATTTTCATGCATGTGTGTGTGAATATGCGTGGTTCTCATGCAGAGAGGATAATCCCACTGTTTCCTCCCCTACACACAGTAATGTGTGTTTCCCAGCTGAGAATAGTTGAGAAGGGAAGTGTGGCATGTGCTGACGAGGCCCAAAGTGAAAGCATAGCTGGTCAGAGGAGAGACGGAGGAGATACTGAACCAGTGAGGGCAAACCCATGTTTACCCTCCAGTTCTCTCTGACCCACATTCCCAGTTAAAAGCCAATAGGCTTTTCATTTCCTCCTCTCCATTACCGCTAGGTAAACACAAACCTAGCAGGAATTTCCTGTTATTCCATACGGAGACAGTTAGCATTCGCTAACATAGCAGATTGCCTGGGTTTCAGCTAATATGAACAGAAATGGCAGCAGTGTTTGCACAGCATTCATTTCACATTGCACAGCTGTATCCTTGAAATGTAGCTGAGAGTAATTCACTGCACATTGTGGCTGTGTGGAGGGAGTCACAGGACTGACCGTTAGTCAGACTACGAGGTGAATAGTTCCACTCTAAAAAGATCAGAATACTAATTTTGAAATGTTCGGATTCTGCAACATTGGATGGTTTCCCCTGAGTCAATTATAGCTTTGAAAACTTACACACCAGAAGCATAAGTTGATTTTCACAGAGGGGACATGCGTTCGTATACAAAGCTGCTTTTGATTTTCAATAATTTATTAGTATGTTCTCTACTAAAATCTGATTTCTGCACTTTATGGAAGTGCAATATTAAAACACTGGAGTAGTCAGCTCAAACCTACACCCATTTTTAGAGTTGAGTTCTGTTGGTTTACTGACCTGGCTCCTGTAACATAACATGCACAAGTCCATTGTTATTAAACTGAAACGTTTATTCTAGTAAACAGTACAGACCATGTAGAGAGCATCACTGTTCAAAAATAATTCTTTCAGCATAAGTGTAACTATAGGCAACCTCCCAAATGGTTCCTTGTCAAGTTTACTTTTTCTTCTTCTTCATTTTTTATGGGACAAATATAATAGACATGATACTATACAGACTGTATACACACTGTATCCATCTTAATAAAGACAGCTCAGATTATTTTACCTTTGTGTGAGGGAGGGGGGGGGGGGGGGTGAAACTAAATCAAAAATGTAGCCAGGTCACTGGTTAATATCAGCATGTCAGTAAAGACAAAATACAAAATATCCACTTCTTAAAAAGAGAAATAAAACTGACTATAACTAAGGAATTTAGTTGTAAATATTGATGTTTCAGCTGTCACTATATAAATATGGATTGTTTAAAATAATAATTTTGTTGCTCATTTCAAAATACTGAGTGTTGCATTTTATAATATTACATTCTGTAATGAAAGGTTTTTAGATTGTGCTGCTTTAGTAGGATGAAATCAGCAAGTTGGGGGGGGGGGGGGTGGAAGGTACATAAATAAAACACATTAAAAACATATGCTACATATAAAATCATCAAACTGCTTTCGCAGGATGCACAACACAACCAAAATAAACATCATCTATTGCACAATTGAGGAGTAGGATGAAAAACACAGTATGGATCAGGGTACCACTAAGGAGCTCTCCAGTCTAAGCAGCACACAGCAGACAGGCTGAGGTCAGTGGGACAAGGACAGAAACACATGAAGGACAGAGGGGGGGTCAGAGATCACACTATGGCTCAGTATCAAGTATGAGGACTGTTTGGATCTGAAAACCGGCAGTAACTTTCAAGTAGGAAGAGTTTTCATCAGATATATAATCAGGGTCTTAGATTACTCTTTGATCAAATAGTTCCTAGTTTCATCTGAGGGATTTTACACAACTGAGCCTGAGCCATCAACCTTCACACAAGCTCCAGAAAAACACAGCAATTGGTCCCGATACTGAGAGCTACTGAAGGCAACAGGACCACTGTCACTTTCTATGCTTAAATTATGACCACAGAATGTCATTATGGAGCAGATCTATTTAAATGACAGAAATAATTTCAGGTTGCCCAAACCTCCTCCTAGAGCACCGTGTGGGACACTCTGTGGGACACACACAAATCTATTGAAAATTATAGATTGGTGATAACATGTTCCATATGAAGTTATATAATGGTCACTTGAAGACAGTCTTGTTATTTTTGCTGCACAAGTTGTCTGTTACATTGTTGTGAAAAAGCTGATGGCCCTTCAGGTAACTAAAAAAACACTTTGCTAGCAATGAAATTCCATTTTAAACTAATGGTAAACTTAGCTAAAAACTACAAGCACATCATGAAATGTAACACTAATGACTTTTTTAACATTTAAGTCCTAAGTAGGGACAAAAGAATAAAGCAGGAGGTGAGTCTATAAAAAAACTACAAACAGCACAATTTGCTTTCTGTGAGAAAAGAAAAAACAGACAATGATATATGAACATAGTCGCTCATATAGTGACCTTTCCACAGCCGTGTGGCAGGAGCATGGCAAGCATTTGAAAAGCTAGCACATGCCTTATGACTCAGCTGTAGATGGAAGGCCAACAGAGGTGTTAGCTGTACACAGCTTAGATGGAGAGGCTTATTTAATACAAGGGTCACTCTTCCTCTACAGGAAGAAAGTTTGTAACAGCTAAAGCAAAGTAAATATTAATGATATGTAAACATGACAAAGGAAATGGCAAGGAGAGGCAGTTCCCACTGTGGCAGAACCAGTGGCTGCACATCAACTTCAACTTGACCAGCATCAACTCCAATGTGGGTGAATTCACATTATGCGTTCCCAGCAGACACATTGTTACAGACATGTATAATGGGGGGGGTGTTCAGTATGTCAGTCCTGGTATTGCACTCCTCAATGTGGTGATTGGAGAAGCAGATATGTGCAGGAATATCAGGTAAGTTTCTATCGTTCTGGGGAAAATATATAAACATGCTGATTGAGGATGGTTCCTCTGTTCATCTAGCCTATTTCTAATCATTTATCCATCAATTGTAAATATTTTTTAAGACGATTCCAATTGTTTGGCAAATTATTTATATCTCTGGCATTTCATTAGTCTTTTTTTACAAGCTTTCTCATCTTATTCTACAGAACACTTCCACGTGCACTATCTTTATGTGTGGATACATTTCACCCCAGCCAATGTAGAAAGAAAGGCTGTGTGCATTTGCAAATAGTGTGCAAAGACCAGTGTTGAGAATGACACAAAGATCAAGAAGCGTATAGTCAAGTGCCCAAAGTTTCCTCAGGGCTCAAACCAGCCTATGACAAAACAAAATGTCTATATTTATGTCTGTGTATGACAAGGTAAATACAGTTAGTATAAATTACCCACACAATTTCCAGTTTTTTTCCGTTAATTCCCCTATATTCCCATGGAAAGTTTCCCACTTTGAATATTCCCGGAATTTTGCAACCCTAACCCCAATACAAAGGACTGAGTTTACATTCTATCTTGGTTCTACCAAAGATTCAGCTTTTTGCCATTTCACAAAGAGCAAGCCCTTACCCAGGACCATCATATTAGGCATCACATCTAATTTTAAGGAACAGACATTTTTGTAAAACATAAATTCGTTATGTGAAAAATTCAGAAAAAATAAACTACCTTTGTAACGGCCAAACATCATAAAAGCACATGCAAATTAGACAGGTCAATATGAAAAACTGGATTAACTGAGGTTTGGGTTAAATCAAACAATACAAATCAAATCATGACACAGGTTTTTATCCTGGCAAACGGGAATTTATATAGTGTCTGAACACTATATGAGATTGTACTGAAGAAAACAATCTCCTAATTTATATTCACTTCAAAAAAACTTCCAAGTTGTTAAGAGGACTTTGTATTTTCAGAATTCTTTACCTAACTTCTAGGAACGACTGAATGACTGAAATGTTCAGGTTCTATGAGGAGATATTCAGCATTGTGTAATGCTCCTGCTGCAGTTGTATCAATTTGGTAATGAAAGACTTTTCTTCCCATGACAAACAAGTTTAACTAAAAAAATCATCCCCTAAAGTGGCGATGGGGAGAACATGTGGGCTCTGAGCAGGACCTGACTGCAGGACATGCACATGGCAAAACAGTAAGAGTGTGATTGATCATGGACACACAGAATACAGACACATATATAAAACACGACATGTAACTACAACACAGCGGCTCTGAGTGAAATAGAAAGTCAGTGTCTCACTCAAACATCATATTTTGCTTCAAGTAGCTCACATCAAAACAAGGTGAGTGGCTCAGTCCATGTTAGAACAGTAAGCTATGATACGTCACAAACCTTTTCACATATTTCCAGTTTCCAGCCTAATTAAACCTGATGTCAGCCAGTTAAAGACTTTTACAAACACTCAAAATAGCTTTAGAGTGGGTCCAACTCAACAGCAAATTATGTCAACAGAATAATAAGAAATAAAACCTGTGTTAAAATCCCTCACTCTCTATAAAACAAAGTCAAATGTAGAAAAAATAATTCCCTCATGTTGCCTTTGTTGAATGTGGTGTACGTCACAGCAGGATTAGAGTTGAAGCATAGTTAGCTCTGTTGGTCTATATACACTTTGACAGTAGGGGAGAGAGTTTCCAAGGTCATCACATAAAACTCTCCACAAACTTTCTCACACTCCTGGACAAAGAAAATATATCTATACAATTTCTCACTGTCAATCATTAGAACTGTTACTTCAACCTGCCATGGTACCAGGGACATTAAATGAAATCTGTATAATGGATGTATCAGTTTTTTGCTCCAATAATTTCACAAACGTGAAATGTGAACATATCCCTCTATTGCTGGTTAATAATGTTATCAATGACTAAGTCTGACCTGGAAGAAAGAAGCGGAGGGTCTGGACACCGGGCCAGATTCTCAGACACTAATGCACCTGGTGTGGGACCAAAATAAGAGGAAACTCAATATTCTGAGAAATATGCTTCCTGGTACCCAGAGACAGATGAAAAGATTATTTTCAATTTCAATTTGCCTATTTTAGCATGTACTGGAGTGAAAAGAAGTCAACTAATAAAAGTCAACTGAGTCTGGATCAGTGAGTGTTTCCTGAGGGAAAAACAGGGAGTGCAAACTGAACTGAGGTGAAAATCCTTAATCCTGAGGAGTGAAAATCCAGATTCAGTCTTCTCCATATGCCTCTATATTCACATATACTTTTGCAACACATCATTCTATAGCAGTTCATACCAGCACAACAACCCAACACTGAATACTAAGTGAGAATCAGTGATATGTCCATGTCACACAAACACAGCCGGAAAAAAATCCTCACCAAAACATGGCAGTAAGAATTGTGCTGTGATTTTTCTTCACTGCTGCTTGTAAGAACGGAAGCAGAAGTATTGTGAGCCTGTTTGCCATATTTTCAACCACTGTGAGAGAAGGTGGAGAAGAAAAACCACCAATGCACAAATGCAAACTGCCAATGTGATTTGTTGGGTATGCTTTTCTTATCTGCTCAGACCAGTGAGTGGATCCAACAGTGTCAAGCCATCATAGTGCTTATACACAGTGCCTGGTCCTCTTCCAGTATTCTGTCTATTCATGTCAGCAGGAGTTTTGCAGTGATGATTCTCGGGCCCACAGTCTAATTGTCTTCTCTTTTTTTTTTTTACTTAGGGTCAGTGGCAAGACTTGCCCAGAAGGTCTTTCAGCATCTTTCTGCTCCTCATTTATTGAGTCATAGAGTATTTGAGAATGTAAATAGTGGGGGGTGCAGGTGTCAGTCAAGTAGATGTCAGTCATGTTGTCTGTTTGTTAGCCTGTCTACGCACTGTCTGTCTATGTGTGGGGGGTCATGCATTGGACATCTCGGCCTTGCTGAGGGCGATGGCCAGCTCCAGGTCCTCTTGCTCCTGCTGTCTGAGCCTCTTCAGCCGCTCACGCTCTGCTCGCTCACTCTCTCTCTTAGCCCACTCCAACTGCTGAGCCTCATTCCCAAACTAGAGGGAGGGAGGGAGGGAGGGAGGGAGGGGGGGAGAGAGAGAGAAAGAGAGAGAGAGAGAGAGAGAGAGAGAGAGAGAGAGAGAGAGAGAGAGAGAGAGAGAGAGAGAGAGAGAGAGAATATATGCCCTTGTTACATGTGTGTTCATTCTGGCTTTATGCTAATATGATGTCACCTACTAGATAGGCTGGAGCACTCCTCGTTTTTATTTCTCAAAACAGCTAAATGATGGAGCACAGTGGTGAGGAGTAAAATAATAAGATCAAGTATTGGATTTTATAAGGATCTATGTGTAAAAACTAAAAAAAATGCTAACATAGAGCTGAAATACCTTGTAAGTCATACCATGTGGACAGTGTTACCAAACTGTCATTTAATGCGAATTTCATTGAGTCAAATATCATACCTTAACTTTTTCAGGTCCTGTCAGAGAGAGGGATTACAGAACAGAGAGATTATAAACCACAAATCCCTTAACTAAGTGGATCAATGATAGTTTACCAGTAATCACAGCACAAACACACAAGCACACACACGCACATATGACACACAGGGATGCCTGCAGAGTTTCACGGTCTTTAGCTACTTATGAGGACTTTTTATCGACAGCAAATTATTACACTTTATCGAGAGCAAATGATCTTACAATGCAAACAAGTCACTGAAGTTGAAGTATACACTTGATGTCAATAAGGGCCTCAGGCGACTGAGATGGACAGATGAAACAGTGGGGGATCCCTTCAAGTTGAGACAAACTACAGGGAGAGGGCAGCTCTACATTCTACACACTGAATGCTGGGCAAATGCATCAAATCCATCATAGGAGAGATCACACAAAAATTAGAAATTCTATGTATATATATATATATATATATATATATATAAGGTTTGTTTTCAGCCTGGTTTTCGTACTTTATGTCAGGATGATTGGCCCTAATTCTTCCAAAAACTGGAACTAAATTCTACAAATGATAAAGAATAAAGCCTAACGGCCAATTAAAGCTGCAATTCATAATGATTGTGTCCAATTCTAATTTAAGCATTTTTAAGAGCAAGTTTAAGCTCTTTCAAACGTGGATTTCATTTCTAAACAATATTTTATTTGAATGCCCTTTACTCAGAAAAAACATTCAATTGTATTCACACTGATGAAAATGAGTTTAAAATGAATATTTTTATGTTTATAGAAAGGGCTGGAATTAGGAGGTTTTCTGCTTTCAGACAGTGCGTGGTTACCGCTGCATCATCACACTTAAAAACCCTAACCCTCAGAATCAGGGACAACATAGACTGCTGCTTTCCACTTTCCATCATCACACATCAAACAGCCGCTGAAGCCTCAAATAGGGGAAGTGATTAACAATGAACTAATACAACAAGTTTAGCTAACTGTTAATAAATTATACTCTATATACTATACTAAATTATACTATAACGGAATATTCAGATTTTAAACTGATTAGTTTGACTATGGTTTATTTCATTTACCAATTCTGTTTAGCATGAGTAGTTGTATCCTGATGACTTACCTGTGTAATCCTGTATCATTTCCCTTAATGTACTTTCTGTGGTTGCCAAGGTGAAAAAGTTAATCTTGAACTCAGCAGCAGCACAAGAAAGGGCAGCAGCTGCCTTGCCACTGCCATGACCTCAGCAGCACATCTGCCACTATGTTTAGTTTAAAAACAGTGAAAGTGGTAGTGGAAACTGCTTACTGTCTGAAAGCTCCTTTACTTTCAGGAGCTTTGGTAGAACAGCTGAGAAGAACAAATAAGTGAATGATTTAATAACAGTATTGTTTAATAGTAAAAGCTGGGGAAACTGTGAACCATAACAGGAACACTTAATGCTTTACAGGCCTGTTTTCCTAGCCATTAGTATGTAAATAATTCACTTAGATTCTACAAAAACTGAATGAAACTTTGATGAATAATGGTTTAGTTTCAACGCAGTGAGGCAGTCAGTTAGTATCTGAGCTCCCATAAGAAACAGATGGTGAATTAGAGGTATCCGGTTAAAAAATAGGGACAAGCGGAAGGATGAGAGTGGTGACAAACATTACATTCAAATTATAATAAAAAGACTTTCATTATAAAACAAACTGCAAACAATTGCTACCAGCATGCACATAAACAGACACACATAAACACACAGAGCAAGGTAACGCAGGGATGGCAGACTCCAGAGCTGTGCGTTGAGAAGTGATATTGCTGTGTCTCATGTTATATCTGACTCATAGCTGAACACAATTAAACATTATTCCCTGATTAGTAAACAGTGATTATTTAGTTGATCTCACTGACTAATAAACAGTGACATGAAGAGAAAGTCACACTAGTATTAAAACTATGGACATATTATGAGTTTCTGTAGTTATCTGCCTATGGCTTTCATGATCATTCACAATTGTGTACACTTACAGGTACATTTAGCTGATGCTTTTATCCAAAGCAACTTACAATAAGTCTCTACATTTTACCATGAGCATTATTCAAACACTCCTCTGATATTGGCCCTCAGACTGTGAAAGTCCACGGAAACCCTGACAAAGCAGAGATATTCTTCCTGTCAAAACAAACAACAACCACAAAATGGGCTGACACCCTTTCCTGCACTAGAGGAAGATGATGACGGTCACATTGCAGCTCTGCAAACTGCACCACTTTGATACCAAACAGCAGTTTCTCTAGTGGGCTCAAATATTATCAGTCCAGTTCACCTCTCATTATCAAACCAGATCTCTCTGCTTGTTTTGGCTGCTTTTCATATATGAGCTGCCATTGTTCTTGCAACAGTGAGGGGAAGGGTTCCTGCAGGACATGGATAGCTTAGCTTAGCATTAAGACTTGAAGAAGGGGAAACAGCTAGCCTGGCTTATACATTGTTTTATCTATAAACAAGATGATATTAAAGGGACAATAAGTGATTTACATGCTGGGACTATTGATCAACGAAATTAACTTGATTAATTCACAGAGAACTTTTCTGGATATAGAGTGTGACATCTGATTCAATAAGTAAGCACAGGTTACTCACATAACTTCCCTACAAACCTATTTCTTTGGTGCACTAATAAATGCTATACTACGTCTTCATTTGAAATCAGTGTTTTCAAACTAAAACGACCTCTGAGTGTTTTGATTCTGTATCAGTTTTAATCCCAAATTCAATACCAACGTGCCTGGATAATTGAACACTCACTCAAAATGGGCTAATGTTTGTTATCTAATTGATGGAAATCCATTGGAGTGACAGCCATTTAACAAGACATCTAAAGATACCTCCATGAGGTCTGGGTTACATTTGATAGACCACTATATATATATTCCTAATTTTAATCCATAATCAAAATTATTGTTAGTTGCAACCTTGATCTGAATAATGATCTTTATCTAATGACTTTTACCTTCAAAATTGGTATTAAAAAGAACTCTGGCCACACCATGACTGGATCTTACAAAATAAATTAAGTGGATGGAACCATTCTACTCATCCCCCTAGAAAAAGCAAGACTAAAATATACTAATCACCTGTTAATCGCAAAAACATGTAGGTGCAACATCTTGTCTTTCGACTGAGATACATACAGTTAAACTACCTCTGCTACATCCTCTGCTAATCAGCCCTCATCAGTCTTTAGCAGAGAATCCCTATGACTTAAATCTAGAGACCATTCTGGTGTCTGTGGTGAGCTTTGTGGCCTTGTCTAAACACTGATAGTGAAACAATATCACCAATCTCAACTTACAGAACTGAAGTCTGCAAAACCAGAGGTAGAGTCTTTAGGGGCTTTACTTGATGAGGATGGAGCAAAAGGGTCTTTGCCACTGAAGGGGTCTCCCAAGCCCTTTTTACTCTGAAATGGATCAATGATGTCGCTGCCAAACGGCTGGAAGGGGTCATCCGGTTTGGAAGGGTCGGCTGTGCCAGACATGCTCACTGGTGTGCTCTTACCTGTAGACATAAAAGACAAATGTACATTTCATCAAAGAGAAGACACTTTTCAAATTATCAACAAGGCTCTCTTTTTGTTTCACCCGATGAAAGCTTTCTAAAACAAACAACCTTCTCATAGCAATGACGTGACCTTGTCATGTGAAAAACTGACTGAAAAGTTAAAACTTAGGATAATATGAGGCATTCTTTACAAAGATCAGAAGAGGTCAGGACATATAGATGCCTTCTGGGACGGAAACGGGAATATTTTTTTTGTGATGATGAAGATATGCTAAGATAAGCGATATGCTAAGACAAAAAAAACACATCACAGGTGTGAAAATTTAAATATCTACAAAGAAGGGTGTGAACAGACTAAGCGATTGTGTTCACTGATAACTGAGAAACACTATAACTCAACACGGCAGCTCCCACCAGTAACTCTCACCTTAGTGAACTCAGTGAGGTTGTATGTTGATACCACATGATCCGATGTGAGCGAGCACCAAATTCTGTGCTTCTCATAATTCTATCCACGCCCTGCTTCACCCCCCCTGTCACCTCAAAGTTATCTCCCAGCTTCTGAAAGCCCCACAAGTTTAACCCCCACACATGTTCACACACAAAAAAACAAACATCAAAAGGACCAAAGCCAAAAGTGATACTACTTTGACCCACGAATTGAGATGGTTGGGCGTCTGCCCACATTACCAACTGTAGGTTAAAGCATTTACCAACTATGCCAACAGACCTGTGTGTTGCTCATGTTTACAGATCATATAGTTTTGAGTAAATAAATGCCCCACTGCTACATGTAATATTAGCGAAAACAAATACAGCATGTCAAAGTTTAATAGAATATAAAGACAAATCAAGGTAAAAGTGATATTAATATTTAATTTATAAAAAGCATCCTTGTTTTGTCAAACAGAATAGCAGCGAACCAGTTTCTGTGTAAAAATATATATAAAATGTAATCTTCATTTATGCGACGTATTGGTACTGAACCACAGGGGTTCTGTAAATAAGCAAACATGTAAATCAACAGTAATTGTAGTGCTGATAGTTAGTGTTCTTAACAGGGAGTTGAAGCTGGGCCTAGAAAAGGACTGTGGGAACTTTAAGAGTGCATCGCATTGCTTATGAAGGTGTTATACCACAGGACCAGTCAAACCGTTGTCATACTACATATATGGTGTTATTAAACAGTAAACCCAGGAGATCGGTGTGAATAGTTCACTTCAGACTCAATGCTGAGCAAAACTGCATGCCTGGCACGCCCGCCCGCCCGCCCGCCCGCACGCACGCACGCACGCACGCACACACACACACACGAGCTCCACCTGTTTTAAAATAATCCACTGGGATCTTATTTTAATGTCTACAAGAGGACAGAACGTGCAGCTAAATCTCCCCAATTATTTAAGGCATTTACTGGAGGCTGCAGCCTTGTCCCTATCACAACTCATTAAGCGATGAGTCAGTGACGTGTGTGTGTGTTTGTGTGTGTGCGTGTAGATGAGTAAAATAGAACACATCAAGACACTAGATTTAATAAACGAACTTGGAGACAATTAGACAGTTAGTAACAGTGCTGTCATTTGCCACTTCACAAGCCTGCAGCCTGACCTTCTCTGAACCACTGATCCTCATAAACATGCACAAACACATGCACGCATGCACAGATAAGCACACACAGACACAAAAAAAAGAGAGGAAGCAAGTAAGGGTGTGTCTGCAAACCACAAATCATCGCTATTCAAACATCACCATCGCCTTCACACAGACATAAGAGCAGTAGTCTGTGAACAATGTTAAATTGTGAAGTGAGTCACAGGAGTGAATAGTCAAGAGGTCCCTGACTAACAGCTGCTGAGCAATTGAATAGAACAGCATCACAGCTGTAATATATTTCTCTTTAGTACCCATCAACAACTACTGAGTCTGCAAATCTAACAATTTTTTTATAGATTTTAAATGGTAAATGGTTTTTGATTTATATAGCGCTTTTCTAGGATCTATTAATCATTTATTTTTGGGACCCAACTTAGAACCACACAAATTCACGTATTTCTTCTGTCCTGCTGCAACCCCAAGCCACCCTGCAAGATGCCTTGATTAAAAAAATGTTTTCCATAAATGATGTCATAAAACTTTTTGACAACTTCAACACCATTGTTTACCGAGGATTATATGACAAACTCAGAGCAAAAAAATTTTTACCTCTACAGCCCTGGTTGGGATGATGTTTTCATGTTGGTAATCATTGCCCTTTGTATAACATACATAGTGCTGGGTTTTCTTTCCACACAGTTCAACTTTAATTTCTTCACGCCACAAAATGTTGTACTAGTAGCATTGTTGGGCATAATGGTGCTTTTTGGCAAACTTTAGGTACGCAGCAATGTTTTTTGGAGAGCAGCAGCTTTAACCGTTCTGCCATGGATATATCATAGGCTATTTAACGAGTTGCATATTGTTTACTCATGAACAAAGATGTAAGCCAGTTACAATGGTTCCTTTATGCCTTTCATGGTTCATCTTTCCTTCACTGAAGACTGTGTTGTGCCTTTGGAGTCATCTTGACTGGGAGACAAGTAACTGTACCAAATTGATTCCATTTCTTTTAAAGTTGTCAAACTATGGACTGATGGCTATCTAAAGTTTGAGATTATTCTGTAAACGCTTTCCAGGTTTATGCAAATAAAATACATTGGATCGTTGGTCTTCTGGAATCAGTTTTTTCGTAGGCATGGTTCACATCAGCAGATATTTACTGTGAATAGCAAGATCACACTATTTTTAGCAGTCAAAGTAGCTCAAACCCACACCTTCATATTCTTATTTTATTGATTGGACTCCAGATTTGCCAAACACTGACTCCAATAACCTTTTGCTGAAGTCAGTGTGGGGGTTCACATTTTTCCAACCTACACAGGAAATATTGTAATGATATACTGAATATGGAGAAGAACAATGCAGAAATGATTATTTATCATTATATATTTACATATATAAAATATGCTGATACATAAGTGTTGCAGCCTTGCTAAAGGATGCAGAATTATTGTAGGACAATATTAATCAGCTGCACCCTCATCACACTTAAGTCTAACAAAGCAAGTTAAGAACTGTTCGGGTCTCAGAACAAAAACCAAGCCATGAAATTCAAGGAACACAATGCAAAGCTCACAGGCAAGGTTGTGTCAAGGCCCAGTTGAAGAAGTAAAAACAGTGACCAATGGAGAAGGCTACAACCTCTCTGTCGTATTGAAGGTTCCCAAGAGAACAGTGACCTTAATGATCCTAAAACTGAACAAGTGTGGAATAACCTGCAATCTTCCTAGGGCAGTATTATATACATTTTTTTTTATTTTATTTGACCTTTATTTAACCAGGAAAGTCCCATTGAGATTAAAAACCTCTTTTTCGAGGGAGTCCTGGCCAAGAGGCAGCAACAAATAACATATGTACACTCACAATATTACACTCACAACATATAAACAGAAATTAAAATGATAAAAAAACAATTACAGGTAAATTAAAATTTATAAAAAACACACATCAACAAGTAAAAGAAGTGGTCTGAAATGCTCTCATCGTAGATTTAAAAGCGTTCAAAGAAATCATTTCGGTTAATTTAAAATCTTTTTGCAGCCAGTTCCATGTGGTGGGAGCAGAGTGGACAAATGCCCTTTTTCCTGATTCTGTGCGGGCCAATGGAACTAACAAAAGCATCTGATTGTTTGAGCGCAGACTGTAAGAAGCAACACTTTTCTCTGTGATTAACTTACAAATATATGATGGCAGTAGCCCAAGCATGGCCTTATAAATAAATGTGCACCAATGTCCCAGCCTCCTGTTGGACAAAGAGGGCCAACCCACTCGAGAATACAATTCACAGTGATGGGTCAGGGCTCTACAGTTAGTGATAAACCTCAGAGAAGCATGGTAAACAGCATCAATCTTACATAGACATTTAGCTGAGGCATTCATATAAATCAAATCTCCATAATCTAAACTGGATAAAAACGTTGCAGTGACAAACCGCTTTTTCACCTCAAAAGAGAAACAAAATTTGTGCCTGAAGAAGAAGCCCAATTTAAGTTTCAATTTCTTCACAAGATTGTCAATGTGGGGTTTGAAGGAAATGGAATCATCAATCAAGACACCAAGATATTTATAGATATGAACCACCTCTATGACATTTCCCTCAAGAGTGGACACTGTGGGGACAGTTTGAGGTAATTTCTTAGAGTTTGAAAACAACATTTGTTTAGTTTTTTCAGTGTTGACTTGACTAATTTTAGTTGCAGGAGTGTGTGCTGGACTGCATCAAAAGCTTTCTGCAGAGATTCAACAGCTCTAGCAGGAGTTGATCCAAAACAGTAAATAATTGTATCATCTGCATAAAAATGCATGTTAGCATCTGACACGTTTGTTCCCAAATCATTAATGTACATAATGAACAACAGGGGTCCTAATATTGAACCCTGTGGCACGCCCTTGTGGACACTCACAAATTCAGAACACAGACCATCATATTTAATACACTGAGTCCTGTCACTCAAATAATCTGTGAACCAGGAAACTACATGATTTGACAAACCCAAGCAAAAAAGCCTATGCTTTAAAACAGCATGGTCCCCAGTGTCAAAAGCCTTTGACAGATCAATAAAAAGTGAAGCACAGTGCTGCTTCTTATCAAGAGCAACTAATATATCATTGATCACTTTTGTAGCTGCAGTGATGGTACTGTGTTTTTTCCTGAAGCCTGATTGCAGTTTTGAGAGAAGATCATTAAAAGTTAGAAACTCTTTTAACTGATCAAACACAAGAGATTCAAGAATTTTTGAAAAGGCACACAGATTTGATATTGGCCTGTAGTTGGTTAAAGCTGCTGGATCACCTCCTTTTAATAAGGGGGTAACAAAAGCTGACTTCCAAACAGATGGAATTTCTTTGTTTTCAATTGAGAGATTAAAAAGGATTGTAAGAGGCTGTGCTGCAAAATCAGCTGCTATTTTTAAAAAGTAGGGCTCTATTAAATCAGGTCCAGGGGATTTTCTGCAAGCCAACGTTTTGAGGGCTTGATGCACTTGCTGCACAGTAAAAGGTAAGAAATTAAAGGGTTCTCCTGAAAACCTTGGAGCTTCTGTGCAGGGAAACACAGGGGCAGCTCCCGTAGAATCAAACAAAGAACCAGATAATACAAAATGATTGTTAAAACAATTTAGAACCTCAGTTCTATCATAGACTGGGACCGAGTCTTTTAGAACAAATATCGGAAGAGCCGGAGGACTTTTACTTACAGATATAGATTTAATTACTTTCCAAAATTTCTGTGGATTATTAAGGTTCTCAGTTGTGACAGATAAATAATATTCAGATTTAGCCTTTTTAATAAGAGTAGTGCATTTGTTCCTTAGTTGCCTGAAAATAGACCAGTCCGAGGCAAAATCACTTTTTCTGGCTTTGGCCCATGCCACATTACGTCGATGGATGGTATCTGACAGCTCTGGGGAAAACCACGGATTATCTCGTCCCTTAACCCTGAATTTCCTGATTGGGGCATGTTTATTTACAATTTTCAGAAAGTGTTCCTTAAAGAACGTCCAAGCTAACTCCACGTCCGGCAAAAGACCTATGTGTCCCCAATTTACCAAAGACAAATCATGATGAAAAGCCTGTTCATTAAACATTTTTAAATTCCTCTTGAAAATAATGCGTGGCTTACGTTTGGGGATCTTTGTGTCTCTGCAAATAGCAACAACACAATGATCACTCAAATCATTGCAGAAAACTCCCAAGGATAAGAATTTATGAGGAACATTTGTGAGATTAAAAAGGATTGTAAGAGGCTGTGCTACAAAATCAGCTGCTATTTTTAAAAAGTAGGGCTCTATTAAATCAGGTCCAGGGGATTTTCTGCAAGCCAACGTTTTGAGGGCTTGATGCACTTGCTGCACAGTAAAAGGTAAGAAATTAAAGGGTTCTCCTGAAAACCTTGGAGCTTCTGTGCAGGGAAACACAGGGGCAGCTCCCGTAGAATCAAACAAAGAACCAGATAATACAAAATGATTGTTAAAACAATTTAGAACCTCAGTTTTATCATAGACTGGGACCGAGTCTTTTAGAACAAATATCGGAAGAGCCGGAGGACTTTTACTTACAGATATAGATTGAATTACTTTCCAAAATTTCTGTGGATTATTAAGGTTCTCAGTTGTGACAGATAAATATTATTCAGATTTAGCCTTTTTAATAAGAGTAGTGCATTTGTTCCTTAGTTGCCTGAAAATAGACCAGTCCGAGGCAAAATCACTTTTTCTGGCTTTGGCCCATGCCACATTACGTCGATGGATGGTATCTGACAACTCTGGGGAAAACCACGGATTATCTCGTCCCTTAACCCTGAATTTCCTGATTGGTGCATGTTTATTTACAATTTTCACAAAGTGTTCCTTAAAGAATGTCCAAGCTAACTCCACGTCCGGCAAAAGACCTATGTGTCCCCAATTTACCAAAGACAAATCATGATGAAAAGCCTGTTCATTAAACATTTTTAAATTCCTCTTGAAAATAATGCGTGGCATACGTTTGGGGATCTTTGTGTCTCTGCAAATAGCAACAACACAATGATCACTCAAATCATTGCAGAAAACTCCCAAGGATAAGAATTTATGAGGAACATTTGTGAGAATTAGATCAATCAAAGTGGACTTTTCAGATTTTTTAAGATTTGGCCTTGTAGGTAGGTTGACCAGCTGGATAAGATTAATAGAGTCACAGAAAGATTTAAATTCATCCGAAACTGCATTTAGCCAGTCCCAATTCAGATCTCCAGCCATTAAAAGCTCATTATAATTTAATTTGGACAAAAGATGCTGCAATGACGATAATGCCTCCTTTGTGGCAGTTGGAGGCCTATAGCACCCGACAACAGTCATAGAGAGGGAATTTGCTATTTCCACCTTCAATGCCAAAAATTCGAATTGCTTAGAGATAGACTCAGACAGAACAATTGAAGCTTCAAATCTTGATTTAACGAAAATGGCTACACCACCGCCTTTCTTGGGCCTATCACTACGATAAACATTGTATCCGAGTATGCTAATGTCTTCATTTGTAATAGATTTTGTCAGCCAAGTTTCTGAGATGACCACAATGTCTGCATCTGTTGATCTAACCCAAATTCTGACCATGTCCATCTTTGGTACTAAACTGCGCACATTAAGATGAATACATTTGAGACCAGACATTAATTTAAAATCAGCGGGAGTCTGGATACATTGCAATTCAGGACCAGGGTTTGAATGCACATCTCCAGACAGAAGTAAGAGTAGTACAATTATCACTGCTCGTCTCACATTACATTTTGAAGCAGTTGTTTGATGTGTTAAAGCCAGGGAATGCCTTTCCTTAAGGGAAAGAGTAAGATTATATAATGTAAAAAAACGTAGAACTTTAGGTAAGTCCCTAGGTGGGTCCGACCACAGGTTTGAGGCCCAGACCAAATCAGACTGTGGTTGCTGAAAATGCCCAGCAACATTAGCATTAGTGCCACTATAGTAGTGTCTTGCTAGCTACTCACCAAGGGGCAATTCCTTGGAGTCAGGTCCCAAAATGTCAACAAAAATACTAAAGTTAAGAATAATGCCATTGTCTTTAAATTACTGAGTTTACTATGCTAGCTGCTGTTGCTGGGGCCTTGAGATGCTAGCAGGGCTGCTGCTGCTGGGGCCTTGAGATGTTAGCAAGGCTGCTGCTGCTGCTGGGGGCTTGAGACGTTAGCAAGGCTGCTACTGCTGCTACTGCTGGGGCCTTGATGTGTTAGCAAGGCTGCTACTGCTGCTGCTGCTGAGGCCTTGGGAGTTGGCAAGGCTGCTACTGCTGCTGCTGAGGCCTTGGGAGTTAGCAAGGCTGCTGCTACTGCTGCTGCTGAGGCCTTGGGAGTTAGCAAGGCTGCTGCTACTGCTGCTGCTGAGGCCTTGGGAGTTAGCAAGGCTGCTACTGCTGCTGCTGAGGCCTTGGGAGTTAGCAAGGCTGCTACTGTTGCTGCTGCTGAGGCCTTGGGAGTTAGCAAGGCTGCTACTGCTGCTGCTGAGGCCTTGGGAGTTAGCAAGGCTGCTACTGCTGCTGCTGAGGCCTTGGGAGTTAGCAAGGCTGCTACTGCTGCTGCTGAGGCCTTGGGAGTTAGCAAGGCCGTTACTGCTGCCTTTGTTCTAGCCCTTCAGAGTCCAGGTCCGCATTCATTTCATGATAATATCCTTAAATCCAGTGTGCTCAATGAGTAGCCGAAACAAAATAGCGCAAAAAATGAACAAAAAATGAACAAAGACAGAGAGACAAACTCACATACAACCTAACATGCTGCCATCTTGGTTTTCCAAGATGGCAAGATATACATGCTTCTAATAGTCTAGTCCAGTGATTCTCAAATGGGGGTATGCGTACCCCTGGGGGTACTTGAAGGTACTCCAAGGGGTACTTGAGATTTTTTTTAAATATATTTAAAATTAGCATCCATTCAAAAATCCTTGAAAAATTGTTATTTAACAAATATTCAATAAAATATAAGTGTAAGTTCATGAACTAAATTTTATATTCAGTAGGCTTTTCAATTTAATTATCCTAAAAAAACAGAGTCTCCCCCATACCGATGGTTTGACCCAACCTGGCACACGCCACCTGTCATCACCTGTCATCACCTGCCTTGAAAACTTCAACAATGGAGTAGAGTTGAAGTGCAGCAGCAATGCTGCTGAAACACGGAGGGACAAGTACCAAAGATGGCGAAACCAGAGCAGAGAGCCTTCCCTAAACAACACCGCGAGAGCTAGTGCCTCTTCGATGGGCGCTAAAATGGAAAAGTTTTCCGTTGTGAAGTTAATGATTCATAACAATAAGTCTGCGTCTCTACCGGTACCCTTTCAAAATAAAAGCATGTAATACAAAAGCGGAAATGAAATTGTATGACCCTAAAGCGAGCAAATATTTCACAATAAAATAACAGAAAGACACTTCAATAATATTAACAATAACATAGATTGGGTTATTTACAATCTATGTTATTGTAAATAACATAGAGTATACGTACTCCGGGTAGGAAATGAGTCCTTAGCCCAAGTGAAGGAGTTCAAGTACCTCGGGGTCTTGTTCGCGAGTGAGGGTACTATGGAGCGTGAGATTGGCCGGAGAATCAGAACAGCGGGGGCTGTATTGCGTTCGCTTTACCGCACCGTTGTAACGAAAAGAGAGCTGAGCTGCAAGGCAAAGCTCTCGATCTACCGGTCGATCTTCGTTCCTATCCTCACCTATGGTCATGAGGGCTGGGTGATGACTGAAAGGACGAGATCGCGGGTACAAGCGGCCGAGATGAGTTTTCTCAGAAGGGTGGCTGGCGTCTCCCTTAGGGATAGGGTGAGAAGCTCAGTCATCCGTGAGGAACTCGGATTAGAGCCGCTGCTCCTTTACTTAGAAAGGAGTCAGCTGAGGTGGTTCGGGCATCTGGTAAGGATGCCCACTGGGCGCCTCCCTTGGGAGGTTTTCCAGGCACGTCCAGTGGGGAGGAGACCTCGGGGAAGACCCAGGACTAGGTGGAGAGATTATATCTCAACACTGGCCTGGGAACGCCTCGGGATTCCCCCGTCAGAGCTGGTCAATGTGGCCCGGGAAAGGGAAGTCTGGGGCCCACTGCTTGAGCTGCTCCCCCCGCTACCCGACCCCGGATAAGCGGATGACGATGAGTGAGTGAGGGTTATATACACTTTATGTTTTTTCTGTGGGGAGAGATTTGCCAGCAGTGGCATTAAGCCACCACATCTTCAGCGGTATCTCCAGACAAAACATGAAAGTCATGTTGCTAAGCCACCTGAGTTTTTTAAGAGGAAAGTTTCTGAATTCAGGTCATCTCAAGACACGATGCGAAAGCCTCCCCAAAGCAAACGGAAACAAGCTACCTGTCAGTATTCTTTTCGAACCTTAAAGAAGATATTTTAAGATGATGAATATTAAAAAAATATGTTTTGAGCTAATCTTTTATTTAAAACTAAGTTAATGATTTATTTTTTGGGAAGAAGTGTTTAGCTATAATTAAGTTCATGAGTTCAGTTTGAGAACATATCTTTATTATGATCCCAAAAGAGGTCACTTTAAGTTGATAATTATTTTGAGGTGCACAAATCTTTATTTATATTGAGATAATAATAAAAGTCTTTAGTTATTTTTATATCTTTTTATTTTGAAATAGTTCAAGAGAGACCACTACAAATGAGCAATGTTATGGACATTGATGGAGTTTTAAATTTGAATGTGTCTAGTTACAAGGATTAATAAATCACATTACATCTTTCTTTCAACCAAAAATGCTTTGCGCTGCTCAGGGGGTACTCGGCAAAATTTTTTCTTCTAAGGGGGTACGTCACTGAAAAAAGGTTGAGAACCACTGGTCTACGTCACCCTCCAACCAGAAGGTTGGTGGCTCAATTCCAAGCCCATGCCGAAGTATCCAAAGTATTTGGATAAAAGCTAAATGACATGGAATGTAATGTTATGTACTAGTCTTATAGTAAGGGCGATGATGGCGATGTGGTAATCACAATAAGGAAAACAAGGCATGTTGGTTTCTGATACAAAAAGTAAAAGTCCCACTTCCTTCTACGGCTAACCTCTGTTTGACTGGCTTCATAGTACTTTTGGGCAATGTCTAAGCTCAATAGTTAGTGCAGTGCAACACCTGACTGTCTAAGCAAAATAAAATCTCATTATTCCAGTAAATACAATTATTTGTTAGCATTTAATGATTCAAACTGGAATAGGGTTCTGAAAAGCTGCTCTGACTGAAGTCAGTCATAGGATGAACCATCTTACAGTCTTTTCTTCACTCCCCAAAGACTTGTCGTGTGACACTCACCACTAGGGGGTTTGGGTCTTGGGGGAACACTTTTCTTTGGTGGCAAAGCTGGTGTGTCACTCTTCCTGTTGAAGGGGTCGTCCACAAACACTGACTGGCAAGAAAGAAGGAGCATTGATATAATATATGTTATACAGTTTGAGTTGAAACTTTTATTTGTGTTTAAATAAGGTGAGGACAGCACCACAATAATAATAATGATGATGATAAATAATTCCATGCGTAGAGCTATTGAATAATTAATAAATTCTCATTAATGTCGTCCTTTCACAATTTATGCCTTCTTAAAATTCAGACTTTTCTGTAAAACCCCTGTAGTCCTGCTACACATAGTGTAAACCTTTTACTGAAGGTCTTTACTGAAAACACATATATGTGTTTTCAGTAAAGGTTTGGCCTCTGGTACCTTCTGGTAGTCTGGCAGCCAGCTGGCTCTGCCTTCAAAAGGGTCTCTGGGCTTGGACATATGGCTGAAGTCTGCAAATCCAGCTGAGCTGTTACTGCTGCTGCTGAATGAACTGCTGCCAAACGGGTCCAATGCGCCAAATAGGTCTGAAAATGACAGTCACAATGACTTTTTATCAAAAAGCATATTTATAAAGACTGTCCGTAATAACAAGCTTACTTTAAATGTTTAGTTTTATTCAAAACACTCAACTTGTTTGTCTGCCAACTTAGATCTACAGCAAATAGGAAATATAAAATGAAAAATACCACACTGACAAACACGTAGAAGCAAATATATTGCATACATCTTGTTCAGAGGTTGTTCAGCAAGTTTGCTCTACCGGTCAAGGCCATGAAGATTTACATGGAGAGTTACAGGTGTTAATGTGCTTTGTTAATGTTTATATATTTTTATTTTTATTTTGTGTGTATTGTAGTGAGATTCGTCTATCAAAGGTTCTCCTACATCTAGTAGATTCAAAATAAGTTGTTTTCCTTTCATTGGATTGTAAGTGGAGAATACCTAAGATCAACCAGGATGTGAATAGATACAAGCAAAAACATCTCAAGCATAAGTGAGACGTGGACAGGAGAAGTATTTTTCCAACAGTCCAACAATAGTTGATACTAGTTTTACTTAACAGATCCAAAATGAAATCAAAGGCACAGGAGGCAGATTTCTTAAAAATTTCACTCATTAATTTCTCAGCTGTGTGTGTAAAAACTATCACTGCCAGAGAAGGAGTGAAATATTAAGTAAAACTGACTTCAACCTCTAAATTGTGTTGAAAATGTGTCTACCTGTTTGTCTTGTTTCTTTGATTTACTATCCTTTTCATACCTGTGGTTGTATGAGGCCACTGTAGGCAATAGTATGCATGGTTGAACATTGCTGGTTTATAGGCAATGATATTGGAGAGCACAGACTTAAAGATTTCTTTTTCAGTTTTGAATAAAAAGGACTACATGATGTTCACAAATATTGTACATGTAGGAGAAAAACAAATGAAATCCTACCAGCTCCTCTGTGCTTTGGGTTACTTGATGAGAATGGGTCATTGCTTGTGAAGTGACTGGCTTGCTTCAGGAAGCAAAAGAACAAATTCAAGTTACACCAATACAAATTTATTATGCTTTGATAGTTTTGTTTATAACAATTCATATGAAATCAAAATTTATTCACATTTTGATTGACAAGTACCTTTGAAGGTAATGTGGCACTTTTATTGAAGGGGTCTGTTGTGGAGAAGGGGTCGATCTTTGTGGTCTTCTTGAAAAAATCTTCTGATGAAGCTTTGAATGGATCTGTCTCTTTGAACGGGTCCCCTCCAAATGGATCTGCAGAAGAAACCATGGTCAACATAATCTATTCTAATATTGATGCATGTGGAGAATCAATATAGATGATGGCAGTCCAGTCTAGGTAAGCAGTAGGAAATACTATGTAGGTCTGTTTTACTCTGTTCACAGTAGCGCTGCAAGTGTATGATGATCCATGAATTATCATGTTGTATTGTTTATGCTACAGGTAAAAATTAACCATTTCTTATAAAAAAAAAATTGTAATGGTATTTTTAATATGTCACAGACACTCGTCCATTCTAAATAGAACATTTTCATTGTCGGTTAATGTTAATGGTTTCTGGTTGAGAAAAAGCACCATCATACATTAAGCTATAAAATAAAACATTTTGTGATTATCTGTATGAATTACTTTCATTCCCTTTACAATCACAAATGTTCAGTGGTTGAGAGAACTCCTATTGAATGTATTTATTCACGGGTAGGGAACAAATTTCACAGGCTATTTTTAATGTCAGGGCTTTCGGACACTTGGATGACACCACAG
The DNA here is from genome assembly GCF_949316205.1 of Platichthys flesus. Classification (NCBI taxonomy): domain Eukaryota; kingdom Metazoa; phylum Chordata; class Actinopteri; order Pleuronectiformes; family Pleuronectidae; genus Platichthys; species Platichthys flesus. The sequence goes on from NC_084953.1 coordinate 26,205,470, forward strand.
GATCAGTATGTAGCCATTTATGTTTTTTTTCCCTGTTTTATGTTTGAAGAAGGACTCACCAGTTACTTCAATTGTATTGGATTTGGATGCAACACTGTTTACCCTTGAGACTTCAAAAGTACTTATAACTCCTCACCAACCCCTCCACTGGCATATATGGGAGTAGATAATAAGTGAATACAAGTTTTCGGTGAACTATCCCTTTCAGGTTAAAAGCACAAAAATGTGTATATGAAGTGGGGGAATACTGAGCTGTATTTGGCCAACAGGATGTACTGCGTAAATCAGGCAGGGCGGACCATGGCTAGAAAGGTGAGCAAGAAACCGACCGACAGCATCTCAATTGCACTCCATCAACCAGGCCGTTATGACAGTGGAATTTGCCAGAAGCCATTTAGTGTAAATATTGCGGCGGCGCACATGAAGTTTGTCACACAGCATTTTAAGAACTCTGAGAGCCATAGGAAAAAGATAATCCCATCTAATGAGGAAAAATACAAGACCGTTTGGGCCCAACACTACAACTGATTGACGGTTCGCCATTGAGTACAACAATGACTTCAAGCAAACTGCCAAGACAATCTGTGAAGAGACCTAAAGATGGCAATTTACAGAGGTTGGGAGGAAAATTTGCAAAACTACTAATCCAGATGTGGAAAAACCTGTAGGGAAATATCGAAGACTTAACTTTGTAAATATTACCAAAAGGTTTCTAAAATACTGAATAAAGGGTCTGGATACTTAAATGTTAATAAGTGTTTTAACTTTTTGAGCTTCTTTAACCCAAGTAAATACCTGTGGACGCTGGTGGCTGCTTTGCAAAAGGGTCATTTTGGAAAGGGTCACCTATTGAAAAGGAATCAAGCAGAGGGTGGAGGAAAAGGAAAAAAGAGGATTGTGAGGTGGAAGTCAAATAAGATAGTCCGAGAGCACCTCAAGCTGAAATAAATATATGCAGTCTGGAATAAAGGAGACCTTAATAGATAAACAGTAAACACAGTCAGGTAAGAGACAACACAAGGGGAGAAGTAAATAGAATAAAAATATGTGTTTCAGAAAATGGAGAGGCAGACTAAATGATGGATGAGTGTGGTGATAAATGAGAAATAAATACCTTGAGGAATACAGACAGACAAACACTGATTACTAGATAGGAACAATGTGTAGAGGTTAAGAGGGATGATAACCTTTAAATGGGTCTGTTATGAAGGGGTCTTCAGAGTGGAAGGGGTCAGTGGGAAGCTCCTGAGGCTGGCTGTTGAACACGGATGGCTTCACTTTGAAAGGATCCTCCTGTGGTAAGTAGCAAAACAAGGAAACAAACAGAGAAAGAAGAAGAAGTATAGTCACAACATTGCTTTTGATGAACGCCTTCACTACATCAGGTGTAAGTATATTATAACTTGTTGTATTCGACATAACTAAAAACTTTTGGCTGCATTGACATTATAATTCTAGAAAGACGTATCAATCACATCTCTACCACTGACCAGCGTCCTACTCTATTTCTTTTTCCTTTCCAATTTCTCCCTTTGACTCGAAGAAAGAATGTTCGTGGTTTGAGTTTTGGTTCAGCTGGGGTCTATGTGTGTGGAGTTTGCACACAGACATTTCCCCATGTCCGGGTGGGTTTTCTCTGGGTACTCTGGCATCCTCCCATTGTCCAAAGACATGCTGATTGGGATTAAGTTAATTGAAAACTATCAATTGGCTGTAAGCATAAACGTTAGCATGAATGGTTGCTGATCTCTGTATGTTGGGATTTATCTCCGACCTGTCCATGGAGTACCCCACCTCCCAATGTCAGAAGGGAATGGACTCCAGCCCCACCATGACCCTCAACGGATAAGCAGTAAAGAGTATTGATTAATGTCCATGTGTGACCATTTCAGTTTGTTGTTTTTTTTAAATCAAGAAATCCCTTCCCTTATTACATGGATGCACACACACAAGTCTTAACACTGAAACAACAAATTGAATTTGTGAGGACTAGCCAAAATGTTATCACAAAGTCTTCACAATGATGGAATTGAACTAAAATTGGCCCTTTTAACTATAGAAAAACAAGCCACGCTGAAGTGCCGGGCAGCGCTAATAATATCACCCGTTGATCCAGTAGTATTTAAGCATATACTTACTTGTTGCTCCAACATTACATTACATTTCATTTAGCTGACGCTTCTATCCAAAGCGACTTACAATAAGTGCATCAACCCCGAGGGTACAGACCCAGAACAACAAGAATCAAGAAAGTACAATTTCTTCAAATAAAACAAAACTACAAAGTGCTATAATTAAGTGCCATTTAAGTGCTACTCAAAGTGTTATTTTAAAAGATTTGTTAGTGTTTTTTTTGTTTTTTTCCCCATTCATTCAAGGTAAAGTCGGAAGAGGTTGTGTTTTTAGTTTTCGGCGGAAGATGTGTATACTTTCAGATGTCCGGATGTCGATGGGGAGCTCATTCCACCATCTAGGAGCCAGGACAGCAAACAGCCGATTAGACGGCCGATTAGCCGAAGCAGAGCGGAGTGAACGAGCTGGGGTGTAACGTTTGACCATGTCCTGGATGTAGACTGGACCTGATCCATTCACAGCATGGTACGCAAGTACTTGTGTTTTGAACCGGATGCGAGCGGCCACTGGTAACCAGTGAAGGGAGCGGTGGTTGCGGAGTAGTGTGAGTGAATTTCGGTTGGTTAAAAACCAGTCGAGCTGCTGCATTCTGGATGAGCTGCAAAGGTCGGATGGCAGTAGGAGGTAGACATGCCAGGAGGGAGTTACAGTAATCTAGGTGTGAGATGACCAGAGCCTGGACCAGAACCTGCACTGCCTTCTGAGTGAGAAGGGGGCGTATTCTTCTGATGTTGTACATGAATCTCTTGTGCATGAATCTACAGGACCGTGATGTTGCATTAATGTTGGCAGTACGGGAGAGTTGGCTATCGAGTGTCACACCCAGGTTTCTAGCAGTCTGAGTGGGGGTTAACACAGAGTTGTCAAAGTTAATAGTCAGGTCGTGGATGGGAGAGTCTTTCCCTGAAAGGAAAAGTATTTCAGTCTTGTCAAGGTGAATCTTTAGATGGTGTGCAGACATCCACTGAGAGATGTCAGTCAGACAGGCATAGATTTCGTGCTGCTACCTGTGTTTCCGATCGGGGAAAAGACAAAATTAGTTGGGTGTCATCAGCATAGCTATGGTAGGAAAAGCCATGTGAGTGAATGACAGAGCCGAGAAAGTTGGTGTACAGAGAGAAGAGGAGAGGACCAAGGACTGAACCTTGAGGGACCCCAGTAGTGAGGGGACAAGGTTCAGACACAGATCCTCTCCAAGTTACCATATAAGTGCGTTCATTGAGGTAGGAAGATAGCAGGGAGAGAGCAGAGCCTGACACACCCAGGTCCTGAAGGGAGGAAATAAGGATCTGGTGGTTCACTGTGTCAAATGCAGCAGAGAGGTCTAGAAGGATGAGGACAGAGGAAAGAGAGGCTGCTCTAGCAGTGTGAAGCTGCTCAGAGACAGCAAGGAGGGCAGTCTCAGTTGAGTGACCTGCCTTGAAACCAGACTGGTGAGGGTCAAGAAGATTATTGTGGTTAAGATAGGAAGAAAGTTAATTAAAGATAGCGCGCTCAAGAGTTTTGGAAACAAAGGGAAGAAGAGAGACAGGTCTGTAGTTATTTACTTAAGCAACAGCATCCCAACATTTGTCTTTTTTGGTGTTGTCTTTATACAATATGTTCCGAGGATCATACAACTCACTGTACTTCTCCACTTCAATTATTAATTTAATGTCATCCATGTTGAAGAACTTCCGCTGTTTGCTCCGTTAAATGTCGGGTGTCGAGGGTAAATTACGTACTCTCCACTCAAGCTTATGTGGAGAATACCTATCGCCCCCTCTCTCTCTTTTTATCTTTATCACTGCTTGTGTGGCTGTAGTGGATGGGCAGAGGGGGAAATTATACCAATAATGTCATTGGTAAAATTAAAACTCCAGGACAACAGAAGGGGACTTCAAAGTATGGGATGCATATTTGATCATTTATATCATATAAAATATGTCATCAATATAGATTTAAATCGTTTTTCAGTGTGTTTCCTGGTGCGATACACTCGAGTCAAGCGCAAAAAATAAACTCGACGGCGAAACGATCGCTGCACGGTAGCCTTGGCGCAGCGTGGCGTTTCATCCTCCGGTGTGACCAGCACAAAGGTTTAACATGGGAGTGGGTGGGAGCCAGCTGTTATTTAAGGCTTGGCGCTGAGCTTAAGAGACGCTTTGGCATCGCTTCAGCGTCGCCAAAGCGTCGCTGAAGCGTCGCCAGCGGTGTGAAACCGGCGTTAGCATATAACTCACAATGTGTCGCTTAACATACGTCACATACTACGTTGCTCTGATTGGTTGTAGGTTTAATAAATAAAAGCTGCCATGTGCATTTTGTTATTAAATTTACACCTTAGAACCAAAAGAAGCCTAAAGATTAAGGAAATACAGCAAAATGTGTGCAAGATTTGTTGTGAGTGGAAATCTTGAATAAAAATGAAAGCAGCTTGCCAGGTGTGAGAGGGCCTGAGCCAAGGTGATGATGTTATTAGTAAAGTGAATAGGAGCAGAGCTAAACTGGGAAATATAGCAGAGCAGCAGAGGGGAACTCTTAAAGACAAATCTGCAGGGAACAGTAGATCAGGGAGAGAAATAAGAACCAGTGCTTTAGCAAGACTGTTCAAATAACAGAAAATACAGCTAAGGAATTGGGATGCTTCGGTTTGTAAGCTGTTGGTAAGCAGTTTTCTTGATGATAATAGGTCAGGGTTATGAGGAGGACAAGGAGAGTAGGAAGAATTATTTACAATAGAAACACAAATCGGAACATACTGTATTTCTATACTGAGGAGGGTATACAGAGGTAAAAAGACCAGGTCAAAACATGAACATATATGACAGGATAATGATTGGTCTACGTGCATGTGAAGAGCCTGCGCTTAAAAAAACTAAGGAATAATTTTCCAGCTATCAACTGTTTGTACTGTTTATGATCTGTAATTCACAGGCAATAAGCCTGTTTGTGAGAAATGTTTAAATAAGGGTAAGAATTCTGGTGTCTTGAGTCACGCAGGAATTAAGAAGCAGAGTTCAATAGAGCTACTGACCTGTGCTGCTCTCACCATGGCTGGGAATCCTCCATTTTCTCTGTCACTGAAGCCCTCGCTCATGTCTGCCAGGTTAGTCATACTGCCTCCATGGGTTCCATTCAAGGTGCTGTTGTACTGCTCGATGCTTTTAGACACCTCCTGTTGGCTGTCCTGGATCTGTGACAATTTACTGCGAGCCTGCATGACACACACATTAATACGAAATTATTAACTTTAATGACAAAATTACAACCCCCACAAAAAAAAGTGTAAACTGTATACACATATTTATTGTCATTATTATATTTCACCAGTGACTTGCTCTGTACAAAGTCCTGGATATCCCATACCATCGCAGTACTATATCTATTCTTTGAAGCAGTTAACCTCATAGAGAACTTCAGTTAATCTCATTCTGGATCAAAGTTCTTCAAATGTTACACCTTCCTATTTATGATTGGTATCCTGGAGTGATCTACTGGACAAATCGTCAACATTATTATTAAGTAATGTTTAAAGAACGAAAAACTGCTTCATCATTTTAAGTAAAAGTAGTAAATTCTGTGAGCACCATCAATTACGATGCTTTCAGCTCAAATCACACCCAGGTGTAGAATATGCAAAGCCTGCACAATGAATTCCCTTTTGATCGGAGGAAGGGGATGACCACAGTCATTTTTCCTCAATACTGCAGTTTGGAAGTTGCGAAGCATGAATATACAGGTGCATTATGCAACAGGGGTCCGCTTGGAAGTTTCAAATGTACATTTTCCCCATGAAACAATGACAATTCACATGAATCCAAGCTGAGCTAAGCAGCTGTTCTCTGTTGTGAAAGACAACACCAACTGTTTACAGCCACCTCTGAGGCCTACTGAGTATCAAAATTCTCAGTAGATCGATTTTTGTGCATTGGAGCATTTCATACAAGATAGGTCTTGGATTTAGATCTATGATATTTTTGGGAGATAACATGCACTTTAGTTGTGTGAACTGCTGGAACGTCCCTGGGTGGGAGATTTTATGTGGGGTTTTATGAATAATAAAAATGTCTAGGTGGACCATGTCATGAAAATCTGAATGACTGCTCCCAGAAGATATAATTCCAGGAGAGCATGAGGTAACAATCAACTGTGGATACTTCTCAACTCTCCATGCGATCTCCTGACTGGAGGAGCACTGGCCGAGTACAGGCCCCAGTCATGAGGTTTTTACTTTCAGGAGAGTATAAATCCTATCAGGGCTCAACATAATGGATCTTATGTCCTGAGAATGGAGACTAAATCATGCACCAATTACAAGTCATGTGTGTCAAAAGTCAAGCTCTTTATGTAAGCTGCAACAGATTTAGTGAGGTGTGTGTGTGAAAAAGCAGCTGGTGAGAAACAGACGATACTCCACCGCAACTGCGGCTACATGAAAAACACACTCACGTTTGCACAGCTATCCTTATTAGGACATTGCATTTACTAACAGTCATCAAGGACAGCCTAAACAAAACCGTATACATAAAATTTACCTTGACCACTTCATGCTTCTAATCCTAACCTTTTCCAGACCACACCTTTACCAGGACCTAAGTAATTACGTTTTGCCTCATTAGGATCAGACGTTGGTCCTAATGAGGTGTCCTGGTCCTAAGTTAGAGTTAATGCTGAATTTCCTAACATTAAAAAAAAAGGAGAACGCAAACACACCAACACACATATCCTCAAGAATACAACAGAACTGAATACTGACTTTAGAGGTAAAAACAACCCAAATTATATAATGAAATGGCGCCCCCTGTTGACAGATAACAGATCCATGCGCACACAAACAGGCTTTGTGTCCTACCTGGTTGATCTCATCCTGCGTGGCCTTAAGGGACTTGATGATGGTCTCCAGCTGGATCTTACCAGCAGCCAGGCTTTGCTCCAGCTGTATCTCCTCCTGTTGCAATCGACCTAAGTCTGCCTTTGCCCGGCTCAGTTCTTCCTCCTGGCTCTGTAAGTCTGATTCCTGGGAGTGGATCTGACTCTGGAGCGAGGAGATCTGGATACAGCAGGGAATCAAGCAATGGAGATGTAAGATGAGGACTTAACCTTTATCCAATCATTTAAATCATGTGCTGCCACTACATGGATGCAGATATTTTGATTTCCTCCCTTCTGCACCATTTCAGGGGCCTCTTGATAATTCTGGTATTTAGCTGAACAGGCCATCTTTTGAAAACCCAATTCAAAAATCACCAACACTAACAATAATATATTATCCATTTCATGAATGAAATTGTATTATTTATGGCCAATGAAGCAAAGACATTGCTTTGTTTACATCCTCACCATCTGAGACTCTTCCTGGCACTTCATTCGGACTTCGTTCAGCATGTCTTCTAATTTATGTTTCTGCTGGTCCATCTCCTCCAGGCGTTCTTGGGCGTCTTGTTTCTGAGCATCAAGCTCTTGCATGCTGGCTGTCTCTCTGTCCAGGTCATTTTGCATCTCCTGGTGGAAAAAGGAGTAAAACAGTCTTATAGTGCCAGGCAAGGAGGGTTTACTATATACAAAAATTGGCAGAGCAAGCCAAGCTGTCAAATGCAATCGAAACACACTACAACAACTGGTCCTGTGTAGAAACATAGTATGTGGCTTTATATGCTAGGTGAAAAGAAAAAAACAGCTATGTTTAAAACAACAACATTTATCAAATAGAAACTGAAAAAGGAAAGGGGATTGATTTATTTAATATTCAAGCAATACACATTAGACCAAGCTATCCTACATGTTCCCACAATAGCTAACTGACCTAGCCTGGATGCCAGATGAATTTAGCCCCGCCCACAACATTTGAGGTCTGGCACTGCTCCGTTGGGGAGAAACTATGCCTGAACAGAAGCTGTTCGGACCAACCAAATTGTCAGGGCGGGCTTTATACGATGATAGACAGATGATCAACAGTAACGTAATCAACCACGTCATCAAAGTGTGCTTGGGTTGAATTCGTTTTCAACAATCATGCCTGCTGCTGGAGAGCTGAGATGTGTAGATGCTGCCATTGAGTCAGTTTTAGAAGACATCGGCAGCGCATTCATTTTGAAAGAGAAACAATTTACATTTACTGTTTCTCTCAAAAATGCTGATCGTGTTGGTAAGTTCTCCGTGTATCCTTAAATTATTTTTACAACACCTGAAAAAATAGTTTTTACTGATCTTCTTCTACTTCTTCCAGCGTGCGTGCAGTTGAGGTCTGTTGACAACAACTATGCTTCGCTTTACATACGTCACATGGTACGTTGCTCTGATTGGTTGTAGGTCTATCCAATTGAGCGTAGAGGCATTTTTTCCCCTGGTTCAGTTGAAACACGTCCCATAACCACAGCCCAATGGAGCGGTATCAGACTCATATTCTGACTAGAATTATGAGTATGACAACGTCAGGCTTCAACTGACCATTAAACAAGTTGCTCTCACCTGCACCTCTGTACTCTTATATCTGATGGCCTCCTCTGTCTCCCTGATGTCCTGTTCAAGGTTGTACTTCTCCCTGTGCACACATAAGAAAAATAATGATAATTGACAAGAAATCAGACAACTGCTATTCAACATGTCAGAATAACAAAACAGTGGACTGGAATTTTATCAAATCCACAACTAAAATGCAGCCTCAGAGATTTTGAAACAAAACGGGGCCAGCAGCATTTCCAAACTTTCTGAACTACTCTTTAACTCTGGAGTAATAGGGACGGACACAGTTGATGCGTTTTCAAACAAAAACAAACATAGTAGTATGGATGTAACCATATAGTCCAACATTTAGCTTAGGTCAATACGAGTCTCAAGCGGTCTACTTTATACAAATTAAAAGGTTTAGTACTAATTTATCCCTTTGTGTATTGGACAGGCAAAACCTTTTTAATGTTCATTTGGGCAGCTGACTTTAAGACAAACTTTAAAACTGTGCACCTGTCTTTTAACAAACTTTACAACCTGACCTCAAACATTAAAGTTAAAAAAATGAACAAATTAGGGAGTCTGTGAATCCTACTGATAACCACCAACATTCAGAGCCACTGCTCACAGTGGATCTCAAGCAGATATGAAGGTATGCAAGTCCATGGATATTCAGTAGCTTGTGTTTTTACCTTAGAGTATTCCACTGGGTAAAGGCAAGAGTGCTGACGCAGCATGGAGAGTAAGTGGTGAACAAACAAAATTTTGATAAAATACACGCATCAAAGGAAGAGGATGGATGGATGGATGTATGGATGGATGGATGTTTATAGAGTAAACAGAGCCAAGGTGACTGTTGGTTTCATGCCGTCTATCTCTCCATATCAGCATGTCTTTATGTGGGATATCTCACTTAAACCCATTCTTAACTAACACTGAGCCTAAATACCTGACCTAGTACTTGGCATAATCAGACCATGATGCTTTTTAGAATTGATTGGTTGATCTCCATAAAAAGTAAGTAGGAGCAACCATGTAGCATTTATTTAGCTCAAATTATATTTTAAATCAACTATTAGGCATTTCAATAAAGTTGTCCCAGCAGGTGTATTGTGCTTCAAAGTTAAACAAAATCTATGTGAAACCACAAAATCATCATGTATCTCTTTCTGATGAAATTATTCAGGAAGTCATGTTTTTTTCAAAATGGATGCTAAAACACCTAATATGATGAATAATTTTGACAATTTCAAACACTCAATATCTTTATCAGTCTAATAAAGGATAGATTTTTGGTGTGTATCTCTAAGCAGCGTATGCTGAAAGAATTCCATGTTCCTAGTCATGGAAAGGAAATCCACTCATGATTTTTATTGTTGCTCTCACGACCAGTTAACAGGTGCATAATATCGACTGCTGTGCTGTAACCCAGCTCTGAAGCAAGTATTCGGAAGTATGCACATCAAGTGTGGGACACTGACTAGTGGCATGAGAATTTAAACACGGATCCTTGTGAGATTTCAATAAATAACATTTTAAAGTAGAGTAAGTATTACAAACTACACTGGGTTTTTAATTACTATATATTAATGGCTTTAAATTGTTTGCAGATGTAACAAACATGGGAAACCAGCATAACCAGTCAATTTAATTTAAACTAAACTAAGCAATCTTCATCCATGTGTTTCATCTTTGTATCAGAAAAAGAATGTACCCCCCTACTAACACACCTGAAAAAGCATCTCACATGAGCATTATTGTCATGTGCATGCCGGTGTAAACGGGGCAATCTATTTGCAGTTGGTTGCTTAGTTACAGAAAAAAGCCTGGAACAGAACAGCAATGTTAAAAATAAGTCAATGGACTTATTACTGACATTAGGTGATAGCAATGCATTTTATTTTCTCTGGTGATGATCAAGTCGTGACTGTTAAAAATGAATCAGGAAATATTTTCAGGTAACTACGTCTTCGTATACACAAGTCTCAGTTTCAAACCAAGTATTCAAACTTGAACAGGCCTGGCAGCATTTCGAGGATTCTCCTTTTTAGAGCATAAAAAACTCTTGAGTAGAGGTAAAAATAGAAAAGTGATACCTTTTAAATCTAGAACAAAGTAATGTGGATGTAACCTAAATTTCAACTTTTAAATTAGAAGATGTGTTCACAAGCGAAACACCAATACAAATTTTACCAGGTATTAACATCTTATACTTTTTTAATCCTTCAATCATGTTGTTGAAAAATGCAGAAAATAATATATGTTATCTATTCAAATTTGTTAATTTGACCTTATTTTTTTAAATTCAGATTCAGGGTATATAATGATAAACCACGGCAAAAATAGTCAATGCATGATGTGCTCTGTGTCTTATTAGCAGTATAGAAAGTGATCAAAGTCAGGAAAGGGGTGATGAGAGAGGATTAATGAGAGCTAATGTTCGAGTGAAAGGTTTGAACAATCACAAGTACGTTCATCTTAATGTGAAACCAAAAATGGAACTCCAAGGTGCCTCTTGTTAATGTCAAGACAATTGCTACTTATTTGGAAATGGTTGCACTGTTGCTACAAGATAATGATTGAACTAAATTAGACTTGCAATAACAAGGGTTTTATTGTAATTTATCTTTCCATTTTCTATGCAGCTTTAAAATTAATGTAAAAGTAAAAGCATTTACATGCCATTTTTTTTTCAGCTGCTGTCATTTGTTACCTCTGCAACTGGGTTATTTCCTGGCTGATGTCATCCAACTCCTTGATGCCCGTGAACTCCCCTGATCCCACTGAGCTGGAGCTGTCCTGTAGAGCAAGAGGTGAGCAGACAGAGTAGGAGGAGAGCAAGACAGCAGGTTGGCAAAGTAAACCATATTTTTTGAAGTCAGTTGGATTACGAAATGGCACCAACTGAGCCATGGCAGACAAGGCAAAAGGAAGGAGAAACATGTAAAGACAGGATGGGAGAAAACCAGTGACCAGTGGTTAATAAGAAGAGCACCACAGAGGTTGAATCAGAGGTGGGGGCTGGGCCAATCACTAACATGTCGGGGAGTGTCGCCACCACTGCCATGGAGAGGAAAGATTCAGGATTTGTAGGTTTTATGAATCTCCCTTTTAGCACACATCAAAAATATTCTTGAGGGTCAACAGATATTCAGTATTTCCCCCATTAGCATTTTTTTTCATGACTTAGACATGTCCAATAACGTAGATACACATCTTGAAAACAAAATTAAAGCTGGAGTCCCCCTGCATTTACCGGAACAACACAGGATGCTCATGATCTGTCTGGCTTTGGTTATTTAAATAATTGCCAGCTTAATGTGATCTTGAATCTTCCCTTGATCAGTTGATAGTGGACATAGTCAGACACTGTCACTGCAATTTCTTGGGATGGAGAAAGAACCTTTTGCAAATACTTTCCAGTAATCAGCCTGTCCAGCCGCCACTGAAAGCATTTAGGCTTATAAACTGTAGGTCCATGTTACCTACCCACAACTTGAACATTATAGCCTGAGAGAGGAGGAAGAGCAGAGAGGTAGAAACATCAGTAGCAAAAGAGTTAAGACAGAAAAGGGATAATTTTCATGTCTACGTGGGTAACACCTTGAACTTATCCTCCACCAAATTAAGCAGATGTGACTCATCTGGAAATTGGTAAAGCTCAAGAAACAGGTTGTGTAGCAGACAAATCTGCATTCATTTAAGTCACAATACGCAAAGAGGAGAAAGATGAGGAGGAGTTAAGAACAAGTATTGACTCACCCTTCTCATATCAGAGAGCGCAGCCATCTCTGATCCCACTGGGGTCATGTATCCTGACATACTCTGCAGCCATAGACAGATATTACTCAGTTACTGTCAGTGATAATAAAAATAGCATCATCCAATGTCAACAGAGAGAATTCTTACAAGATGGTGAGTTGTAAATTGTATAGTGAAGATTAAATGTTAACAGTAAAATCTAGATACATTTTTTGTTAATGGTTTGAAGTATACTTTATTTAGATTACAAATAAACATGACAAAATAAGATAATAAACTACAATAATTTAACACTTAAAACATTGACACACTAGTTTTAGGCATTTTGCTGTGTAACTGTGACCAATGGCACGTTCTGCCAGAACCATGTAGCGAATGCATGAGAGACGTACTGGTACTGGAGTGCCTCTCTCAGAGGGAGGTATCATTTCCGCAGTCAGGGTCTGTGGAGGGTCTATGCCCTTGCTGACTTTCTGCTGGATGAAATGCATAGCAAGAGCAAACTGTTCCCTGGTCAGCTTGCCCATCTGCCTTGTGTCTGCCAAAGCCCTGGAGGAAAGAGCAGAATTTCAACAGACAAACTCGGAAAACCTACTTTGAATGAGCAGACTAAAAAAAACACTGTAGAGATAAACAATATAAATACAAAACGAAAGAAAATCCAGAAATCAATATAAGTAGTAATATTAATTCAGCCAAGAAGGAAAATAAGGCAGATTAATTTTCAACATATAACTTTACCATATATGGGCAAGGACATTCTGAGAAAGTCCAGAATGCATGAAGATGTCCTTTACTTCCAGTCCACTGACAAAACCATCCAAGTCAGCATCAGTCTTCAGGAAGATATCGTCATAGCGACCACGGTCTGGCAATGGCACCACCCAGTTCACCAAATGCTTAGACATAGACAGAGATGCCTGTGTCGAAACTTGCTGTGATCACATATAATTTATCCAGATTGGCCTTATACAGAGCTCTTCAATGTTATCAGTCACATAGTTCTTGGCCCCACTATTTAAAAAAAATCTTTTTACTGCACATTTACAACATACATTAACTACTCTGGGCCTATTTTTAAAAGATCTGGGGACAAAGTGGAATTTTTTTTCTGTGAACAACAACAATCTTCTGTTTAGAGTGGACATAATCACGGCTAAAACAGTAAGTGTAAAAAAAGAAGACATTATAAAATATATATCTTATTCTATAAAAATGTCCCAAAACAAATAAATAAATGAACAAGCCTCGTCAATGACAAATAATCAAGAATCACGCTACAGCTTGAATTTATTTTAGTTTTGCATTAAAATGGGACCTTTCCAGCATATGCTCGCCATTTGTAATTTAAGTACAATATTAGAATCTGCATAACATCCTCTCCCCTAAACCGTAGCAAGAGTAAGGGCAAACTATAAAAAAACAGGGAAAGAGATGCATTAAATCATATCATCAAAGCGTACCAGATTTTTCAGGCTACAGATGTTATATCAAATATTTTAAAGGTTGTTTTTCTATTATTAGAGGCAAATGGTGCCCTAAACCAGATATTTGACATCAAATACAGATCATTTGATGTCACTGATGCCAATTCAATATTATTTTTGTTTGTATGCTTGTTCATTGTTTCTTATAACATACAGAACACTCAGGTATATTCAGCCAATGTGAAGTCTGAAATATAATAATTATAACACAACCAACATCGCTCTTTGTTGATTCAGTTATCAAAAAAATGTCTTGTGTCTGCTGTTCATATACTTCTCTAATTATTATTTTAATTTCTTTCCCTTCATGCATTTTAAGTCTCCAGCATGAGTTATCTTGCTTACTGATTGAGTTATCTACTGTGTGTGTTTATATCAGTGTGGCATTACCTGTCCAGACTTGAGTGTGTGTTTGGGTGACAGGCTCCCAGTGCTGTTGAGTGAGTTCATGCTGCCGTGGGAGGGTGTGGAGCGTAGTGAATCTTTTGGTGGTGGAGGGCTGGCAGGTAGTCCAGGAACAGAGCTGGCGACTGAGCCCAGACTCTTCTTCCTCTTACATAGAGGGATGAGGGAAGAAGGGAGGAGTGCAGGAACAGGCTCCTTCTCCAAGGCACGGTATACAAGGTGCATAGCCTGGGGAGTTTGGAATCATGGTTACTTTGTATTAAACTAATTATTTGGGTCCGGCCACATAAAGTATAAAAAATAACAAGCTTTCTTAAACCAATATTAATTCATGATATGATTACAAATTGATATTTAAGATTTTTTTCTCTAATTCATTCAAATATTTCATTTTTTTTTTACACTTGTATGGCTGTATGTCTTGTATGTTCACTGAATGCGGTTTAACAAACCAATCTCCATGGGTTGTAACTGAATCTATATGACTGGGCTGCTTGTGACTGATACTGTATCAGTTTCAGATAAGAAAATACAGTGAGTGGACACCACATAATGTTTACTTGTTCACTTGCACATGTTAATGCACGTATCTAAAAAGCTAATCATGAGGCAGCAACAGAAAGCACAAATGGAAACTGAAATTTTATCCATGACGAGATTTGGTGACAATCTTCTTGCTTGACTGCCAGTCCTGATCCAATGCATTACAATAGTGCTACGCAGCAGAGAATATGAATGCAAAACACATCCAACCTTAAAGTGGATGGGCTGCTGCAGCAGAGGACAACAGCCGTCCTGCCTCCGTCAGATAAAGACAGGGCTCTGGAGCTGCAGTAGGCAGCCTCACTACTGGCCCCTGAAACACTAAGTTATCTCTCAAACTACGGCAGTTATGCAGTTCTGTCTGTGAACCTGTTTCTTGGAATTTGTTGTGGAAAGAATGACCTTTGAGTGTGCACATGTGCATCACTGTTCCCGCCATAGATTTAATAACTTCTAGGGCCGACACTGCATAAATACAAAAAAAGACTTACCAAAACTGTTTTAGACCCTGCAGAAAACCTTTAGAGTTTATTGCAGAGGCTGAGGCTCATGGTGGTCTTGTAGTGGTGGGATGAATATTTGCTTATCAAATATTAGATCTATCAGGATCACTTGAGTATTGTTTAAATGCCGCAGCCTACAGTGGCAAGAAATAAGAAATCTATGGAATGACTTATTTTTCTACATGAATCTACAATACAACGTGACCTGATCTTCATTTGAGTCACAAGTGCAGATAAACACAATATGTTTAATAAGATACGATCAGTTCTGCAATGTGAGTATCTTCACTTATCACATTGCATAATCCATACAATAGGAGGAATGGTTGTTCAGGCTGTAGAGACCCAAAACACATACATTCACAATGAAGACGATGATAACACTCACCACTGCAAACTCATCTTTGTCCAGATGGCCATCTTTATCTATGTCACTCAGGTCCCAAACCTTACAGCAGGAAATAAGCATGATATGGATCAATGAGGCCATTCAACGTAACCTTAGATGAACTCAAATATTACATATTCATTATCATTACTATTCATCCAATGTTTTCTAACAATTAGTTGCTCAATATAAAGCAAGCCCCATGCAGGACCTATTGTAAGAAATGGATTAAATACCTTCCCAAGGACATCCAGAGGTAGTTTGGAGTTGATGAGGACTGGTTTGACTTTCTCTCCTGACAGCAGGCCATTCACTGGATCCAAACTTTCAAAGATTCCATCAAATTTACTCTTCTCCTCTGGCTACAAAAGAAATACACACACTGGTTGAGTAAAAACAACCTGATGTGTATATGATTTGTGATGGTATGGCAGGGTTCATCCTCATTCACAAACTAAAGGATTGACTACACTGCAATAAGAGGGCCACAAAATAACAATGGATTTTTTAGGCAGATATTTGAGTTAAAATGATGTAGCTGATGTAGAGACAGACGTTTTACTGTGTTATAATTAAGTAATCAGTGCCTCTGCTTGAAAAATACCAAGATATGTCTGGGAGACTCAAAGGTCCAGTGTTTTAGATTTAGATGACAGGGATCAATAGTAATTGATTATAAAATAATCCTAGTGATGTTTTGACTCATTCATTGATGTTTTCTTTACCCTAGAATGGGCCCCTTATATTTAAGTTACTTTATATTTACATCTGGAGCAGATCCTCTCTACGGAGAGCGCCATGTTTTTTTACAGTGTCCCAAACAAGACAAACTAAACACCTTTCGAGCATTTATGACAGCTGAAGGCTACCACAGGTTCTCTTTCATGTTTGGAAGGGGAGGGTGAGGTGAGGGGTGTTCAGCTGCTAAATGCAACTTCACCACTAGCTGTCACTAATTTGCTCCTATAAAGCTGTATGTCCCATTGCAAAAACCTTGTCGCCAAACTCCGCACTGTGTGTACATCTATACTGTACATGTTAAAATGACACATCTGGATTTCTGTGTGTATACGTGTGTGTCTGAACACACCCTGACAGCCCAATGTAATTCAGAGGAGGCAGAAGCTGTGTTGCTCATAGACGGACTACTGGTGTCCTTCTGAAATCAGACAAAAAGAGATGACTGTATTAGCATTGTCACACAAGCCATTTCCAGGATTAAAACACACATAATATTATCTCATGCTGATCCTAGTGTACTTCTGATACCAGGGTAAAGAACATAATGAGATGAAAAAGACAGAAACTGTGAATTTATAACAAATTATGAGTAGAAAGAATATTACCTATTCTAAAAATGTCTTCAGGTTTGTTAATAACCTGAAAACACATTGGCTTCTTTTAAACACAAACACGCAGACATGAGCTATTATGGGGGAAGTCACACTCACAAACTTGGGAGGAGGGATAGTGGGGTTGAGGCTGGACAGACTGACTTCCTGTCCACTCTGAGCACATGCCACCAGCCGCAGAGCAACGTAAAACCCCTGAAAGAGACAACAATGGTACCTAATCAAAGCACCGTTTACATTCTACAACTGAGATAACTCACTCCAAAGACATTCAGCTCTCCTCACACATAATACATACCTATTATAATTATTCAAAAATGAATAAAACAATATCTATATATATAGACCTCAAAATATTTGGAGCCCTTATCACAACCACGGTAGTTTTATTACATTCACTGACAGTCATTTGGTTTCACTTTGTCATTGGTTTTACTGTCGATCAGATAAGCAATCATTTTATTAAGTGAACTTTTGTCTGTATTTCTGTGCAAACAGCATATCATCAAAGTCTGAGCACTGGGTGTAAAATCTGTTTTCCCACCTGTTTGTCCAGATAGCCTTTTCCATCAGGATCTGCCAAATCCCAAATCTAAAAAAAACAGAAACAAAAACACAGGGTTACAGACACATTGCACACATTGAATGTGTCTGTAACACAGACACATGCAATGTGTGAAGCTAGAAAAGCTACATTTTCTAGCTTCAATCTTTATGTCTTTGTGAAAACTATCTGTCCTAATCCTGAAACCGCGGTTGTGATAATTAAGCAGTGGCATGAGGTGATGGCAACAAAAAAATGTACATAGCAGACAGCTTATGTTCTGTCTCTGCAAGTCTGCATTGATGCAGACTCGTTCGAATCCACACTTTGCGATGCAGCGAAAAACTATTAATTTCTTCACTTCAAATTTTTACCATGTCAAACTAGTTTAATATTATATTTTTGACCTATAACATATATTGCCAAGCCTTCTTCAATATGAAAAAAATGAAAACAAAGTATGTTATTCAAAGGATTGGTATTGCCTCCACTGTCTTCGACAACAAGACCAGATTGAAGTCCACCCATTAGCACGACTATGTCTAGTCGACACAGACATCCCCCTGCCAGTTTCTTTTATATGAGGCCAGCAAGATAAGAAAAAATGTCAAGCTCCTTAAGAAATGTAGGATGTGACAAGAACAAATGAAGATTGAAGCAGAATGGAAATTAGTTTTTAAAGGGTAAGGGATTTCCACAAGTATATGGAGTAGTAGGACAGTGGGAAAAAGTAGATCATCATTTTAAAAGTCATGTGTAAGTTCCGCTTGAGACATACTTCAATTTCAATGCATTATTTCATTGAAGTCTTCTACTAATTCTGCCTGATGGACATATGGTTTTCATGCAGCATCTCTCACATCTGACAATAGCATGGCCTCCACTAACCTCATTAAAAATGGCACACTTTTGTTACACAAAATATTCACCTTAAGCGGAATATACCAACTACGAAGCAAATATTATACTGCTCAATGAATGTGGATATATTTAGGGCTGTTGCGTACTAACCAAAATTATCATATGAGCATTCATCAGGGTCTGGCTCAATATCCTTGATGAAAACTTATACTATTAACTTCACTCACTAAACAGAAAGTTTAAAGCTGTAAGAATTGGTTTATTTTGCCAGATTGATGTTATCCAGCTCATTATCTAGCTCTTCAGCTTGGTGCACTTAAGTACCGTACAGTGGGGTTACTGTAGCATTTATATGGGCCATAAAATCCCAACAATGAACTCAAAGATGCCAAACTGCTCTCTACAGCTGCAGAGACAGTGACAATTCTCTGGATTTGTCACTCCGAGTGACACCTTGTAGATAAGTCATTGCATCAACAGCTGAAAAAAACACTGACACAGCGTATCTTAAATACTGTTTGTAATGAATTCAGGAAAGCGTTCAGACACACTGAACCTTTTACAGCACAACTTTATTTTCTCTCGACAGTTTTAAACAATGCTGTCAGCTGACAGACTCACACAACCACAGACCTTCAGTCAACTGACAATCAACAACAGCACCAAGAATAATGAAGGTCCACATGCTACATCCAACTGGTGCATGAAAAAAACATACCTCTCCAACCCTGGAATTCCACAGAAAACAAGCAGTGTAACATCTGACAGTACATACCTTTCCAAGTGTAATGTCAGGCAGTTCGGACTTCTTAAGGAACAAGGCAGCTTCTGTTGGTCCTACTCTCCCTGTATTCCCTGGATCCACCTTGGAGCAAACGCAGGCAGCAACACATATTTACATATTTTATTTCCTCTCTCACAAACTCATCAGATGTCGTTCTTTGTTTTACATACAACAAAACAGTGTTATAATTGAGCATTAATGCGCTTCTGCTGATCCTCTTACCTGTCTGTAAAGGTTCTCATATACAGGGTTTCCGCTTGACAACTGTCATAGAAAGAAAACAGCATTGTCAACACTACATGTCAACCTCATGCATTGTAACTTATCTTACATTATTACCTGGATACGTTGCATATTTACTTGTGCACAAACTGTGCAGCTCTTTTACCTATGTGTCCTGCACTTGTGCTTCTTATACTCACAGCACTTCCTGATTAAGATAGATAGATAGATTACTTTATTCATCCCCGAAGGGAAATTAAGTCGTCATAGCAGCCGGTACATTTGAATACAATAAAATACAATAGAATAGAATAAAATATAAAATATAAAATATTGCGGTAGAAAGAATAAAGACAGAAACACAAGATAAATAGGTAAATAAGGTGCAGTGGCAGATAATGGTAATAGTACTGATGATGTGATGGTAATGTTATTGTTAGACAGTTTATAAAAAATAGTACAGTATATATAGTATATAATGTATATTTATATATGATAGTAATTATACCAATATAATAGCAGCATATAGTAATTATAGCAGCAACAGTATATATATAATAATAATAATAGTAAAATATAACAATAATATCATGTACACATGTATAAATATGTGTATATAGACTTAAATATACAAAGAATATACAAAGAGTATGATATAATATATGATATATAGTACGGGTATAAATATAAGTATTTGGCGATACAATAGATAATATAATATACTATGAGTAATAATCAATTTGCTTTTCATTTCCTTTAATTCATTCATTCCAATATTCATTCACTTCTATATGCATTATTAGGCCGTATCCTTGCAAGTGAAAACCTACTTGCTAATAAACATGATACTGAATGAGCTTTGGCTTTTCGCTATTCAACCTCATTAAAAAGCATATCTCAAAATAACTGCATTACAATATCACAGGGCTGTTGCATGTTTTAACCATGTGGCTGCTGTGAGTTCTCATTATTTGTGACTGGGACGAGCGTCATTCACAAGTTCGCGCAGAGAGTCTGCTGTTTGGCCTCCAGCCTCCCAGACCCATCCTCACTCTCTCCTCGGCATCCAGGCTAAGCTAGCTAAGCTTTGCTAGCCTACCACTGAGTGGGAGTGAGTCACATGAACGTGCAGAGGCCAGCCTGTCCCTTACTTTGTATAGTATCCATTGCGCTAGTTACATCTACAACCACAAACAGCAAGTTAAATATATGTCATGCCTCAGATAAGTAGACACACGGTTGACTGCAAGCAGCGACGGCTAGCAGCGGTTAGCAGCGGCTAACAGAGCCGCTATGTAACGGTAAGGCTGCAGAACCGGGCCTGCTTCAGCTGACTGAGCTTCTCTCTAGCTCACCTCACGACCCCGGCTCCGGTTCAGGGTCACATTTAAAACACAGAGTCATGAACGGCACGTACTCCGTTGTAAGCTCTGCTCCTGTGTGGAATCTGTAAACTGCTACATCTTTACCTGGGTGAGAGATGTAGGAGCTGCCATCTTCCCTGTTGCTGCGGGAACGCACCCACCCTCCCTCAACCCGTCGATGCGCCCCATGGCGGACACTGTGACGCCGCACACTCCTGCCTAAACTCGTATCTATCTGAATCAGCTGATGTAGTCTAATGTATCTAATACATCCAAAGTAGTCTTATGTAGTCTAATGTATCCAATTTAAGCTAATGTATCTAATGTAGACTGATGTAGTTTAATGTCTTAGCACAGCACGTGCCCATAACTCTGGTACTGTATATATTTTGTTTAATTTTGTTCCATATTGTTGTTTTATGTTGTTTTTATATTGTTGCTCTTATATTGTTGTTTCTATATTGTTGTTTGATGTGTACATGTTGTTTTTATATTGCTGTTTTTATATTGTTGTTTTATGTGTACATGTTGTATTTATATTGTTGTTTGTATATTGTTGTTTTTGTGTATATGTTGTTTTTATATTGCGATTTTTATGTTGTTGTTTTATGTGTATATGTTGTTTTTATATTGTTGGTTCTATATTGTTGTTTTATGTGTATATGTTGTTTTTATATTGCTGTTTTTATATTGTTGTTTTATGTTCAGTGCACCAATGAACGACACAAAGGCAATTTCCTGTATGTGCAATCATACTTGGCAATAAAAAGAATTCTGATTCTGATTCTGATATATAATGTATCCAATGTAATATAATGTGTCTATGTATATAATTTATCCAATGTAATCTAATGTATCCAATGCAATCTAATGTAGTCTGATACATCTAATGTAGTCTGCCTTAAGTGTCATTCTATTCTACAACAGACTACATTAGATACATTAGACTAGTGTAATGTAGTCATGTATCTACTGTAGTCTGATGATGTGAGATGTCGTGCATATGGTCTGATGTAGTGTCATGTAGTCTGATGTCAGTGTGCAAAAATACCCAGTGACAATCGGGACCGCAGTAAAGTGATGTGTGAAAGCACGTTGAACCCTTGGTTTTTTGTTGCGAGTCTACTTGTGCCTTACCCTAAAGCAGTAGATAGTTGGAGCAGCAAAAAATGACGAAAACACAACTTCAATTTAGTTATAGTCTCATTTGATATATATTTATCTTCATTGGTGTATCCGCTCAGATCAAATATCTTGTCCCTTTACTGCACATGACTGAGGAAATTAAGAGGAAAATCTGTGAAAATGGCTCAATGTATTCACTATGTAACCATATTTAGAATCAGAATCAGAATCAGAAGTATTTTATTGCCAAGTAGGTTTACACCTACAATGAATTTGCTCTGGTAATTGGTGCATACAATGAACATAGGACATAAAAACACAATAAATACAACATACATAGGAAAGGCAATAAAAAATAGAAAACCAGTATATATTTACTTACTGTTTACTTTTTGTTTACTCACTTTTTTCCGATATTTATACAAAGTAACATTTATTTTTACATAAACATTTCTGAATGAAAATATATAGAAGATAAAATATATTAATAATTAGATAAATAATGATAATTCAATTTTTTATTATTTTGATGCTTTCCACATGAATGCACTAAATCTTGTGGTGGGAAACTGATTACAGCCTTGAGCATCCTGGTGGCTCTGCTGGTCAACAAGATACTCTGTTCCCCTGTTCTTTTCTATTTACTCACACAACGAAATGATCTTTATAAAAACCTACTCAATTCCTATTTATGTGTTGATGGACAAACAGCGTGTTTCTTCTACAATGAAGTTAAAACACAGCATTGCATATTTATGTGCAAGATCACATTCACGTAGTTATTAATCGATGACGTTGGTTCATAAATCAGAATCGTAATATTTACTTTAATCCCTGTGCGTTGGCAAAAGGATGGACCTTCTTTTCAATGGGTATAAATGTGTCTCATAAACTCGAGAGAAATCAAACAAATACAGAATAAACTTCAGAACTGTATGAGTCCTAATAACGTCTGATCAGTGATGCTGTTTGTTGTTAATGTGTTAAGTAAGCGCAGGTCAGCGGGGGAGTAAAGACATGCAAATGAAGTCTGATAAAGTCTGATGCTGTTAGTCTGACTAATATTGTCTGGTGTAGTGTAATGTATTCTGATATAGGTTAATGTAGTTTGATGTCGTTGAATGTGTCGAATGTAGTCTGATGTAGTCCGATGTAGTCTAATGTGTCCCATGTAGTCTAACTTAGTCCAATGCAGTCTGATGTAGTCTAATGTAGTCTAATGTAGTCTGATGTGGTCTAATGTAGGTATGTAGTTTTATGTAGTCTGATGTGGTCTGATGTGGTCTAATGTGGTCCGGTGTAGGTATATGTAGTCTTATGTAGTATGATGTGGTCTGATGTGGTCTGATGTAGGTTAATGTAGTCTGATGTGGTCTGATGTGGTCTGATGTAGTACAATGTAGTCTGAAGTAGTCTGCTGTAGTGTAATGTAGTCTGATTATTTCTGGTGTAGTGTAATGTAGTCTGATGTAGTCTGGTGTAGTGTAATGTAGTCCAATGTAGTCTGATGTAGTCCAATGTAGCCTGCTGTAGTGTAATATAGTCCAATGTAGTCTGGTCTAGTGTGGTGTAGTCTAATGTAGTCTGGTTTAGTCTGATGTAGTGTGATGTAGTCCAATGTAGTCTGATGTAGTGTAATGTAGTCCAATGTAATCTGGTTTAGTGTAATGTAGTCTGGTGTATTGTAATGTAGTCTGACGTAGTGTAATGTAGTCTGATGTAGTTTTATGTTTTCTGATATAGTCTGAGGTGGGGTAATGTATTCCAATGCAGTCCGATGTAGTCCAATGTAGGCTGGTGTAGTGTAATGTAGTCAGATGTATTCTAATGTAATCTAATGTTGTTTAATGTTTTCTGTTACAGTCTCATATGTCACTATGTAGAGTTAAACATCCATATATTCCATATACATACATTTAAAAGTAATTTTAACCTTTGGTTAAATGCTCACATTAGATTTTTTAGGCATAATACTTGACCAATTGTTTACAAAAATCTTTTTTAAAGTGATATATGTGATTGTTTCAACCAAATCATTCATGATAAGACCTCACCACTTTGTAAAAGCAATTTATTTTACACAATGGTGGAACAAGTTAATTTCCCCCCCAAATATTCAGCAAAACCTCAACCAGAGTATTTAAGGCTGTAAGTAATTTTTTTTTAATTATTTTCATAAACCAAAAATCAAAAGAAAACAACAGATAAACTGAGATAAGAGCAACACGATACTGTTGGTTTCATCACTCATGCAACCAACAACTCCTCACAAGCTAGCGCAGCATATACCACATTCAAGTGCCTTCCCCCCACAGTTTACTTCCGGCTGCAGCCAGTTCCATTTAATCAAAATATAGAAAAGTACCAGGAGAAGCAGCAAAGCACATGCTAAATGCTGAAAAAATATATTTTTTGGTGTGTTGGTTTTAGCTTCTAGCACTTATTCAGCTTTCTTTTAGAACACTTTTGAGGCAATGACTCATAAATGATCAATAATTCAAAGTTTGGGGTCACAAATCCTACAACACTGATCTTTGAAATATCTGAAACACTGTATGGTAAAGTCTACCAGTAAGGCATGTAGGAGCATTGGCTCAAAGTCTTACAGCTTTAAAATGCATAGAAAATGTGAAGCAAGCACAAAAGAACTTGATTGGCTGAAAATAGAACGTAGACTATGCCTGTTCATTCCAGCTCAGAAATACTGAAAACAACCTTTCTTTCAAAATAAAAACATGACAGCTTGCAAATTACAGTGGCACTTCATCAACAACCTTCAAATTCCTCCATGTTCAAACAACAGAACCAACAAGTCATCCAAAGTCAAAGGGAACCACTTCACTCACACAACACATCACTACTGCACACACACGTTAACTTAAAAAGGCAGCATTATTTACTGTGACCGTACCGCTTATTCTTTTTATGGTGTTAAATGCTCACTTAGAGTAGATACATTTGACCTCCCTTTGAATGTCTAGATTTTTTTTGGCAGCCCATAGAACATAAAATATTACAAAATTAAGGAAAAATGGGAAATTAGGTCAAAATGTTAAAAATATGGAAATATAACCGTTACTTGCTTCAGTGATAATAGTGGGTAATGATACATTTATAAAAAATTATGATTTGTAACATTTTTACTTAAAATCCAAATTGATATGTATCTTTTCTTAATTCATTTATTTTGCCAGTGGAAACAGGCAGTTTCAAATGCTCTACCAGCAAATATGGAACCACAGGAGCACACCTGGAGAACACATCTGTGCTGTTTGGACTTGTTCGGTTTAAGATGTTTTAAAAGATTTTTCTTTCCAATGGCCAAAAGAAGCTGAATAAATGACCAGACCAGGTCTAAACTTTGATATAGAGCAGTGCTAGCTCTCAAAACAGTGAAGGCAACAGTTTGCATCACATTTCCATGTAAATCCAACATGGAAAGATTTTGAACACGCATTTGTTTTTAACGTGTATACATTCACTACAAACACACTATGCAGTATGTCTACTGTGTGTGTATAGTAGTCTAACACATGTTGTGTGAGCTGACTGCAGTAGAAACACTCTCCATACAGTAAAAGCCTGAAAAGATGATGCATACAGTTGACATGTCTCCTCTTAGCTCAAGCGGTAGCAGTAATAATGTAGCAGCAGTGAGGTAGACCTCGATGGGAGCTCCTTTGATGACCACATGGAGAGGAGGCAGCACAGCGAACTTTGAACAGCATATCGTTTGCTGTTATTATCACCATCTTCATCAGACCACAGTCACAATGGCGTGAAAAGAAAGGTTGTCTTCCTCCCCACGTCCCTGTCCGTCCCCATCGGATTTTGCATTGCACTTTCACCCACTCCCAAAATCCTCTGTCCAACAGTGATGTGTCAGGTGTTGTCTGCTTACTCATCGTCCCAAGTTTGCTGGAGCAGAAAGTTAGCAGCCAGATTCTCATTCTTCTCACATGCGAAGTACGCCTGGATGACTAAGCCTTCAGGGAAGCCCAGCGCTTTTAACTGTAACACAACACACATAGACGCTTGTTGACATAAGCCATTACCCATAACCCCTTAAATCACAACAAAATGTCTAAATAAAGTCATATGCACATATGCATACTTTTTACACACAAATACATAAACAACATATTGTGATGAACCCTCCCACTCTGCTAGTGGCTTTTGTGGAGATTTTTCCCCAGCCAACAGATTTGGTATTTGACTTCCGACTTAGCCTTTTCTTACTAGATAAATAAAATAATTGTTTGGTCTCCCTCAGTTTTGAAGTGGTGAACTGACCCTCTCAATGGCCTCCTTCTCCTGTGGTGTGACCTGGATGTAGTTTGTCTGTGGAGACCCTTGGGCCTCGGCGCCCTCGCCTCCCGTTTCTCCGCCTCGAGGCTCATTCAGCATCTGTACAAAACGCTCCTGGTGCTGTGTGATTTGCTGCAAGTGATGCATTCAGTCAGGACGAGCACTACCATATATATATACATATGGTTCACATTCCCAGCCCTTAATGAATATCTCACAGAACAGATGATTACAGTCACAGAAGAACCCCCAATTCAAACAGAATATAAAAAAGGTAAAAAAAATGATTCATCAAAGCAGAGCCACCATTTCTCAAATATCATTTTGTTAAAGTGTACTAAGATCTTTTTTAATAAACACAGATTATACAGTATTATACACCCATGTTTTTATTGTTCAAGTTATTGCAGTAGTTCATTAGAAAATAGCTTAAGTAAAAGAAGTCCTTGCAATCTTTAAATGTTGAAACTTTCCCTTGATCAGCATTAATGAAACACCTTTGCAACAAACAAACAGACAAACGTGGATCAGGGTAGAAACTAGTGCTGGTTTGGTACCTGCAGCAGCTGTGGGTTGTCTCTGCCCAGCTGTTGCAGCAGGGCTGGCAAGAGGGCTGGGTTCTGCTGGATGATCTGTCTCATCTGCTGGAACTGTGGTTGATTCCTTAGGAACTCCAGAGGGTTTGCTGTGGGGACAGAACCTCCACCAGCAGGGGGAGGCTGACTGCTAGACACTGGCCCTGCTAGGGAGAGCATGAGCTGCTTACTGTTGATGTGTGACAGAAAACATTTTGTGGGAAACAGTTTAAAGACAAAATTACGAGATGAGAAACCTTGATTATGGATAGTTCAGTGAGTGCAAACTCACAAATCAAATTAATGCAAAAATCCTTAGTGCAGTCCTACTCATTATTTGCGACATCATCCCTGATGGGTCCAACTGTAGACCTCCCTTGTGGAGACCCAATATCTGGGAAACAATGGGAACATCATATATTCTTTAAAGGTGACGTGTCTATTTCCCCACAAAACCGAGCCTAATACCATTTTCAGTTCATGTGGTAACTTTCTTACTTAATAAGAAATTAGCTGTAGCATCCTGTCAGGGACCAAAACTGAATCACTTTTCGGAACCATCTGATCCTCTGAACCATCTGCTCAGCAGTCCGTGGAAATTCCACTTTCTGTTAACTGCCTTAATGTAGAGAACTATAAACACATACACACACACTTCAGTAGTCATGTTTTCAAACATGTCCTCTGGACAGACAGTGGAGAATTGGGTCTGGCCCTTTCACACATCATTAAAACATCAGAAGTTTCTCTACTCAGAATAATTCACAACAGCAACCCATCCTCTGGTGGAATTGAGGGGTGGCAGAGCAAGAAGAGGCAGGATATTATACATATTAATTCCGCCATTGAGATTACATGTTTTTGTTAACATCAAATCACAGTGGTCAGCTCTTATCACCACAAACTCTCTTGATATCTTTGTTGGTCTCTTCCACATGTATGGCACTGTTTTAAATTTGTTTGCATCTGTTAGAAGCTTCACCCCCCCCTACATTTAAATTCATACATCCGGACTCCGGAGTCTTAGATGTCCAGTGCATGTCTGAAAGCAGCTTGATAAACATGTGCTCTTACTGTTAGAGGTTGCTGGGGGTTGCTGCGGTGCCTCTGTGGCAGGGTTTGGGGGGTTTGATGAAACACTGTGTCTAACTGGCTCTTGAGGTGGCAGATCACTGGCCTCTGCTGGAATACCCTACAGTACATAATCATTTATTATACAACCGAGAAAACAGGGGCAAGCAAGGCAATCAGGAGAGCTGGTTAAATCCTTACCATCAGTAGGTACTCCACTGCTCTGTCTGGGTTGTTGTAACTGGCTCTGAGTGCAATAACTACCTGCTCCCGCGCATAACCCATAGACATGATCTCTGACACCAGGTTCTCATAGGCCGGACCTGTCACTATGGAAACAACAACAGAAGAAGGATGCTGCATGAAGTGAGGAGGAATAGACATGCATGTCTTAGACGTGTAAAATTACTATTACCAAGTATTGATGCTGCTTCTTCAAGGTGTCCCAGTTCATCAACAAGGCTGAGATTAAAGAACAAAGAGAAAAGAGTGGATTAGTATTCAAGAGCACAAACTGTTACAGTAACAATCAGATTTAACAGAGAAACATGACAAAAAGACAAAAGGTATGGACAGCATTTAGGCCCAGTTGTGCTGTAACTGCATGTTGTATTTGCTTAAAAGAGGTCATTCAATGAGATGTTCCTCCCTTTATTTGAAGGAAAATGAGAAATCATCATGTCCATATCCACACTAAAAGAAAACATTCTTGTCACTAGGTAAAAGTCTTATAAGGTTACATTAGCTTGCTAAAATTGCTTATTTTTTGAGGATAGTGACATTGGGTGAGGGGCTTATCTAACCCTGGAGAGGTTGCAAGTGTATTATAGGGGCCATCATTGCCATTCATTTTTCAGAAATAAACTCCAAAGAATTTCCATATAATTGGTTCCCAACTTTCTGTGGAGTTTGTTTCCATTGTGAGCAACACAGATTCTACGGTCAGAGGCAATCACAGCAACACAGAAATCTCACCATTACTTCCCTTAAGGTCTTTGGCTCGGTTTTCTACATGAGTGGTACCACGTTTGGTACAGAGATATTAGTATTCTTTCAGATTTTCCTCAGTTTGGGTTGCGCGATAGAAGCATCATCAACAAACACTCTTGCAGTTAATCCTTAGGGGATCCGATGCTGTGTTTTTATAACCCCTAAATTACCAGGCCGCCCTCTTGTAATGTTAGGCTATTTAATTAACAAGCGATAGTAGCATACTTAAACCACAGGTAAAATAAATATTTTAACTGGTAAATGGTGACAAATTGCATGTTGAGAGTCAAATTACATGTTTACATCTTTAATAAGGTTTCTTGTATAAAAGGTAGTCAATTAAACTCTCAGTGTACATGAACATATGTTTCCTCACACCTGGAAGCCGAAGAGCGCATTGGTGCTGTGGTGGATGGTTGATTCTCAGGGTTTTCCCTTGGATTGTCTTCTAGCTGCGTAGCAGGAGTGGCTGGGTCTGCAGTGGCCAAAGCTGTTTGATCAGTTTCAGAGGCTGAAGAAGGCGCAGAGGCTGGAGTGACAGCTGGAGCCAAGTCAGGAGCTAAGTCTGGGGTTACATTTGAGTCGAGAGCTGCTGATGCTTCAGCAGGAGGCGATTCTGTGTTTTCTGGGACTGGGGATGAAGATGGGGATTCAGGAGGAGGCACTGACTGCGGGGCAGGTGTGGGCGCAGACACTGTGTGTGTCAGAGAGGAGGGTGCTTGTTCAGGACCAGAGGCCGTAGCTGAGGTTGCGGGCAGTGCTGAGGCTGCAGCTGGTTGAGAAGTTGGCTGAGGAGCTTTTTGTGAAGGAAGGTTTGATTTAGGCTGAAAAGATATTTGAGAATTCATCATTACAATAGCCGGGATATAATGACCAAACAGGAAGCTACACAAGAGCCTATTATGTTTATAATCAATTAGTAATTTCCATATCATTTCAATTGTATAGGCCAAAATCATAACATACATTATCTCAAGGCAAGTTATTGGGGTTGAGACCTTAAAATTATAAAGAAACCCAAAAGTTCCAATAATAAACAAGCAATAAGGCAACGGTTGAGAGAAAAAACTCAATGTGGTCGTCCAGCTGCCTCGACCGGTTGGGGTGATTAGAGAAAAAAATGGGGGAAATAGGAGACCCTAACCCTAACCCTAACCCTTAAAAGCAGATGTTTTGATGACACCCAGAAGTTCTCTGCAGCCATAGGAAGTTTGTAAATAAATGCCTCCGGAGAAGCTCAGCAAATGAGAAATCTCCTGACTACTTCATCCACGTTTTAAGCATAACCAGGAAGGGGTTATTACTACCAGTTGCTGAACAGCAACCGTAACAAAAAAATAAAAAAGTGACTTGAAATGACTAACCCTTGACTTGAATTTCTAATAAACCATCTGAAAAGAGACACTGACCTTGGTAACCATGACTACCACAAAGTTTTTCTCATCGATTTTGTACTCTTTCAATGGGATGTCATCATTCAAGATTTTGCCTGTAACATTCAAGCAGAAACAGTGAATGAAAAACAAGGGTTATGTTACTGGATATATGGTGTAGTTTAAGTGCTGCTTTGAATTCAGAGTAAAACATAGTCAAAGAATCTTGAAAACAGATGCAAAATACTCCTGCTTGTCACTTAAAAACAAACCTTGGACTAATAATAACAACCTAGTCAGGATGACAAGTCAATCACTGCTGTTTGAGTGAATATGATATTTCAATGCATTTTTCTGTCTGACTCTGTACAAGTCATCATCTGTCTCACTCACCTGCATAGATGAGTTTCTGTCCTGCAGCAGGAAATGCATCTTTCCCTCTGTTCTCCTCTATTTTCGCCTTCAGAGTTTTCACCTTAAAAACATCAGCAGATAAAAGATTGACTATATATTGAATATATTCCCTATAGTTTTTAGTAATTGTACAAATTACTACACTTTTAAAATTAAATAGAAATATTATTTAAAGTTTAAGCAAATCTGTATGTGAGTATTGCTCCCAAGTTGATTATTTCCCTTGATAACATAATGTGTCTCAGATGTATGCCAATATTGCTCAGGGACTACAGGTGCAAATCAGCTTTTACAGCTAACCCTGGTAAATTTACATTGTTGAAATGTTAATGTGGATCAATGTGCATTGTCCCTGATTCAAATATTAATTAATTAATTAATTAATTAATTAATCAATGAGACAGTTACAAAAACTGTTTAGGTGTTACACTGTGCCACTTTAAATGCATGAACATGTATATAAACATGTTGTGTTTTACCTTTAACAAGGAGATTAGGTTTATACTTCCGTTGTTTGTTTGTCTGTTTCTCTATCCGTCTGGCTCTCTGTCTGTCTGTCTGTCTGTCTGTCTGTCGTCTCTCTGTTTGTTTCGTCAGACTATTTGTCAGCAGGATTATGCTAAATCTACTAAACAGAAATCTGTTCAGTATGCCCCATGTCCCCTTCCTCCATCCGCCAAGCATGAACTTCAATGGATCAGGACAAATGGGGAAGATCCAAGTTTTTTTTTTTAACCTTTTTACTAATTTCCAAAGGAATACTAAAAGAATCATGGTAAAAAAAAGTTCTGATATCCAATAGTGTGTGCAATATAGTGTGTCTTGATTTAATTTAAGGAGACTATTAGGCCTTGGTGAAGGTATGAGCTGTACCGGGCACTGACTTTTAGGTCAATTGTTTCTTTGTTTGTGTCCCTTTTTTAAAACAACTTGCAAACTTGTAGTTCTACAGATCAAATAATTATATATTTCTTATTATATGTGACTAAATATAATTTGTTATATAGATCGAGTGTGAATTATTCTATATTACTTACTATATGATAAGAACATATTGTTTGTTATGGACCAAATATAATAATCCTATTTTACTTACTATATTATATGCAAATAATATTAATTAATTTTAGATTACTTATTATATAATATGGAAACATTATTATTAATTGAAACCAAATTTAAATATGTATTACTCACAATACGATATGGAAATATTGTTAGTAATATAAACCAAATCTAAATATATTTCTGACTGTGTGATTATTAAATATTATTGACTATACAGAGCTAATGTAAAAAGGTTGAAATTATTGCACCGTCATTCATGGTGAGACATAGAACAAGTCCAACATCAAGTTAAACGTTAAGAGGTTTCCGGTCCTTGTTTTCAAAATAAATCCCTAACGTGCCTCTCTTATGCAGTATAAAGTAAGCAATACACTGTGGGTTGGAATAAAGACAACATAATATACTGAATTATTTTTTATTATTAAGATCAATAACATATGATCATACAGTGTTACTTTCCCACGAAGAGTAACATACTTGAATTCACCAAAAGACGCTGCGCCTTTACTTTGAAGGGAGACCAGCTGAGTCTCGGTGTGACACTGGCTACGTCACCTCACATGAACTCAAGTCAGTGAAAGATCCGACATGTCTGTTAATGTTGAGGTGACGACAGTGTTTCAAACACGCACATATCGTCCTCCTGCTTCACACAGAGCTGAGCAGCTGGTTCCCCCGCCAAATTTGAACGGGACATCACCGAACGCCACCGTGTGAGTGGCAGCTCCCGGCCTGTTTACTTCAGCCCGTTAACTTCGACTCACCGTCACTTCTGCCTCTATCTTTATCTTGAACGTTTGCTGCTGGAGGGTCTTCAGTGTTATCGTCAACATGGTTCCAGAGCGGCTGGGGCCACAGTTCGCTGCTGTCTGGTCAAGTCCTCGGGCTCCGCAGCTCCTTCGCTCCCTGTTTACCTGCTGTGATGAGAGAGGGTCTCTTGAACACTCTGTGACTCAGCTGTCTGCTGTCAGTGTGGCGGAGGGAGCGCGCTGGCCACGAGCGCCACCTACGGGTGGAGGTAACGCATAACACTGCCGCATTCATGTGTTGTCGGAAATTATTCTACAGTCAACAGTGCCACAGTATTACGTTCTCTCATTGCTCCTCTTCAGTTTATTTTCCTGTAGCAGTTCTAAAGCTGATACAGCTTCAACAATCAGAATAAAAAACGCAAGCCTGATGTGTGACTCTGACGTAAATTTTAAATACACTTTGAGTATTGGACAAGAAGTGTGAAGCATCATGTGTTAATGTCATGAATGAAAGTTTACATCAAATGCATCTCAGACTTAAACTTAGATCAGGTATTTCAAAAGCTATGGTGGCCGGGAGAGCTCAGCGCACTGCAAATTAGGAAAACAACTTCACCAAATTGATGACTCATACTCTGCAAAAGTCACATCACATACAAATATAGAAACGCACTGCAAATCCCGAAAACAGCCAAATATGTTGGATCTAAATGATCTTCTTCAAAGAATACTGGACATATGGCTGGGCGATATGGTTAACATTTATAACTAGATAAAAAGTTTCATATCAGACGATATCAATAATTATCTCAACAAATGTTCCATTATTTCTTTTTAGTTTAAAGACTTTTTTGCTCCCGAGGGAGTTGTGGTTTTAAACTCAGATAATTAAACACTTTTGTAAAAGCAAATCCTTTTACAAACCTGATATAGACCTATCATGCCATGTGTTCAAAAAGGTTTTGTGTAGAATTAAGTGAGGTTGCATGTTGCAGCTGAATACTCCTCACCTGACCTCACCCTCCCAAACAAGAAAGAGAACCTGTTGTAGCCTTCAGTTGTCATAAAAAGTTTGTCCAGTTTGGACAACTGTAAAAAACATGGCAGCCTCTGTAGAGAGGACCTGCTACTAATGTAAATATGAAGTATTTAAATATAAAGGGTAAAGAAAACAACAATTCATACAATTAAGATGATCACAAACACTAGTGAAGACATCACTAGGATTATTAAATATTTAAATTCTACCAAGAGAGGCCTTTCACTTTACTTTTTCACACTGAACCTTTAAACCTTTCACTGTACTTGCACGTGTATTATATAAATATATTTGAACTTTTGTTATATTGCATTTGATGAAACTTATATTGTGAAAATTACCCCCCAAAATGTATTGCCCATACCTTCATCCGGATATATTCCCTATATCAACACTGTGATTAAGAACATGTGTCAGGTTTTTGAGAGAAGCTTCAATTTATTGACTGAAACTCAAGAAACAAACAAACAGTGCACCCAGAGACCAGCCACTCATCCAGAACAATGACAAAATAAAGATTGTAAAAAAAAAAAAAACAGTTTGTTTTATGCAGTCTCACCCTCACATACTCACACACACAGAGTTGGAGGTTAGGACATATGCATTTTCAGTGGATTCATATTATGATTTAATAAATTATGAAGAGGAGCAATTCAATAAACGAGCAGTACTGAATCACACAGGAGAGAAAAGTGCATGGACCAGATATCACAGATCCTGGATTTTACTGGACATCCCAGCAAAAGCAGTTATAATAAGAAATTTTCTCTGAGTAACTGCTCGACACGCACACATTATGGGATCGACCACATTCGGAAAATCGCATTAGATTAGAAAATTCTCAACCAAAACGGAAGAAAAAACAACATGTAAACCCTTCCCCTTTTATAGTCTGAAGGCAAAAAAAAGTAAAACAAGGGTCAATAAAAAATAAATCTTTCACCCCTCCCTGCCCCTACTCTTTAATAAAAGGCTGCTGTATGAAAGGCTAGAGTCCATCAGTGGCTTTCACTAATTTTCTGTGGTTTGAACCCGCAGAGAGAAGCACACAGCAGTCCACAGGCTTCTCTACAACTCTGTCTTCTTTTTCACGTCAACATGGTCTTCTGTCCCAGCGTCCTCATTCGTCTCCTCGTCGTTCTCGCCCTCTTCTTCGCCCTCTTCCTCGCCATCTTCCTCATCGTCCTCCTCCTCCTCCTCATCAACCTTCTTGCTCTTCTCCTCCTCTTCCCTCAATTTCCTATCCATGTCCTCCTGCTCATCCTTCATCTTCTTCTCTGGTTCCTGGTGTGAAAAGAAGACAAGTTATTTATGTTTTGAACAGGAGGATGGTGGTTAAGTTGTCGTTGATGATGATCACTAATTTAATATTTTCAAATTGAACTAATGAGCTTGTGGTTACGACTTGTGAAGTTGTATACATAATGTCCTTGGATTTGAGATGGTTAAGTAAGGACAACACATCCGCTAGGCAACATGGACGCAAATATGAACCTTACTGAAATATCAAAAATTTTCTCAGACACGTTGAAAAATAGCCTGTCCTCTACACATCACACTTCTTGACCCTATAACCGTTTCCTGGTGTGTCTCACCTCACAACACTGAACAAAAAAGTGCAATGATGGGATCCCTTGCTGGCTTCCCATTCCGCATTTTCATAGAGTTAAACATGGCAAGGGGTAATGTTGCTATGAATCAAACACTGGTTCTATGCAGTAGTGAGAGATTTTTTTTTTAAACAAAGAAAAATACAGCTAAATAGTTACAATTTGATGAAACATTGTTTTATTTGGTCTAAAATATAACAGTACAGTGTTTACTCAATCTAAATACAGTCCTACCTTTGTAACTCCCCAGGTTTCCTTCCCAAACTCCTCAGCTTCTTTGACATCGTCACCGATTAGGAAGTTGTCAAAGATGGAACCAGATTTCACCTGAACAAAGCGGACACAGTAATCATATATTCAAGCAATTCCCCTCGTCTTCCTTCATCTCTGGTATCATCGGGCCTCATTCACTAATACTTGCACAGAAATGTTCTTACTCTCCGCAGAAAATAAGTGCATGCACAAAATCACTTTACACTTTAACATAAACACCAGCAGTGATTACAAGGTATAAGGACACACAAAGGACTGATGTTTACTTTGTGTAGGGATGTCCCGATACAACTTTTTCACTTCCGATACGATACCGATATTGTAGCCTTGAGTATTGGCCGATACCGATATCAATACGATACGATATAGGCACAAATCGTACATATATTTATTCCTTATTTTGTTGTTTGGAATGTTAGAAAAGGCTTGATAAAGTGATGTTACTGTTACTGATGTTGTAGTGATATAACAGAAAACAATAGTCAGCAACAGTAGGTATAGGAAAAACTGACCCATTTATTATTAACCAATTGGTTACATACATTTTAACCTTCAACATAAGAGTATTACCTCAACAAATCCAATAAAAACAAAATGTTATATTTAAAGTGCAAAATAACCACTGGTTACCAACATCATTATACAATTGAATAGAATAAATTAAATTTTAAAGTGCAAACAATTCAAGTTCACTTCAGTTATTTTTCTACTGTCAGCATTAGGGCTGCAGGATATATCGGCTATGTACGATATATCGATATATTTTCCACGGGGATACAAGATTTGACAATATCGTTTATATCGATATATGCGTTAAAATGGTCAGTTTCGCCTCAAGCGTCTGCGTTTGCCTTGGGAGACTGTGAGCGCTAGTGGTGCAACGGATCATCATTGATCCGTGATCCGTTCGGATCAATTATTTCGGTTCGGCACACACATGATCCGCGGATTGATTTATGGAGAAAAAAAAATTGTGCGCACGTTCAGTCCACACACGGCGTGGTCATGGCGAGCGGAGGAACGGAGGAGCTTGAACACCCCGCGTCATTTAAATCCCCTGTTTGGGAGCATTTTGGCTTCCCTGTCAAAGTTAATGATGAAGGAAAGAGGTTAGTGGATAAAACCGTGACGGTGTGTAGGCACTGTGGCATAAGAAAGCCATACAACAGTGGAAACACATCTAGCATGGCCACACATTTGCAGCGACATCACCCCAGTGTTTCACTGACAGGAGTGAAACCGAAAGCGGCTCAACAACCGCTTATCACCGCAGCATTTAAACAGCCCATCCTGCACAAACCGACCGGGCTAAAGCTATCACAAACTCTATTGGTGTGTTTATAGGTGCAGACATGAGGCCATATTCGGTTGTGCAAAACGAGGGTTTTAAATACATGTTGAACGTGCTCGAGCCACGTTACGACATTCCGTCGCGAACCCACTTCAGCGAAAAGATTGTGCCAGATCTTTATGAGCAGGAGAAGAAAAAAGTTGTGGATGAACTATCTGTAGCACCCTCTGTTGCACTCACAACAGACGGGTGGACGTCAAGGGGAACGGTGAGCTTAGTGACAATAACCGCTCACTTCATCACAGCAGACTGGGAGATGAAAAGTCCGGTGCTACAGACACGCCCCCTCTACGAAAGTCACACAGGCAGTCATCTTGCGCAGATGACTGCCTCATTTAATTAAAATTATTTAATATATTTGTTATTTCACACAATGTTAGATGTTGGCACCACATAATTTGTCAAAGAGATTGAAAGATTTTATTTATTTTGTTAAGAAGCATAAAAACTGTTCTGTTCATGTGTTCATGTGTTCATTCAATTTACCTTTCTTGCACTTGGCACATGTGCCAGCCAGAGTTCCATGTTCCATTCTGGTGAAAATGACTATACAAAATCACATGTTGATATATGTTGCAGTCATATACTGATCTGTGTTTTATTAAAGGTGCTTGCAACGTCTCACATGTGGCTTTTGACTTAAAAAAAACCATCTAACCCACTCTATAGAAAATATCGAGATATATATCGTATATCGCCATTCAGCCAAAAAATATCGGGATATCATATTTTGCCCATATCGTGCAGCCCTAGTCAGCATATATTGGAAACAACTGTGGGCAGGGACAAAAACAACAAAAACAACACAATATTGTCCACTATCCAACTGCTCTAAGTTAAGAGTTCACACAGCTCCAGTTTCACTGACTGACTGTGCCCAAAACAATGTAGTAATTACTCTTAGTCTTCACTGAAGAATAGAGTTTGAACACAATAAACATATCACTCTAATAACAAGAACATAAAACAAATAATAATCAGTCAGTGCTGACTACCCTTACTACTCCTCCTCCTCCTTCTCCACTTTCTGCAGTCCGAGCATAATGTGACTACAATGTAGTCGGCTAGGAATAATGTAGCGAGGTTCGAGGTGCTCCATTAAGCGTTTAAACCCGACATTACTCACCACCGACAGGGGCTGGTCATCAAGCACAATAAACTGGGCTATCTTTTCTGTTATGGCCATTGCCTTTTTGCTGTCCCGTGGTAGTTTGTCACGTCTTGCAAAGCTTTCGGCCAGCGTGGGTTGCTGAAGCGAGCCAGAGGCTTGTTGCTTCGCCTTGCTGCCCTCGCGAAAATCCTCATGTTTCTTTTTTGTGGTGTTTTTTCAAATGTGCGATGAGGTTGCTTGTATTGAACCTTCCCGGTTCTGTCCCTCCACGGGACACTTGCGCCTGACAAATGTTGCATTTAGCTGCAACGTCTTTGTCCGAGTTTACGGTAAAATACTTCCACACAGCCGACATCACTACACCTTGCTGCAAGCACACAAGTTGTCGTTGTTGTGATCGCGTGGGCTGTGCATGCTGGATCAGAGACGCTCTTCTTCCGCGGCCGGCACCAACGTTAATTAAGGGGCATTACCACCTACTGTGTTGGAGTGTGATCAAACCAGAGTCACCTATTATAGAAGTCCGGAGCGGTAAATGGACAGCTTATATCGGAGCGCTTATATCGGAGTTTTTAGATTCAGTCCGATAAAATCCGATATTCACTTTTTTGGCTGATATCGGACTGATTTCCGATATCAATATCGGATCGGGACATCCCTAACTTTGTGTTTGTTTGATTCCCTTCAGAGTTTATGAGACAAATGTTTAAACCTGCACGCCGACACGAGTCGTAACGTAACGCTCACAGTCAGGACATCAGGGTTAAAGTAAGGGGAACGATCTGGAGACATGATCTAACATCATCGATTAATAACTAAATAGGGACAGAGACGAACACACACACAACCATGCAGACAAGAGTTCCTCCGGCAGATTAGAA
This sequence comes from Platichthys flesus, assembly GCF_949316205.1. Taxonomy (NCBI): domain Eukaryota; kingdom Metazoa; phylum Chordata; class Actinopteri; order Pleuronectiformes; family Pleuronectidae; genus Platichthys; species Platichthys flesus. The sequence goes on from NC_084953.1 coordinate 26,244,188, forward strand.
CTTAACAGTGTTATCTTCTTTGTAGCAGATGAAGCGAGTACCCGTTATCCAGAAACATAAATATGAATTTAGCAGGTTTTTATAGAGATGAATTCATAATTTGTCTGAAGCATTTGGTCAATGCATTAGTAAATTAAATAAGTGCTGTCTATCTAAAATTGTATTTAGCAAGCATTTAGTTAAAAGGGTGTGTTTACATTTTATTCGCAGAGTACGACCAAATTGAGGTACGTTCGTACGCACGGTTTAAGCACAGATAGTAAATGAGGCCCATTGATTTTAACACATAATATTCATTAACTCTGTAAATATACTTAGACTCAGAGTAGTGTCAGAGTAGATTGTTACCTGCCACAGATCCAGGCCCAGTACTCCAATGTTGTCAAACTTGTACATTGCAGCATCACTAGTGTACTCTGGGTTGTCGATCTCGGGGTGAACCCAGGCTCCCTTATAGTCAGGGTTGTCAATCTGTTTGGGTTTCCATTCCCCCTGCAGAGACAACACGACAGGGGTTAGAGCTGCTGGTCATCCCAGCAGTTTCATGACAGACATAATGCCAGTGGTGTATAAAGTTCTTGAAAGCCATACATGAGTAAAAGTACAGATATCTTACTTGAAAGTGACTTCGGTAAAAGTAAAAGTCACCTGTCAGAAAATGAATTGAGTAAAAGTCTTAAATTAGCTCATATTAAATGTACTTAAGTATTAAAAGTATCTGGTGTTGAAATTTACTTAAGTATCAAAAGTAAAAGTACAAGTACCAAAATTAAAAATCTAAAGTGCTTTTTATAGTCTATACAGACAGAAAACTACCAAAAATGTTTCTCCTCAAGATTTATTTCAACTGACTGAAAAATTATAACAATATGCATATAATCTATAATTTTACAAATTTTGAACCCTAGATACTGAGGTTCAAATAATAATGGACCAGTGCATCTGAACTTCTAGAGAAAACAAAGAATCAACACAAAAGAAAAATCACAAAACCTGGACCTTTCATCAGTAGCAGGAGTGATACACAATGCCCCTTCTGATAACTCAGTAACCGGAAACAAGTTCTAGGCACACAAAATAAGATAGTTTCTCTTTTGTTAACAGCTGCACTTTGCTAGTACAAATAAGAAAAACTCACTGGACACAATCTTGTTTTGCTGTCAAATTTCAGACCGAATAATAAAAACTGAACTGAACCGAGCTCCTGCAGGGAAACCTGGATCATTATAAAGGGAATAAATGGATGGGGAATGTGCTGAAGTTGATCAAGTCCCTCCTCTTTGTACACACGTCGCTATTTCTCATTGGATGGTTTAGTGAGGTCCTCGGATCGGCCCCGCCAGAGTCGGAGCGCCGAGAAGACGATAAAACTGGATTCTAGTGGAAGTCAAACTCGTAACAGGGTTCCTGATGGTGAACCTGCGGAGGGATCATGACCGGTACAGCCTGTTTGACCCCTGTCGACCAAGGCAGCCCGACGCTGGGGTCACGCGTGAGGGGGGTCTCGCGCCCCCCCCCCTCACGCCACCGGACCTGCACATCTCCCGAGCCAGCGGGTGCGCCGTGCATACAGGCTCGCATTGCGCCAACCTCTGCTGCTCAAGTTACGAGACAGTTTTGAGAATGTAAGAAGTAGAAAGTACCGATATCTGTGTTCAAATGTAGCGAGTAAAAGTAAAAAGTCGCCAGGAAAATAAATACTCAAGTAAAGTACAGAAATGTGTAAAATCTACTTAAGTACAGGAAAGAAGTAATTGTACTTCGTTACCTCCCACCACTGCATAATGCCATCAGAATATTAACCGCCTACCCAAACATAAATTAAATTCTACACAAAAACCAGTAAAGGGATTTGATATGGTGATTGATTACAGCTCTGGCCCATGTGCTTAGCAGTACAAGCTATACCTTATACTCTGGGTTGGTGATCATTGGGGGTTCCCACTCTCCGTCCATGTCCTCGTCCCAGTCGTCAGGCTTCATGGCATCAGGGTCAGGGATGGTTTCTGGCATGTCCCAATCCTGGAAAAAAAAGGCAGGTTCGGAGTTACCACTTAAAGCGTTAAATATACAATTTAATAACACTGGCAATACGATAAAATAGGAATGTGACCTTTAACCAACTTAGTCTTTGAGCTTAATTTGGATAATTCTTTCCCCAATATGTGCATCTATTTCGCAGCAACAGCCCGGTTACATTGTACCACATGTTCTCCCTCCTCACTCCCCAGCTCATCGCATTCACTTCACAAATTAACAAAAAACACCATCACTAATCAGAAGTTATTAGGACACATACAGTCCTTGAAGTTTACTCTGTGTGTGTGTGTGTGTTTGTATGGTAATCGAGGATATCTATTTAAAACAGAGAGCCACCAACTCTAAATTATATCAGAATTGGGACATAAGGACAAAACATGTTTAGGTATATGTGCTTTAGGTTTACCTATTCAATAAGATGGGAAAACCTACATGTAACATAGAGTGACAACCATTCTAGCCCCTTCATGGACATGTTTTTGGAATGGATGAGGTGGGGAGGGCAGGAGATAAATTGGGATGCTTAAGACTTGAGGTCGTTAATTTCCTACCTCAGGCTTGGTTTCACTGGGGTCGTCAATCTTGACCCTGTCATCCCAGTCACTGGGTTTCGTGGCCTCAGGGTCCTTGACCTTCTTCGGGGGCAGCATGTCCCAGTCATCCTCCAGCGAGCCAGATTCCACCTTTTCATTGTTGATCTTCACCTCATACGTCTGGTCTGGGTTCAGTATCAACGTGTACAGGTGGGTCAGTTCGTCATCCTTCAGGGAGTGAAAGAAGGGGATTTAGAGTGAGCAAGAAAAAGTATGAATTAATTGATCTATTATTCAATATGCTGTCTGCTAAGGCAACCTTGCATTTGATGTCTTTCTTGATGAGGTGGTTCTGGCCCTTGTAGTTCAGGATAACATGCACCTTCTTTGTGCTGTATCCACAGATGTCAGGCCCTGGAGACGTTGAGATATATTTCATTTATATTTTTTAACAATACAGATTAAGCAAAACTAAAGATTCTATTTAAAACAGCTAAATGTAGAAATTACATCATACATCTCTCCAAAAGTTATGTTCCATGCTCAGGCCTCAGTGTGTTTGCAAAACAAACATGACAGAACAAACTCACCAAACATGATGTAATATTGTGAGTCTCCATGGACATCACTCTGGTCGACATCAGAGGGGAAGATCTTGACGTAGCCACCACCACAGTCAATCTTCTGCTCATGCTTGACAGTGAACTGAACGACCAGGGGCTTTCCCTCATTGCTAAAGGGCTCAAAGCGGGCCGAAGTGGCGTAAAAGTGGGCGTCCTGGCTGGTCTGAATACCTAAATAGGAGAAACCTGTCAGGGCTTTTGTAGCCAACCATGCAATAGTTTCTTCTCAAATATTTTGTATTCTTATTTGATGACTCTTTCTTTAACTGAGTCAATCATCTGCTCCAAGGACCCAGGTATCCAGGGGCCTAAATAACTGGTTTATACTACTTTCATTGAAAATAAAATCTAGGAATACACACAACCACAGTACCATCTGACATAGGGTCGGTGTGGTATATTGAGAATGCGTTTCAGAAAAAGAGTGTTTGTCAAACAATGCAGTTTCTTTTTTAAATGCCTTGAAATAGGATTGAGTTCAATAAAATGTTCACCTGGAGATAGGGAGTATCACAGCACAGAGAACTCTAAAGAAAACTTTAAGAGTCGGAGTTGTTAACAGAGGCCCAACTGGCAGGTTACTCCAGTCCTGCAAATACATTCCTCATACTATAAAGACCACAGGTCTAATTTATAATAATTGCACCTCATACTCCGCACTCTACACACTCACATTCAACCATTTATGGTCAATGCAAAGCACCTCATGATTATTAAATTAAGCTGCTGACCAATGGGTTTACCACAGTGAGTCATGACAGAGTCGGCATCAAGTGATGAGAAGAGGATGTGAAACTTTCTGACTCTGACATTGAAGTTTTAGTGAGGTGAAGAGCGATTTTCTGGGACAGCAGTGATGTCGATAATAAAGAAAATACTTCGATACTCTGCTGCTGCTGCTGTGGATAATTCAGTGAGTGAGAGTGAAGACGATAGAGAGGCCGAAGCCTGAAATAAAATGGACTCAAAACAATAAACACACTGTCAGAATGTGGGGGGACTTGTTGTATGGCCTGTTTGTATTTTAATCATCCAAAACTGCAGGATTATTAAATTCAGAGATAGCTGTGATGTCCATAATCTATAGAATTGAACAGAATTAATATTATATGCTTGTGTTTGTACTGGGATGGTATGATTCAGAGTTTACCTGGAAATGCGCACATTTTTCTAACAAGTTGTTTTTTATAAATCCTACCATCTGTTTGAGAAGTAGTGTACGCACGTTTCAGGCCCAGTTTTGTGAGTAAGGAAAGGTTATAAATGAGACCCCAGGTCCTTTAGTTCCTTATAGTGCCTGCTCTAAGAGCACGTCATAGTGTAAATGCAGACCTTCACCTTCATAAGACTCTATCAACAAGTAACTAACATATGCAAAAGCAGCAATGTAAGACAAATCCATTTGTACCAACTGACTATGACAGACAATGTATGATAATTACCTTTATCAGCCTCAGCATCCCCATAGAACTTTCCAGCTGTCAGTTTCCATTGGCCATAGTCAGAATTGTGCTTCGACTGGATCCACCGGCTCGTCCATCCATCTGGAACACATTCAAACTGGTTACTCACCAGCTTTACCAGAACACAGTCCATATCTACATGTAAGCTGTGGAACAGATCAGAAGGGTTTTGGCTATGGAGGAGTCTCCCATTTACTGACAGTCTCTCGTCTCCAGCTGGATAGACCCAGGTATCACCTTTTGGTAGTTAATAGTACTGTGTTGTGCACTTTCATTCTGACTGAGAGAAGAGAATCGTCGAGGTTTCCTATTTATATATACATACCTGCAGACATGGAGGATTTCACCTGAGAGCTCAAATACGGCTCTCAAGAAAAGTGAAAATAGTTCAGGACGAACATTCGAGGACGTCAATTAATGCCGTTTTTGGTTTATAAAATATCACAAAACGTGTCATTTAAAAGAGCAGCTGGATTTTCGTTTAGCTGCTTTTCTGCGGCTCTTCACTTTTTTTTTAGCTAACGTCATCCCTCACAAACAGACACGACATGGTCTAACTTCGACATAAAGGAGGATGATAACACATTGTGGTTATGTTGTCAAATATAGTTCCAGGGCCAAATATTGAAAAAGAGAAACCACCAAATGAAAAGACCGTTGGAAGCAGCTTTCACAACACTACTAATTCAGGGCAATAGAACAAGAACTGGCTCTACTCCACCTCCATCCTCAAACTGCTCCTTGAAGTGGATGGTGGCGTCAATGGTCACAGCAATGGATGCCAAGAGTGTGAGAAGAGCCCCGGGAAGCTTCATGTCCGCTGCTGTCCGGTACCGGAGAGGTGAAGAGTACAGACCGGAGGAGAACTCAGCTGATAAAGGCACGAGGAACCGTCACCCGACAAATTCTGCTGCTGAAAGCCCTGCACAGATGGCCGCCGCTCATTGGACGAGCGTCTCGCCAATGAAATGGGACCACGAGTTACTTTTCGGAGACGACTCGGGTAGAGTCGGGCGGGGATCGGAAAAGATGGGCGGGGCATATATTGGAGCGCAGACGTATATGCGTTAAACGTGGATGAGCCTGTTGTCCATTAGCGAGCAGTTTGAGAGTTCGATCCCTCGCCCTCTCAGTCTGTTTGAACATGTCTGTAAAACTGCAAAGCAATTTTGCGGTGGTGGCTTGTGATGGGTCCTCCTGGTGGGCGGCGGTGGACGGTGACTGAGGACTGGAGTGGCGTCTGGTCTGGATGGTGGATCGTGGTCTAGATGGTTGCTGAGCATGGACTGTGCTTGCAGCGGGACTGCTTGGCATGTCATGTTGGGGTTGTCCTTCGGGATGTCTACCCTCATCAATGCTGCTAGAGACTTTGATTATTGGTGATGTTGTCCTGCACGTGGCATCTATTGCACTTCTGTCCTTCCTGGGAGAGGGATCCCTCACATGTGGCTCTCTCTGAGGTTTCTACATATTTTTACCCTGTTAAAAGGGTTTTTTGTAGTTTTTCCTTACTCTTGCTGAGGGTTAAGGACAGAGGATGTCACACCCTGTTAAAGCCCTATGAGATGAATTGTAATTTGTGAATATGGGCTATACAAATAAAATTTGATTTATTGATTGAATTTGATCTCGTGAGCCCCTCGGTCAAGCCACAAATTTAAAAGGACTGCTGTAACACACTTTCTAATTTATTAGGAACACTTACACAAACCTAATGCAGTATAATACAATGATAGACACCTTTTAGTGTTAGTGAGGATATAGATCCATTGATCTATATCCTCACTAACACTTAAAGGTGTCTATCATTGTCTACATCTGTCATTATTACTAAGCGCAATACCCACAAAACCCACACACCTCACAGCTGTTGCTGGGTCCTGCCTGAAACAATAACAACTTAACAAGTCAGTCACTGTTTATACAGAAGACAAATAAATCATTTTGGGCTCATGTTACAGTTTTTTTCAATTGCATAAACACTAAAATCAAAATAATTATACAATTATCAAAACCTTACACTCAAGGAGCAGAACATGGGCCCAGATCTTCACTACTATTAGCACAATGTCAGCTTCACACTTTTTGCATACAATACACACAGTGATTTGAAAATCATTAAACACACTTGTATACATTAGACACAGAAGTATATCAAGATGTCACTTCCTTGCAATTCCAAAGCACTGTCTGTCAAAGGACCACCCCTATGGGCCAATTGGTTCAACACAGCCATCAGGTGTGCAAACACAAGATTGCTTAACTGCAGACACACCAATCAAGTTTAAGCATTATACAAATGCATCAGGTGAGTTCACCTGACTTCAACCAAAATGAAAGGAGTCAGAAGAAGGAGAAGAGTGAGGGTGAGAAGGGGAATCCACGGAGGAGGAAAATGAGGAAGAGGAAGAGGTAGAGGTAGAGGTAGAGGCAGAGATGGAGGTGGAAGAAGAGGCAGAGGAAGACCCGAAGCAGAAGGAGAATGTGCTCAAAGAAGAAGAGGACCAAATTTATCTAATTAAATCGTGCAACACTAGCTAACCATGTCGTGAACCACGGATGATGCTTAGGGAGGCTAGACTAAGAGTTCAGCCAAATCTTAGCAGATAAACAGTGAAATCTGTCACTACCCTGAGCTGGATACAGAATCTTCTGTTTGACTGGTATTTGCTGAGCTTACAGTTTTATGCACACTACTGTAGTAGCATGAAAACTGGGACATGTTTTGTTTTGTGATTCTCCATGTTGACATGTTGACCGATTAAGGTAGGCGAGACGGGGTAATGTGAGACATCGGGTAATGTAAGACACCCCCTGTATCTAGGTAGCAGAACACATTTGTGGTCATGTGACAATATGTTTTCAAGCCCCTCCCATTCCCCCCTTGCCATGAAATAGATGTTAGTGCTGGTGCTGTGGTAATCAAAGTGTGTTTTTTGCATGTAAATGTAAATTTTCTTGCTTTGAACTTAATCAACTGTTGTATCAAAACAAATTGAATCATGTGAAAAACTTATATCATACATGTTGATGAACTTCCAACATATAAAACCATGTGATTAATGCTAGCTGAAGATTAGCCTGAATTGCTAAGAGATGTTGTTTTTTCTAAAATGGTGGCTGTGGGGCAAATGCTGTGAATGAAGCACAGGCTAAGTTTAGTCTTAAACACATACTATACACCTGGAAGACAACCTGGTGCCAAACACCCCTCGCAGAGATGGAGAGTGCAGCCGCTGAGGTCATGAAAGGAAAAAGTCCTTACGAAAAGTTGGAAGGGATAGAAATATTGAAAAGACAACCCTCAAAAGATTCATAAGGAGAAAAAAGAAAGGGGAAGTAAAATCAGTAGCCTGGGGTACAGTAGCTGAGGTAAAGAGAATATTCCAGGTGAGATGGAGGAGGAGCTTGCCAACAGTGTTGTGCAAGTTCACACCTCTCATGAACTAGTTCAAAGTTCAGTTCACACAAGTAAATATGAATAGTTCACGTTCATAGTTCACCATTTAAATTCTGAACTAGTTCATAGTTCAGTTCATTTCATAGTTTAAGTGTGAGCCATTTTTGTAAGAGGCCAGAGCTGTTGTTTTGCAGGTATGGCCTGCCCCTTTAAGGAAAGTTTGTAGTGTGTGACTTAGTGCACCTGGGTATTGTGGGAAGAGACGTTAAAAGTGTGTTTATAACGAGAAGTGACAGACCACCTATGCGAGTAGGTGATGCGAGTGTTGCTCCTGCTGTATATCCGAGAAATAAAGTGGCTGCATTCCAAGTAAAGAAACATCTCCTCCTCCTTCTTCACGGAGCGGTCCGGACGGCTGGTTACCGGCCAGACAGCGAGCCAAGATAACCCGTGAGCCGAGCTCCAGACTACGGTTGGGAGCCGAGACACTGGCCAGAGAAGAAAACACTTGGAATACGTTGCTTGTTTGGTGTGCATGTGTGTGTGCGATGAATCATGGGTAACGTAGTGCGAAGTCAAGTTACTTGGTTCAGGTTAGGCTACATCGCGGACATTTCACGGGCACTGAGCAACGACATGGTGAAAGCATTCGATTAAGACAGCGTCTCTCCTGAGGAGATGGAAAACATTCCGTAACGCTTTAGCTAGACCTCAGATAATATTTTAACGGACTGGTAGTTAGGTTTATGTTCTGTTTGATTGCTATGTGTTTGTTATGACTTATGTTCAGCTAACATCAACATGTCAATAATTATTGGGATTTCCAGAGGGTCAGTGAACCAGTCGGGGTGGGGCAAGTGACAGTTCTAGACCAATGGCTGGAGAGTTACCTGGCAAGACAGGCTCTCAATGGCTGATGAGTTGGCATGTCAAGGGTGAATGAGGAAGGGAAGTGAAGAACACAGTGGTGGATGATAGGAGTGTCGGAGTTGCAACAAGAAGTGTGTCGTGTTTGCTGGACTTTAATAAAGTTACACATAAAGAGTGAAGTTTCCTGTCGTCTATAAGCGAGGACGCTGAAATATGAACGTGTTCACCGTTCAAATTCATTATTTGTCATTGAGTTGCGTTCAGTTCACCGTTCTCACAAAAGTGAACGTGTTCAATGAACGCGTTCTTTTGCATTCGTTCATGCACAACACTGCTTGCCAAACACTTGAAACAACTGATCAGTTCCATGGCCTTGCTCAAGTTAAGTGCCGTGAACTGGCATTTGAATAAGCAGAGAAAAACAATGTCCCTGTCCCTGCCAATTGGACAGAGAAAAAATGTGCAGGTAAGCTAGGGTGTGCAAGAGATCCCATGAAACATAATAATCATAAAATGTGCTTAATTGACCAATCCCCATGATTCTGTTACTAGTCTGATATTAGTTTTGGAATGTGTGGTTGTCAATCTAGTTGTCAGGATTTTAACTATTACAACACGTGTTGTTATGGTAGTTTTAATGTGGAAAAAGTAAGTGGATCACTTTACCCCCTGGATTTCTCTGGTCTGTCTCACTTTACCCCTTAGCTGGGGTAAAGTGAGACACAAGACCACTTTTTAAAAAACAAGCATAGTTTCACTGTCCTTTGTCCTGAAGACATTCTGATAATTTCCATTGTTAGGAAACATCCTGAATTAATGGGAAATGTGTACATTTTACTGATATATTATTTTAGCTCGCCTAGAGGGGAGCAAATGTGGGTGGCTGTGGCTGAGGGATAGAGTGGTCGTCTTCCAACCGGAAGGTCGGCGGTTCGATCCCCAGTCTGACCCATCTGCATGCCGAAGTGTCCTTGGGCAAGATGCTGAACCCTGAATCGCCCCCATAGAATACTTAAGTGCTGGGATAGATGCACTGTATGAATATGTAAAAAAATGTCTCACATTACCCCGCTCTCCCCTATATGGAGAGAAATAAATGATAATTTCATCATTCTGCGGCATTGTTCTTGTATAGTGTTTGGTGAATTTATTGTATATTTGCATTAGCAAGTAGAATTGCTAAACATGTTTTAGGTTAGCAGCAGCAGTGTGTAACAAGTTCAAATAGAATTGAGTCATATGTTGGGGTAGACTCCACAGTGGGTTGTAAATACTTGGGCCCTGCTAGGCCAAGCTGAAACCAGTTTGGCCAGTTTTCAGTCTTAATTCACACCTTCCTCAAACAGCCTGGAGCCGACGGTGAGGACAAAGGATTGTAAAACTTTTGGAGGGAAAACATTCTCCAGCAGGCCTGAGAATCTCCCCCTTGTGGTTGGAAAATGTCCTGAAGAGCCTTCAGGACCCCCGCTGAGTTCCAAGCCCCACCCACTAAGGTCGGAATCCTGACATTCTCATTGGCTGAAAGCCAACTGAACCCTGTGACCACTTCCGGAGGAGGCAGAACCTCTCAGGTAGAATAAAATCACTGAGACATCAATAATCGCTGCCATTTTTACCCTGCTCTGAAAACATCACGAGGCCCCTTCGGGGCCTCCCAGCAGTTTTAGTTGCTAAAGGGGGCAATCTTAACTTTTAGTTTATCAGCCATTTTCCCTGCTCTGAAGACATCAACAGACCCCTCCGGGTCTTTCCAGATGATTTAGTTGCTAAAGGGGGCAACCAGAGTTATTTTCTTTCATTTCTTTCATTTTCTTTTATCTTAAGTTTGATCTTACTTTGATAGAGACTATTTTTGCTTTAACTTGAAAAGACCAAACAGGAAATTGCACGCGGAACAATCTCAGACTGTTTCACTTTCCCCACGGACTTTACTTTCTTTTCCCAACGATCTACAAACGGCTTCCACAGCCGTCCCCTGAAGAAGAAGCACGACGTTCATCCCGTTGAGGAGCAAGCAGAATCCGTTCCTATTCGGCCCAGCCGACGCCGCTGCGACAGAGGAACCAGCGCAACAGAGCTTGAGCGGCCACGATTATTCACTGGACTTCGGAAATATCCGCGCGACACGCGCATGCAACACCGTGAAGGTCACAGTAAGAGGCTTTATTGTCTGGGCAGATGTTAATCTAATACGTAGCGTATTGTTTTAATACTTGAATGTATTTGTTTTGTATGAGACCGCCGAGTCTCTAGTGTTTTAGCGGCGATTCGCCACTTCCGGTTTCCGGTTACGGCCATGTGCCATAGTTTTTAAGCGCCGTGAGCAGCGTCTCCAGCTCATTGGGACCGTTTGAACAAGTTTAAAGAGACTTTACCGGTCAAACCTCAGCACACAACGCCACTTGGGTGCTGAGTGGTAAAGTAAATGTAACTTGTCTCTGACGGTGCTTTTAAGAGCTTTGCTCTCTCCTTGTATACTCTCTCTCTCCTTCTAAACCGACCTATACACACATCCGATCTGTATTTAGAATACAGTTCATGTAACATAGTTAAATCTATATTCAGAGAGGCTGGACACATCTGGATGCCATGCGGCCGAACGCCAAAGCAGAGACGAAGAATTCTCTTTGTCTGAAAATCCCTTTGTGTAATTCATGTGACGACCACCAGTGTGAGCTCCGGCCACATGGTGTCATTATCCATTTTGAATAACGCAAGTTAAACCACCATTTTGAGTCTATTATTGCCACGCCTCCTCTCTCCCTCTCCTCCCATTCTGGCTCTAAATTCATAATGGCTCCGCCATCTTGTTTTGTAGTCAATCCGCCATTTTGAGAGTTTTTAGGCCTTGATTCCACGAATCATGATCGGCCGCCATCTTGGTTGTGACGTGACTGCGTCATCGCCACGCCCCTTCTTTTTCTCTCTCTCTCTTTCTCGCTCTCTCACACACACCCACACAGACACAGAGACACATTGATAGACACAGACAGATACACACACACAGATACACATAGATGAATACATGTGTTTTCTAAATTGTGATAAGCGGCTGCTGTTGTTATCTTTGAAATATGGGAGTTTGTTAAAATGATGAATCATTAAATAACACTAACTGTATTTCACATGCACACACAATAGACACACACACACACAGAGACACTTTGACACAGACACACACACATACCGAGACAGAAATAAGTAGGTAGACCGCCGGTTTTAAATGTATTTTCTGAATTGTGATAAGTGCTGCTGCTGTGTTTATCTTTGAAATATCGGAGCTTGTTAAAATGATGAATCATTGAATAACATTATAACTTTATTTCCCCTTTTTAATAAATGCTTTTGTAATTAAAGTATCTGTAGTCTGTGATTATTTGTGCATATGTATGTGATTGCAGCTGGATTATGATTGCCTGTGCTCGAACTTAAAACCCTTCATTGTTTATTATATAATCATTAATACTAAATATTGAGATTATTAATATAACTTATATCATTGAGACTGATATTTTATAGATTGACTCGTTGGTCCCTGTAACCAGGGTGGTGCCCCGCGACAATAAGCAATGATTACAGATTTGTATTATTCTTAATTGATAATTGTATTGTTTCCATTAATTATTTTAACTATTATTAATGGATAACCGTATCATTTCTAATTAAATGTGTTACTATTCTTAATTAATAGCTTTATCATTTTTGATTATTTTTAAGAAATAATTGTTATTTTAATAATCATATTTCATGATTATTAATAATTAGCCAATGTCAATTCTACTCCTACTATTGCACAACACATATGAAACGTGTCTGTTTCATATGTTAACAAAATATGGTTTTGATAAATTAGTGTATAGTTTTTACAAGAGTGTAGTGTTGTGTAGTGTTGAAGCACCAGGCCCTGTTTTAGAAATCGTGCTTAAGCAATCGAGAAAAACTGTAACAGATTATACTCGAATCATTGTGTGTATGTGTGTGTGTGTTTTTGTATGTCCTCCTTCCCAAATAGTGTTGAGAAAAAGTGACCAGCAGAGGTCGCCAATGTCACTTAATTCCTCATAGTCTGAAACTATGATCAGCTAATTTTAATTTCAAATTTTCCTTCTTGGAAACCTGTAAGATCATACCTACATAGTGAACAAATCAACCTGCAACAGCATTATTGATCATCATATCTGCAATGGGCAGACGTTTTTGGCTTTTTATTTAATCATTTACAGTAACATGATCATTAGTAACCTCCAGGGCTACAAAGTCTACAGGCTCCTGACACTCCATTTCTGTTATTTGTATTGTTTTAGTGATGGATGCAAAAAAATCTCAATGTATCGTTAAAAACATTTAACTTCACATTTGTAAACACAAAAGGTACAGGAACTTGCTATTGACAGAAACTCTGATAAACCAATACATTGGTTAAATTCCCTGACTTTGTATGTCTGGATTGGCTGCTTTTAAATTACACACCTTTACTGAATTTTAATGACTTAAAATTCAGTGTTATGAATAAACAGAAATGTATTCACAAGTTTGACATCCCTGAAGAGTTGCAGTAATCACATTTATAGTTAATGGTATCACGGACAGGCTCATGTTGACCATAATATAAAGACACTGAGGTTTATACATTAATTCTGGTATTAATTAAAGTATTTCTATTTTACAATATCACTTTTGGGGGGAATATTAAGGTGAGGAGTGAAAGACCTCCCCTGCAGAAAACAAAAACAAAATCTGTTAAAAGTTCCCATCAGCTCTCAGGTGAAAGATCTTCATTTCCATCTTTTACCTGAGGAAACGCAAACCAGACCAGAATTTCCAACTTCTTTCACTGACTGCATTCAGTATTCCAACTTTAAGGTAAGTTTTAGCTCGTTTTTTTATTATTATCTTTAAATGGGATTGAATTTACCTTTATGTTCACAAACAAATTCAAGCCAATTCAACCACTGCAAGGGTATCATAAACTGGACAGATGTTAATTTAAATTAAATAAAATCTCACTGAAATGAAAGTGAATGAAATTATTAGTAATCACATTAATGTTGTATTTCACTCCCTGTATGATTTGCAATATTCCTTCTATTATATATTGGATGTTCTTTGGCATGTTTGAATTTCACTTTTCCAAATGAAAACAACCAAACTCTGAGTAAGGACATTCCGACACACACACACCCACCCACACACACACACACACACAAATGTGATTATATATACAGTATATATATATAAATATATATATATATATATTTGACTGCACATAAATGCTCAATTTACAGTATTGAAAAACCCACATCAATCAGCTTTTTCTTACAAGAAATACTACAGCCCTTCCTCCATCATGTATGAGTATGAACTCCTCTCATTCTCCAGGCCACTCTCTCTGCTCTTCCAGCCTCAGCTCTGTCTCGACCTTCCTGTTTGCAGACAAAAATAATCCACAAGATAAACTAAAAATAATCTCCTGGGTCCACAAGTAATGCAGTTTTATTTTAGATGCATCACATGTCTGTCTCATCCTGTTATTTTGTGTAACTGATTTTTGATTATGAAACGTAGTGTTTTACATCAGTGTGTAAATGTGTAAAATGGAGTCTAAATACACAGAGGTTTGACTGTATCTGTTGTATATGAGTGAGGAAACAGTTGATGAAATTTGAAAGCTGTGACCACTGAATGCATTTTGTGTCCAAGCAATGAGATGTGGGCAACAGTTTAGTCCACGATGACTGACTGCTGTTGTCCCAATTATGTAGAGTTGTGAAAAAGTCAACTCAATTCAGAACATGTGAGCAAGTAATGACAGAAAACAATAAGTGCACTGAAGATTTAGACATAGGTATGGGCTGAGCTTCCGGGTCAGAGTTCAAAGCAACAGAGCAAAATCTTGAATTATGAATCCTTTATGAAACCTAAGAATGAAACTAAGACTTGCTGGCAAGTAGCATGTTCAGTTCAAAGTTAAAGGCTCAGCGAAACCTGAGAACAACCCAAAGGGTCGGTGTTAAGTTCAGATTGAAAAGAGAACAACCTGTCATGTTCCTTCTCTTTCACAGCTGTGGTTACTAATAGCTGGAATTCACCAAGGTGTTTCCTGCTCCTCACCATGGAGATTTCACATGAACATCTCCACACAATCCTCATGTGGGCTGTCAGAGGGAGTGTCTATGTTTCGGTGGAAGCCCTGCGTGAAAGCCATCGAAGACATCGCCACGGTGCCCCGGAGTATACTGGGATTGGCTGGTGACACCCCCCAGAAAAATCACGGGAATACAAATTGTGTGTGTGTGTGTGTGTGTGTGTGTGTGTGTGTGTGTGTGTGTGTGTGTGTGTGTGTATGCGTGTGTGTGACGCAACAATCTTATATGTAATGTCGTTTTCAGTCTACATCTGAGCATCTCCACCTGAAACGAGCTGCACTCGTTCTTTTGCACATCAAGTCAAATAGTATCAGCAACATCAACACCAGAAGCTCTCAAATATTAACTTCAGAATAAAAGTCTAGATGTGAACATTTGCGGTTGCCACAGTCTCATTTTATGGGGAAATGTGGGGGTAACCTCTGCTGACCGGCCCTTTACCTTCTGATGTGGGTGTACGGTCATCAAACACAATATAAATCTTATTCTGCACAGGCTCCCTTATATGTCTTATGTTATATGTTTCACATTCACCTACACAGGTATACAAGTTCATGTTGTGGTCCCATTAAATACACTGTGCCATAGAATCTGTAGAGGAATAAAACAATTTTGGATTTTGATGTGGAATGAAATGCTATTTATGTAATAAATAATGCATTTAATAATAATAACATTACATTTATCATGATTTATTATGTAACGTCTGTTTTATGATGATTAATTACATATTTAACATACATAAACTGTAAACATTTGGCTTTACGACTTTTACTACTTTGATTGAGTTTTCGAACAAACTATTTTTCATCAGTCCAAAATAATTATATATGAATGCTAGAGTGTAACATAAAACCGGAGTACTGCCTAATTGTCGTATTTCATGTTTTCTGATATTTGATGAGACTAAGTTGCACAGGCGAGGACAAGCTTTTATTGTTAAGGTAAGAACCGGAAGTGGTGGGTGTAATTGATGAGATCTTCGCACTGGACTGGCAGTGGGTGACTCGTTGACTGCGGCGACGGTAATGTAGGCAACATGGGAGACGCAGAGGGATTTACCGTGACCAGTCTGTGAGGAGCGTCGGGAACATGGCGGAGAGGTTAGTGTACCGACACGCGGGATGCTCTGCTCCTCCTGCCCGCTGCTGTGTCACCTCGAACCGTAGGGAGGGAGGGAGGCTGCCAGTTCAGCGACCAGGCTAACCGCGCTCCGGCTGCTCTCCGCGCTGGAGCGGCTGTTAGCTAGCTGCTCTGCGCTCATGCCCGCTCACTCGTTTCAACAATCTTCACAATGAAGAACACATATAAGAGTCGAGGCTCGCTGTCTGCCGCTCACTGTGGGCTGGGTGTTGTCGTCTTGGGCGTTTTTCTCCTGACATTAGTGAAGGTGGCAGAAGCGGTAGAAGGAGGCTGCTCGGCTGGAGAAGGAGGAAGAGGAGGAGAAGGAGGAGGAGGAGGAGGAGGATGCTGCTGTTGCACCTGTCGGTCTTAATCTCCGTCTCTTTGCTGGAATGCAGCTAACCTGCTCCTCTAGCGGGATGCTAGCAGCGAGGCTGAAGCCATTATCCGCGGCTGTCGATGCTCGACTCGCCCGGTTATATTCTCATCCTCCCTCACATGATGGATGGAGGCACCGAGGAGGCACTGAAAATAGAGGAGTGAGGCACCATCCCGTGAACACCACCTCATGTAGCCTTCATGGGTTCACTGTAGACCTCCTGGTTTCACACTGAGTGTCCTAACGAGTGAAGACCTCTCACCACATTCCCATACTCCAGGTTCAAGTGACCTCGTTCTGTGGACAATCCGCGGGTGTTATAGCCCATGATTTAATGTATTATATACTCTTACACAACACAGGATTAAAGGTCCAACCTAATGGATGGAAAATAGCTCAATTTATTGTCATATCTTTTAAATGACGCTGAACAATGCTCCCATGTTGTATACCTTAAATGTAACATTTTCCTAAGGACACAATTAGAACATCTGTAATATGAAGAGTTTTGTGTTACCACAGAGAGAACACAGTCTAGCTTTACCTAACCCGTGCACTGTATTTTCACAAAGCATAAGATGAGTAAAGGGTCTTTTTAAAATTATGTCTCTTTACGTTAAAGTGTGGTCGTAGGCCACATCTGGAATATAGACCATGGCTGTTTCTCTCTAGCAACAAGCCAGCTCATAAGACTGAATTAAAAATGTATGGCTGTTAAATTTGTCTTGCATGGGTTGTTGGGCCTCATGTAAATCACTACTGCAGGTCTGCCCCGTGGCCTCTGGAGCATTACACAAATACTGTCTTTTCTGACACATCAAAGCCTTATTTCCCCTTATTCCTCTGGTATGGTCAGAATGCACAATCATCATTCACAGTAATAATTGATGGCTGATGAGAAAGCGTTTGGTCTAATAATCACATATTTCAGATGGACCGAGGTCCATTCTGGCGATAATGACTTTCATGGAACCGCTTTCTGGACAAGCAGTGGTCTATTTGTGATTTTTATCACAAAAATGTAGCTAGTGAATCTTTTTGACAAAGTGTATCTGTTCATTTTTTACTATGGAAAACCACATAGATCAAATGCCTCAGTTACACACATGTTCAGCTGTGTGGCTGCTGTAGGGCTGCCACTAATGACTATTTTTATATAGATTAATCTGTCGACTCTTTAACCGATCAGTCCAATAATCTAGACGATTCATTTTCCTCCAAAAGGGAAGGACAGCCAGGAGCCTCCTATCCACCCCCCTGTTAAACCTTTGTGCAGTTCACATGGGCTGCGATGCGCCTCGCGCCCTGCACCGATGGTTTTGGCGTAGAGTCTGTCGAGTTCGCTTAATAATGTGCGTGAGACAGACTGTGTATGAAAACCGTCATCATTTACCCCCAAACCAGTACGTTGAACGGGCTACATAAAACAACAAGCGGAGAAAGCAGGATCGCTGGCTGGCCGGCGCTGAGAAAAGCGCATCCCGGTGTGAACAGCTGGGCGCCAGCGCGCTTGAGAATAGTGCTGTGCTACGCGGAGCGGCGTGGCGTGGCGCTTCAACGTTACGTAGTGAGATTGAAGAAGAAAATAAATTCATAATTTGTGTGGGTCCGACGCATAGGTTTAAAATATTGATGTCCGAGGACACTTTGGCATTACTGGGATTGATCTGCCCGACTTTCTGGCTAGATGACGACCACTCTATCCCCTCCGCTGTACGTATGTGTGTGTGTGTTTACCGAATATTTCATCTTTGTACTGACCGACAATGGTAAGCTGGCTCAAATTAAAGGTCTAGATAATAACCAAATAAAGAAAATTACTCAATGAAGTTGTTGGTTAAAATAACTAGTTCAGTGCCCATTTAGCTGTTGCGGGACATTTCATGATTTCACAAGTGACATCACCAAAGCATTGTGTCTCACATCGATAGAAGACGTAACTACTATGGTAACAGCAAGTTCAGTTTACAAATTAAGATAAATAGAAGAATCTCGGTTGATTTATCAAGAACTTCTCATCCAGAAACATGGGTTGTGTTTGCGGCCGTGTTCCAGTCAACCAAAAGATTGCCATGTGATTCGTTGTACAGATGGTTGTGTTTTTCTGCTTCGTCTGACAATTGCGGGTGGGCTGCTGTGGGTTTTCGGCAACCTAACCCAGACATGGGAGGGTGATTAAGACAATAAAAGAAGTGTATTGTGTATTTACAAAACAAACAGCTTGTTCTATTTCAAACAGAATAATAGCTTGGTGATGTACTTGTGTTATAGTCTCGTAGAATCTTATATGTACACACACACATACACACACACACAAAAGCCAGGACAGAGGTTCTTCACTCAGGCAGTGATGACACTGTTAAGACAGCGCCAAAATTATTTATTTTTCTTTAAAGTTTAATAAATGCGTGATTTTTCCAAAGTCATGAGTAATCATTTAAATGAATGAGGATGACAATATTGATCAAAATAATCGTGATATTTTGCCATAATTAAGCAGGGATACCATTTGTTTCAGATTCAGCACGGCCCTCATTTTATTTGGACAAAGTTTGTCTTCAGCTTCTTGTGTTTAGATCTAACCTGTCTCCAGAGGAATTCATTTATGGAATACTAATTTGTTTTCCCAGGTTGTGGTGACAAACGCAGTTACATGCTTAATCCATTAATTAATCAATCAATCAATAAATCAAATTTTATTTGTATAGCCCATTATCACAAAATTACGATTCGTTTCATAGGGCTTTAACATCAAGTTCAAATATGCAATCGATTCCTGAGTCTGAACTGGAGATACAACAATTTCTACAATGTCCTTCAAATCCGCAAGGAGTTTCCAGGCTGGTTCTTCAGTAGGCACTTTCTGTCCAAGTAGCAGTGGAAAAAATCGTATAAGGCACCAGTTTTCATGTGCGTTTCCACCGATTGTTTTCCTGGATGCATAGGTCAGTGGAACAGAGTGGGGCCTATTGGTTTTATCAGTCCATTTATAGGGGAAATCTTCTATTGCCTTGTTTAAAGCGTCCAAAGTGAAAAACTTTTTGGAAATGAATACAGTCAGACAGAGAGATATTTCAACAGGAACTATTCCTTCGAATAAATCATGGACAATGTCAGGAGGGAAACCACTAGTAACATTGAAAGTTGTAAGCTTTTCTGACAGAACACATTTCCTCTTAACACCATAACAGTTGTTCAAGGAATTTTCTTCAAGGGTTTTCAGATGATTTGTGTGAATCTCCTCAGTTCTCAGATAGAAAGCTCCAGCTCCAACTTCTTTGTCCTGAATTTCTGACCAATCTGCTGTACAAAACCTGCAAATATAGCTGCCAGAAAAACTCTCTACAAAACCAGCAATGCTGTGTGCGCCAAGGTTATCGGCAATAACACACTGCAATGTACCCTTCAAAGTTTTTCCCAGATTTTCAACAAATACCCCATGTTGTTCCAATGTTATGAGATCAGCAATCAAAGGCTCCAACACTTTTTCATAACCCTAGCCCTTAACATCACTGCTATTGATCAATGCAGCCAAATGGATAGATGACATTGAGGAGTGACAACCAGGTGGCAGATTCATCAACTATGCAATTGTTACTTTTTAAGGAGTCCAGTAGAGTCTTCTGGGCGACAGGGACAGAGGCAGTACCAATTAAATATTGTAACTCATCAAGCAATTCGGTTACAGCTGCACTTGGCACCAGAAAAGAATGTTCTAACTTTAGCAGGACCGAGGCTAACTTCACTTCAATAGATTGTGCCAAATTTCTTGGTTCTTCATTAGTAAGTTCTCCAGATATTATATCATCATCAGATTGCTCGTTAGCACAAAAGTTTCTCCAACAACAGAACTACCAACAGGTCCATCAACTATTCCTCGCTTAAAATCATGAATTGTGTGGGGGTTATGTCTTCGCCACTTGTGAGTATTGAAAGCACCGTAAATATTTGTTTTATATGAACAATCATTAAAAACGCATTCAACAGATTCACGATTTCTTAAATGTGTCCCAATGTGTTCAAAATAATGAGTCTCTGTAGAAAGTTGATTGTTGTTGCAGATGTGGCACTTGAATGCTGTCAAGCTATCTTCCTGTGGGAATTTAGGATGGCATTTGCTTAGATGAGTCAGCAGATATTTCCATGTTTTGCAAGTGCATTGGCAATTCTCATATGTACAGGGGTAAGCACTGCCCCGCCCATAATGATGATGATCAAGTTTATAATGTTTCAGAAGTTCAGATCTTCTTGAATATGAATTCTCACAGTCTTTACATGTCCACATACATGGATAACTGAGGAAAAATAAAAAGGCAGAGGAGAGTATGGTTTTAGGAGAGCGATCTAATTATCACAAATACCCTCATGATATTGTACTCAGAACTTACTATAATAAGAAGAGGGACTTCCAAACTTGTGGCAGGAACACAGTGGATCGTTCTGCTCTCCTTAAATTAAAAGAGAAAAAAACGTTTTAATGTTTTATATTTTCAATGTTACATGAAATACATCTAATAAAGTTCAAAATTGACAAAACATTATAATGCCTTCTGTTAATTTTAAATGGGATTTAATATGCCTGTGAAATAAAATACCTTATAAAACATAACTTACGTTGATTCATTATTAAACAGTTCAGTTTAGATTTACCAAAAAGGGAAATACAGCACAGTAAGCAATAACACACAAACACAGCACAATAGCACAGTAAGCACCACAGTACCAGTAATATGTATTCCACTATCCATCAGTCAAACACAAGAACATTTGCTCAAAAATAAGAGTTATCTGCCTTTCATAATCACCATCCTCTCTCCCCTTAACGCCGGGTTCACACCGGACACGGAAGCGATGCCGAAGCGCTGCAGTTATCAGCCTGCAGTAATAACGGCATTTAATGATTTTTTTCAAGCATATATTTACAAAATTAACTGCAACAGCGTCCCAACATGTGTCCTTTTTAGTGTTGTCTTTATACAACAGGATCATGCAACTCACTGTACTTCTCCACTTCAATTATTAATTTAATGTCATCCATGTTAAAGAACTTCTCCGCTGTTTGCTCCGTTAAATGTCAGGTGTCGAAGGTAAATTACGTATTCTCCACTCAAACCTATGTGGAGAATACATAGCCCCCCCCCCTCTCTCTCTTTTTATCTTTATGACTGCTTGTGTGGCAGTAGTGGATGGGCAGAGGGGGACATTTAAGAATGTGGTCGGTAAAAGTGGTCAAATTAAAACTCCTGGACAACAGAAGGTGAATACAAAGTATGGGATGCATATTTGATCATTTATATCATATAAAATATGTCGTCAATATCGTTTAAAATCATTTTTCAGTGTGTTTCCTGTCGCGATACACTCGCATCAAGCGCAAAAAATAGACTCCGGTACGCTACGCTTCAGCGTCCGGTGTGTTCAGCACAACGATTTAACATGGGAGTGGATGGGAGCTTCGGCGTCGCTTCCGCGTCCGGTGTGAACCCGGCGTAACTCACCTTCTCCTGCCTGTCTGCTCCCACCTCACTCACCTCCCTCCCGCCCTCAGTCCCTCGGCTCACCTCCCTCCTAACCCGGCTCACCTCGCTCCTTCTGCCTCTATGACTTTAAGTAAATACCCGCTTCTGTTTCTGCCGTCACACAACACAACGGTAGTTTTTTATTTTTTTTTCCAACAGTGTGAGAATACGTCCGTGCCATCAGTTCGCTGGTCTGTCTACGCGTTACGTCTGACTCAAGCTCTAAGTAAAAGCAAAGTCATACTGTGGGAGAGCGCCGTGCACTATGTTTATCAAGCGGACATTTAATTCATATTCACCGCAAAATATACAGCAGTTCTGCTGAGCTCATGAGACTGAGCTCAAGCTTCGCTGCTCCCACACAAACGCGCCAGAGCTCCGGTGAAACCTCCGCTGGGCCTCGCCAACTGCGACGGCGAACCCCCCCAGTGCAAATCCTAGGCTCATTGCCCACAAACTCACATAAGCTCTTTGTCTGGGGTTAGATTAAAAAATTGTAATGACTTATCTTAACCTTACCACAAAGCCGTAGGGACTGATATTATTCACCACGTCAGAAGTATAGGTTGCCGCCAGAAATTGTAAAGAATGCGCATGCGCGAATCACTCAATCTAATAAAAATGATTTGATTAAAATAAAAAAAATCAGTTCGGTGCCTCCCTGTAAATTTAAATTATAGTAAAGTAAAAAAATTGGATTAAACCATACACATAAATAAGAAAGTTTAGTTTAATTGAGCAAATAACTTTTTTTTATTCATTGGAATGAAAAAAAAACACATTAAACGAACAACAGCTTTGGTACACTTTTTTCAGTGTATAGACCAGTAAGATATACTATGGGCTGCATTTTGAGTGCCAGCAGGGAGCAGACATCCTATTTCATATACATTTCACATAGATGTTGCATATAATACAGCATTAAAGTAAAATGAACGATTAGACAGACACATAGCTTCACATCAACGTCAACATCAATACTCTGAAAAAAGAGCTTTAGGAGACGTAATGCTACTTTAAACAGCTGCTCTTAACATGCAGATGTAACTTTAAATACTCACTTTTCAGTTGATCACAGTAAATCTGTTTCTGCAGAATAATAATCTGTGTAACGTAGTCAAGTCAAATAGGTTGGTGAGTGAAACAACTATACACACCAGTGTTTCCCCTACCGTTCTACTAGGGGGGCGCCCCGCCCCGCCAACGGCACCTCCCGCCCCCCCTAGAAGATCAACTTAATTATTTATTTTTATTTTAATTTTGTAATAAAGCGCCAGATTGCCAGAGGAATGTTATGTCTGTCTCTACATGGTCGCACGTTTAGATCTCTGCTCTCTGTATCTCTCACGGCGGAGATCCATCAAGAAGCGCGCCCACACAGGTGAGCAACCTCCCACCAGCGGACAGAGAGCATCTGAGAACATATTTGCATAATGTAATGGTCGCTGTAGGCCATACAAAAGTGAGAAAAAAATCACCTTAAATATGTTTAGAACTACAAATAAGCTTTATTCTACAGAAGAGTATTACATTCACTAAACTAAAAAATAATTCAGTTTTTCTGTGATAATTATCTCTGAAATTCCGAGATAAATTCCCAATGAATAAAAAACAAGAAATGAATGCAATACGCTTCCGTATTCTTCTGTTGATTCTTGTTTTGAAATTTGCCATCACTTCTCAAAATAACTTCATGACTTTAATGCTGTATCTAGACCCACATATATAAATACATTTTTTCTTGTATTATTGAATGTTAGAATATCAAATCGAATCAAAAGGCTGTTATGTGGGGTTGAACTGCTAGCTCTACGTCCAGCCCTCCTCCTTTATCCGGGCTTGGGACCAAAGTTGCTAAATTGGCAACAATGCTCCCCTCGCAACCTCAGCCTGAATCCTTATTAACCCTGCTGCGTCTATTCATAATAGCAACAACATAAACCATATCGATGTTTTTAAGAATCTGGTTAGGAAAGGATGACATTACCAAGCAACACTTTAATCTATCACTGCTTAATCTATTCTCATCTGACCATTGTTCAAAACCATCAAAACCTTACGTGAAAGATTTGTAATATAGATGGAAGTTTCAAAACAGTAAGTTAACACAAACGAGGGTGGCGAAGTGCTCGATTCTAACTAGTCCTGTTTGATTGCTGTGGTAACAGTGATTTCAGGTGGTAGAGAAGTCGTTCAGCGAGTAGGATCTCGACTTTCGTCTTCTTTCACTTCTACGCATGCTCCATGACGCTTTACATCGATTTGAACCACTCTGCTCCAGCGTTTCTGTGTTTTCTTGACAGGGCTTCGTGATAATTCTAGTTTAGTTCAATGTACAGTTCAGAAATGCAATGTACAGTTCAAAATCATTAAAAGAAACACATTAACATCATGATTCCTTTAAGTTTTTGAGTCTGTGACTACTACCCCCCACCTCCAAAGCTGTAAACCTAGGGGAAACACTGGACATGCTACCAGGCCTCTTATATCTCTACTTGAGGGATGAGTCATGTTGGTTGCTATCCGTGTGTGATAAATCCTTGTCAGCTGTAATGAGCTGGGACTGTGGCCAAGGGACATAGAGCAGCCCATATTGAACACTGTAGAGGGCCCAGGAGACAAACTTAAATTCAGCGGACATCCTTGTGGAGCTAATTCTGAGGATAGATGAAGCCTGGGTCACTTAACCCTAACCCTACCGTGCTGATCATGTCTGGATTGTCTCTAGTAGATATGATTTGAATAAGGCTGTGAAATGTGCCTCTGGTTTATACAAAGGCTCATCAGTATCAGATTTCTGACATCGCTGCCTCTTTCTGTTATAGGATAGCATGGGATACATAGCATGTACCTTGAAAAGTGTTTTTACTAGCAGTTTTGAATTTTTTGTATGTTTTTCTACAGTAAGCAGTTTTTTTTGTGGAACCATGTCACAAACTTATAGAGAAAGATAATATAAGTTTTATCAGTGATTACAGCTTGCAGGCATCAGCATTTATTAGTGCAAACAAAATTAAGGGCATTTTCCGTCCTTCTTTTCTTTCTTGCGAGGCTAGGAACCAGATGTCAGGTTGAGCTTTTAGCAGCCAAGAACTGTGTGATGTAGGGATGTCACGAGAACCGATACTTACGATACCTTTCGATACTAAAATAACAAAACACAGACGATGCCCATTTTTTTAAAGCACCGTAAGAACCGTGAGCGCCGATGCCAGCTGTTAGCATCCGTGCTGCGCCTCTTCTGGAGCTGCGGCGCTGATCTCTGAGCAGCTGAGACCAGAGAAACTCTGTGTTTTCACTGTTTCCACTGATAAGAAGCAGCCGGTCAGTCAGTGAGCGACTGCCTCACTCGAACGAGCTGTGATCTCACTGTGTGCTTCGCTCCCGCACCACTCACTCGCTCAGACACACAGTCTTTCAGTGTTTCCCCCAGTAAATGTCTCAGTCAAGGTGGTAAGCAGGTGGTGGTGCTGTTGGCGCGGCGCGTAGCGGCGCGGCGAAAATTTTTGGGGGTATTTTGCTCAAAGATGCCAGTACGCATGAATGAAATAAACAACTGTTTATTTCAATATAAATAAACAACAGTAGGTACAAATGTTCTGGAAAACATGCAGACACTACAAAATAGGGTTTAAGCCGGTTTTTAAGAAAAATCAAGCTGCCTCGGAAGATGACAGTTTGTGATGTCGGATTCCGTTCAAATTAACCGCCTATTCATTGTGGACGGCAAGAAAAAAAAAGTTTTCGCGCATGCGCACCTGATTCTGTATGATTTAACATGTACGCAAATAAGCATCATTCTTTGTGCCTTTTTTACGTAAATGGTATGCCACATAAGCCTTTACGTTACATATCATTCATGGACCAATTAAAATCGAGATATTACTAGACATTTACGCAGCTTAAGGCCAATGTATGCTACTCCGAGTCCGTTGCGGACTGACAGACGGACGGAGCGGACGGACCCTTTTTGATTTATAGTTCTACGAGCCTTTTTGTTGTGAAAACAATTCACCGCCAGAACAGTAGATGGCGCAACTGAAGTCGAGCTTAGAGAAGCCTACCTCATGAGGTATATAGAAGAAGTCCATGCTGGTTTATTTACGTCCTCCCGGCTCCTCACACACAGTGAACGATGGCAGCTAACAGAAAAAGGATGTTGATGACGCGACAGTTTTTGCTGAATAAAGTGACACCCAGCGGGTCATAATGCTTATGTTATCGTGTCTTAACGCAGCGGTTCCCCGGTCTTGTTTCCAAACTGCGTTGCTAATTCAACAGCTGCAACAGCTTGAAGCTACACGGAGGCAGCTAGCTTCCCCCCAGCTTCCACACACAGTCAGCAGGGACACCCGATACTAACTACTACCGTTAGTTAGTATCGATCTAAAGTGTTTGCTTCTAACCTGACGGTGTTTGAGAAAGAGTGTCATGAGCCGTGGGATTAAAGTCAGCGGGTTTTTGCGCTGTTCCCAACGCAGTTAGCATGGTGGTTAGCCCGCTAGCCACGTTATGAAAGTTCGTTATAACAGTATGTGACCGTACACACGTACCGTAAGTGCTCTAACCAGCCACCGTCAGCCGGACAACGCCGCTGGCTTAACACACTTGTCACATTAATTATAGAGTCGTAGTTGTAATTTTTGGTTTATTGTGATGTAGGGAATGGAACAGGAAGTTTCCATTCCGAAATGCTGGCGTTAGCGGACCAATCACAGCCAAGGGCTATCCGTGGGCTCTCCGCCATTTCGACGTGTAGTTAGAAAAAGGAGAGCTGCACGAAAAGCTCTCCGAGGAGCCGCGGAGAGGCACGGAGAGGGCGTTCCACGTTGGAGAAGGCGGTCCTATCTGTCCGTGTCCGTCAAAATGGAGAAGCATACATTGGCCTTTAGGCCAACGTCATTACGTTGGCTATGCTCATTCACGTCGCGTTACCCCCGCGGATTTTTAAGTCAACATTGCAGCTGCCGTGTCCGTGCCCGCAGATATTTCAGACTGGAGGAATTTTAACAAATTGGATTATAATTTAAAAAGGAACAGAATGAATAGCAAGAGAAAGGCCTGCGTCAGCTTGGACGGTGTACAGCAGCAACAGGGACAAACAATGTTAGAGCATTTCAAACGGACAGGTAGCCTACATGAACGGAAGGATGCTAGCTAGCTGTGCTGTCAGTCAGACTGTCACTGGATTACTATCGTATTGCTTATTTCTACAGCCAGGGAGTCAGATTGGTGAGTCAGAAACTTTTTGGGGGTTTATTTAATAATAAAGTTGGATGAATTGATACCGAGTGCAATCCATTCTGCATTTTATATTCAATTGAGCAGTTGTGTTTTCATTGTTACTGACGGACAAACCTAAGCTCTGCAATGTGGATAAATGGTTACATTCTGATGCTGGACAGGTCCATGGGGCATATGCTACTGGTACTATATCTATTAAGAAAGTTTATGGAGTGGAGTTGCCATCAGTTATGCTGTAGTCCTACTTAATGATGAATGCTGTCTTTTATTTTTAAGTTGAATAGAAGTAGTACCGGTAGTTTGAATCGGCGAAGGTTTGACTTGTTGCCTTACGTTTATTCTGCCCTCTGTGTGAGGGACGGGTCCGTTAAGTCGATGGATGCAATGTTTAATCATTTAGACCAAACTACAGTAGGCTACGGGCAAACCTGAAGTCACCGTCGTGACATTTCATATACGTCCCGTCTGTGTGTGTGAGTGAGTGAGTGAGTGAGAGAGAAAGAAAGAAAGAAAGGGAGGAACTTATTTGAAATCGGCCGTGCATGCCTGTTTGTTGTTTATTGTTTTTGATTTAACAATATATAGGTTTAGAGAAATCTGGCTTTCAGAACTCAGTGCCTACCCACTCACTGACCTCACCGCACGTCACTGGCGGTAGATTGACAGGTGACTATGATAGACTATGCAACAATATATTCAACCACCAGATGTCGCCGTCTCAATTACACTCAAAACACTTTATTGGCACGACTAATGTTGTAAACAGTATTACCTGAGTATTAGCAATGCCATTTTTTTATTTTTTTTCAACTTTTTTTATTTATTTTTTTTTTTCAATACATTGGTAGTCAAGGCGGGGCCCTAGTCTTGTTAAGGCGGCCGCCTTAACAAGATAGTGCTGGGGGAAACCCTGTCTTTATCTGTGCGCGCGCACACACACACACGCACACATCGCCCGCACCTGGTATTTCATGACGGCCTGATACGATTATGATTAAACAATGAACGTGAACGTGACTTTCACCCACGTTCAACATATGAAAACTGATTTGTTAAGGTTGCCGTCCGCGAAAAATATGCGCAATATGCGCAATATGCGCAACACTGCACAGGGAGCCACTGCAGAGGGGCTGAAGAGCCACATACGGAGGATGACATGAAGCGTTTTTTTACTTTGGTATCGAAATTGGCATCGAGAATCGTGTTATTTTACTGGTATTGCCACAGACTACTGAATTTTTGGTATCGTGACACCCCTAGTGTGATGGCCTCTTGTTCTAACAGCCGCCACCGTTTTTTGCTGAAGTAGGCCTTTTTCCACTTGAGCATCCCAGTGTGCCCGCTGCCACTTCCAGCAATGAGTAAAGGCAGCCAGAATATTTTTTCAAACCCACACTGTTTTGTCAATCCAGGCGTCCTTCAAAAAGCTGTGCAGGAACAAGCTGGTAAAAGAGGGAACCTTACAGATCATCATAGATAAATATACCATTATCGTATCGTATTTGTGTTATCGTATCGGTTATCCTGATATTTTGGTAGATATAGTATCGAAGTCATAATTTTGATACCTACTGCCTTCTTCTTGTTCTTTTCGAGTTTGATGTCTGACTGATGTTGACTAACTGATTATTTGTCAGTTCCCGAAGAATCAAATGTCAATCAAATCTGCAGTACATACAAAATCTCTGGTACCTTTTATACATTTTCAAAGTTTTTGTGGTATCATGCCTGGGATTTCCACTATGACTACACAACTAATATGACTTGGTTGACATACATCACACTCACAAATAGAAATAACTCATGTCACATTTTTGAATCATGTTATGGTGTCTTATTGTAAAAAGTGTATGTTTTGACCAACTGTGCTGTTGGGTAGTTGAATGATGAGACATTCAGAGCATCTTCGTCTGGATCATGGTGTGTTGCTGTGTATAAACAGTGTCCGCTCACTTTGAAGCTTCAGTCTGTTATGAGCAGCAGGAAAAACCGTAACATCCATGCTGTTGTAGATTGCAGTGTTTTCTGGTGTAATCTGTCAGGGCAGCTGACAGGACAAGGAGCCAATTGCTCTTATATAGCCAACAGCCTTTAAATTTAGCTTGAGGTTGTTCGAGGCCTGGGATAACTGAAAATATAGACAATAAAGATCGATACTAATAAACTTTGCTGCATATAAGGGGATTGTTGACACAAAAGCAAAGACAAATCAAGTTTTTGTCCATTTAAAACCAAGGACAGGCAAAGTGCTCATACTAAAAATAAATAAAAAATCAAGTATCAGGTATATACCTTTTAAATATAACATCCTTATATTTGTCACTTTTTTTTTTATATTCTTTATTTATTTGACAGTTGTACACAAAAATTTACATCAGCCCAAGGGCAATCTTCTTTCTTCTGCTGTCAACCTTTTTCAGAATTGGGTAACTTTGTACATTTTGGGAGAGGTACAGTGCGCACATGTAGACAATAATCACAGATCAATAGAGAAAATAATCAAATAAATTAATAAAAACAAGCGGAATAAAAAACAACACGTTAGAGGGTGATTTGAGAGAGAATGGGATAGGGGTCGGTAAGGCTCACTAAATCAAGACAACATTACAGGGTCATTCATTCAATACTTCCACAAAGTCTGGTCTTAGGGGTTTTACATATCTCACCCATTTGCTCCATAATTGGATGAACACAGTTTTCCGAAGACGAAGGGAGAAAGTAATCCTTTCCATAGCATAAATGTCATTTACTATATCTATCCATTCCTCTATCGTGGGGGGCTCAGGAAGCACCCAGCGCCTTGTGAGCGCTTTTTTACAGGCAGATATTAGTATGCCAATCATATATTTATCTGGGCGCCTTGTTTGAAAATCAACATTTCCAAAAAATAATGTTTTAAATTGCAGGGGCAGGTCAGTATTAAGAATGCTTTTTAATGCTTTGTGAATCTCTGCCCAGAAATGTTTAATCGCTGGACAGTTCCAGAATATATGCCAGCGATTTGCTTCCTGAGACCCACATTGTCTCCAACATGTGCTCTCCCCTCCGGCAAAGCGTGCTTTCTGCTTTGGTGTAATAAAGAAACGAATAACACATTTCCACCCAAATTCCCGCCACACGTTAGAGTTGGTGCATTCCCACTGGAATTTGCATACCTCCAACCAGTCCTCATTTGATATTGGGAGGCCACCTTCTCTCTCCCATTTTTCTTTAACATATTCAGCAGTGTGTTTTTTTTTTGTCATGAGGCCTTTGTACAATCTAGAGATAACTCTTTTATTTGAATCATTTTGGTAGGCACCGAGAAATATTCTTAACATTGGGTCTGCAAGGTCTGTTCTGTTTCTAATATTATGTTCAAAATAACTGCGTATCTGGAGGTATCTATAAAAGTCAGATTTTTCAAGACAGTATTTTTTCCTCAGGCTTTCAAAGTCCTTTAATTGTCCCTTTTCTGTAAGGGAATAAAATGTTGTTATATCCTTTCGAATCCAAAATTTAAATCTATTGTCAATTTCATTTGGTTTGAACCCAGGATCATGAGCGCACCACTGGAGTATTTGCAGTTTATGATCTAGCTTGTATTCTCCTTTAATTGTATTCCAGATTTTTAATTGGAATTTGATCCATGGATTTTCCACATTGTCTATGAGTTTTCCCAAATTTGTATGCGCCAATACTTCATGAATTGGGGGATCTCTCATGACGGAGAGTTCAATGTCTTTCCATCTGGAACAAAAATTTGGGGTACATATGTTAATCAGGGGTTTAATTTGAGCGACGTAGTAATAATCCTTAAAATTAGGTAGACCCATTCCTCCTTGCTCCTTTGGGAGTTGAAGAGTTTTAAATTTAACCCTAGGTTTTTTGCCTTGCCAGATAAATCTTGAAATTATTTTATTCATTTCGGAAAATTGTATTGAGGGAATTTCTGCTGGAAGTGCTAGGAAGAGATATCGTGGGAGAATGTTCATTTTTACAGAGTCAATTCTATGGCTAAGACTAGGGAAAGAAATAGAGTTCCATCTGTGTATGTCATCTTTAATTTTTGCTAGGAGGGGTTCATTATTTATCACTGCCAGTGTTGAGATATTCTTCGGTAAATGTATTCCTAAGTATTTCAATGAACTCTGATCCCAGTTAAAATTGAATCTGTCTCTAATATTTTTTGGGAGCGTAGAATTAAAAGTCAATATTTGTGTTTTTTGCAGATTTAGTTTATATCCTGCATATCTACCAAAGCTTTCTAGTAAGTTCATTAATTCTGAAAAAGAGTTTGAGGGGGTACTTAAATAAATAAGGATATCATCATAATGCTACCTTGTGGTCCTCTCCATTTATGTCGATGCCTTTAATACTTTCCGTCTGTCTTATCCACTGTGCGAGAGGTTCTATATAGAGTGCGAACAGTAATGGGGAAATTGGGCACCCCTGTCTTGTCCCACGCTCCAATATAATGGTATCTGACAAGATACCCGTTTATTTTTATACAGGCTGATGGTTTAGCATATAGCGTACGAATGCCTTTGATGAAATTGTTATGCATGCCAAATCTCTCAAGGACTTTATATAAGAAAGGCCAGCTAACTGAGTCAAAGGCTTTCTCAGCATCCAAACTGATTAGGTAAGCTTCAAGATTGTTCTGTTGGATATGACTTAATATGTGCAACGATTGCCTGATGTTATCATGGGTTTGTCTTTGTGTGATAAATCCAGTTTGGTCATTGTGTATAAGTTGAGGGAGGATGTTTTCCAGTCTTTTAGCAAGTATGGTTGTGTATAATTTATAGTCAACGTTTAACACCGAGATTGGTCTATAAGATCCACATTCCAGTTTGTCCTTTCCTTCTTTGTGGATAACGGAGATCACTGCCTCGCTCCAAGATGGAGGCATTTTGGCGTCTGTTAAGGTTGTGTTGCAGGCCCTAAGAAGACTTGGCGTTAACTCAAATCGAAATGTCTTATACCACTCTGAAGGAAGGCCATCTGGACCGGGTGATTTATTAGTTTTAAGCTTAGATATAGCACTGTTCAGTTCTTTCTCAGTTACCGCTGCTGTCAATTTTTGATTTTGTTCTTCTGATAGAAGAGGCAGATTGATTGAATTGAGGAATTTGCCAATTTGTTTCTCGCTCTCAAGATGTGGTTGCTCATATAGAGATTTATAGTAATTTTTAAACGCTCTTTGTATTTCATCTTGTTTATAGTGTATAGATTTAGAAACCGGGTCCCTTATTTTGTATATGGTTCTATCCGCTTGTTGTTTTTGCAGTTTTCTTGCCAGAAGTTTTGCTGATTTTGGTCCTGACTCATAATATTTCTGTTTTGTGAATATGATTTTTTTTTCAATTTCCTGTGAATGTAATATATTTATTTCATTTCTTACTTTCTTTATTTTTATCAGCACATTCGTTTTTGGTCACTCTTATGCTGTGTCTCAAGATCTTTTAATTCTCTACTAAGATTTATTAGTTTTAATTGTTTTTGTTTCTTTTCATGGGCACAGTAAGATATAATTCTCCCTCTGATGACTGCTTTTAAGGCATCCCTTACTATAGCTGAGTCAACCTCCCTGTTATCATTTTCTTCAAGATACGTTTTTATTTCCTTTCTCATTTGGCTCTTAAATTGTGAGTTGTTTAGAATACTTGTATTTAACCTCCACAAAGTTTTTCCAACTTTGTGGCTTATAAGTACAGTGCAAGACAGGGGTGCATGATCAGATACATCTATACTTCCAATATCACAGCTATACATTCTATGGCGATCTCTCTTCAACACAAAAAAATAGTCTATTCTTGAGTATGTATCATGGGGACATGAGTAGAAAGTGTAATCACGGCCAGATGGGTAAAAGTCTCTCCATAGATCTAGTATGCCCAACTCTGTCATTAGAGCGTTAACTCTTCTATGTAGTGGAGTAGTCGTTAAGTTTTTTGATGAATCTAGTCTTGGGTTAAGACTGATGTTCCAATCTCCACCACCTATGACGATTCCCGGTGCCCCTATCATTAAATCAAATATATTTCTATAGAAAATAAAATCACTTCCAGGGGGGTCATAAATGTTACATAATGACACTGAAACGCCATCTATTTTTCCAGAGACTATTATATATCTCCCTTCTTTGTCTGTTACCTTTGACAGATCAAATGATACTTTTTGGGATATTAAAATTGCTACCCCTCTCCTATGGCCTGATTTGTAGGATGAATAATATACCTTTGAAAACCCCATTCGCTTCAATTTTTCGTGTTCTGATGGGCTGAGGTGTGTCTCTTGTAAGAACACAACATGTGCTTTTTCCCTTTTCATTTTTGATAATATTTGACTTCTTTTTGCTGGGCTCATAATCCCTTTCACATTAAATGAGATAACTTTTAGCACGTTCTCATTCATAGTTTACAGCTTTGATTATCACAAAAAGACCTCTACTGATATTTCTGATGTTATAAAAGTCGTACACTAAAAATATCTCTCCCAAAAAACAAAAACAATCTAAACAGAAAGGGGAAACGATTTGGAACGTAACATAACCGAAACGGTTTATAACAGTCGTTTCCAGTGTAGAGGCTCGATTCAAATGAGCCTTAAAGGACTTTTTAAAGTCAAAGTCCCTGTAAGGGAGAGGCCCACTTCGTGTCGGTGGTGGGGCCCTAAAGAGTGGCTTCATGGTGACGCGGATCTGAACAAGGTTGAACTAGATCAAACCATGGATAACAAGCCAATTAACAAGTCCCGAATCCTTTAATTTGACAGATAATAAAACTGTAGGAGTAATCACCTGCTTTAAACGCCAAGGCAGTCTTCCGGGCAAATAACCAAAATGAATAACCCTCGTGTCAATTACAACTTATCTGAATTTCTATGAAGAGTCGTCAGTCTCTTGTCGAGGGGGATCGCCTTCTGAATTCTTGTAGTTTTTCTTTGTATTGAGAGCGTTCGGTGTTTTGGGATTGAGTGAAGCCCTCCGCTGCGCCGGGTTCCCTCTCTCCGCTGCGATCACGCCGTCTCCCTGCCACCTGCCATTCAGACAGGAGCCGGGTCTCCTCCTGGTCCGGAGCAGCAGAGGACCTCACCACCGTAACTTGAAACCCTTGTGAGGGTTTCAAGTCCCTCGTCGCTTCTGCAGCACTCTGAAATAGCCGGATGCCGTTCTCGTAGAATACCCGCATCCTCGCGGGGTACGGTGTCTGGAACTTTATTAGTTTTTCTTTCAGGACTTTCTTGGCTTCGGCGTATTCACTGCGTTTCTTCAGCACCTCGGGCGGGAAATCATGGTCAATGTAGAAGCGATCATTGTTGAAAAGCACTTGTTTTTTCTGCCAAGCTCTACGGAGCACCTCCTCCTTCATCCGGTAACTCCCGAACTTGACCACTATTGATCTGGGTTTTGGCTGTGGGCCGCTCGGCTTTGGAGCCAGAGCTCGCCCGTTCAATCTTGAGGTCTCTGTCACGGGGCAGGTCGAGCGCATCTTTCAGTAGGTTATCCAGAAAACCGGCCATGTCAGTGCCCTCTCTTTCTTCAGGTATACCGTAGATCCTTAGGTTATCCCTGCGTGCCCACCCCTCCTGATCTATCAGCCTCTCCTCCAGGTTAGCTTGACGTTTCATTAGCCGCTTGATTAGCGTTGATGTTGCTTGAAGCACGGTCTCAGTTTCTTCAATTCTCCCCTCTGCCTCTTCCAGTCTGTCGTTTGCTCTCTTTAATTCATGTTTTATGTCAGTGAGTTGCACCTTATTATCTCTTCTGAAGTCCCGCACTTCGTTGAGGATGCTCCGCAGGCTAGCCTCGGAGCTCTCCTCGACACGTGCGGACAGGCCCGGGGAGCTGCTTCGGCTGTCTTGTCTCACTTCAGGATTATCTTCCATCATATTTGTGTTCGTCCTACTTCTTGTAGTAACCCCTTTTTTCATTATTAAAGAGAAATTTAGCTGGGACTGAAAAAACTACATATTTTTGGGGTTATTTAACAAAACCGTCGGGGAGCTCGAAAATTTAGCCGTCATCCTCTCAGTGGCGGAACCAGAAGCCCCATATTTGTCACTTTTAAAGTAGTTAGAGATTTTTATTTTTACAATAGTTTCAGTAGTACTGCCTTTTCCTCTGTCAGTTCAGCTCTTTGTCTTTTCAATAATGGTCTGCAGCATTTGAAATATGAAAAGATTTATACAAATAATTAGTTTTACTGTTTTTGCATTTACTTTTAAACAACAAAAAGAGTGACAAATGCAATTGAATTAATCCGTCAAATGTTATTTGTATAGCCCATATTCATAAATTACAATTTGCCTCATAGGGCTTAACAAGAGTAAGGAACAACTATCAAAAAATGTCAGTGGACACATGCTGGATAAAGCTGTTAAACTCTGATGGTGTGAAGAGAAGTATGTAAATGATTGTTTGCTGCCATGTCAATTTGCAGAATGAATTTTGTGTGCATTCCATGCATGACGTTTTATTTGTGTTGGGGTTCAATGAATATATAATCATGCTAACAGCTAGTGTATCCTTCTAAACCAATTTATATCCTCACCATCAAGAGCTACTTTGATGGTGCTGCTGTGCTGTGCGCTTGCGTTTGTGTGCGTGTGCGTGTGGAGATGACATACAGTGTGCAAGTGGTTGTCATAATAGTGGGAGGCTGCATTCGCAAACAGTCTCCATCCTGACGAGCTCTGAATCAAAAGGATATCTCTCCATACTAACACTCCTGAAAATCCTTTCGGACCAATGTAATTCATGTACATTGGTCCGAAGTGCATCAACGTAATTGTTGTTACTGATATGAACTAATCAGGGAGCAAATGTGGGAGTCTTCTTCAATGTTTCCAAAAGTGTCTGTTTCTTACTGTCCTGTCAGGGCCCAAAAATGCATACTGTGGATGTCAGGTGTAAGCGTAGTAACAGTGATGTATTTTAAAACTATAACGTAGTGTTGGGATTCGAAGGCAGACAAAGGAGAGTCCTGCATGGGACTCAAAAGCCTGACAAGAGTTTTTCACTCTGAAACTGTGCTTTTTTCCCCCGCACTGAAGATAGAACAAGACCTCTCCTGGTTATTCAAGTTGATCCAGCTGCTAAATGGGGGCAACCACACAGACGTTTGTATTTTTTTTGTGTTATCTTAAAGTTTACCCTTTTATTTTTTATAAGACTCTTTTTTTAGTTGATTTTATTTTGAAAAGACTGCCGCAAAAGTCTTCTCACTCGAAGGCTGATCCACAAACAACTGCTCAACAGTTGTTTATCCTTTCAGATAGACGGTCTCGGCGAATGCAAGCCTTCTGAATTAATGGATAAAATGCTGTCGCTCCTGGGAAGCCTAAAGCCGGATCTTCTGTTCATGGAGCTGTTCCTGCAGCAGCTGCCGACTCAGTTGCGGTCTGCTTTGGCCGGGTATTGGCTGAGCCGAGTATCAGTTTGGGCTGATGGCTTAGACTTCTTGGGACACCGCATTAGAGGGTACAGTTCCTCTCCCTTCAGAGGTGGATGCTGTAACAAATTTCCCAGGCCCATTCTCAGTGAAGTCTCTGCAGGACTTTTTAGGCATGGTGATTTTTTCCGCAGGCAGCACAGCTAATGCGACCCCTCTATGAGGCCCTGAAGGGTAAAGCGGACAGGCACGCAGTGATTCGGACTGATGAAAGGAATAAAGCGGTTAATGATGCCAAGGCAGCTTAGGCTAAGGCGATGATGCTGGCACATCCAGCACCCAATGTATCGATATCCATCATGAGCGATGCTTCTGA
Organism: Platichthys flesus; assembly: GCF_949316205.1. Classification (NCBI taxonomy): domain Eukaryota; kingdom Metazoa; phylum Chordata; class Actinopteri; order Pleuronectiformes; family Pleuronectidae; genus Platichthys; species Platichthys flesus. Next base: position 26,281,280 of record NC_084953.1, read on the forward strand.
CTATGAGGTTGGAGCGGTGCATGAGCAGTGGGTCCATTGGGCCTGGCAGCCGCTCACCTTCTTCAGCAGACAGCTGTGCCCCAATGAGCGAATTTACAGTACCTTCTATAGGGAACTGCTAGGCCTCTATCTTGCAAACCGACACTTTCGTTTCCTGCTAGAGGACCGAAGTTTCTCGGCGTAAGTGGACCATTAGCCATTGACTTTTGCCATGGTTAAAGGGGCAGAGCCGTGGTCTGCTCGCCAGCAGCGCCACCTTTCCTTCATATCGGAGTTCACCACAGATATACAACATGTGGCAGGCAAGCACAACCCGAGCGGTCACTGGAGCCGTCCAATTTGGTGATGACTATGATTGCATGGCAGCAGATCAAATTTCTGATCCAGATGTTCAGGCGCTGAGGACGCCTGAGACAGGACTTAGGTTGGAGGATGTTGCTTTTGGTGCTGATGGAACTACACTCATATATGGTGTTTCAACAGGCCAGACACGACCTGTCATTCCCACATGATTTTCGACGCTGTCCATGGCCTGTCACACCCAGGAAAAAAGGCCTTCACAGAAGTTTGTAGCAGCAAAGTTTGTCTGGCATGGTCTTAAAAAGTATGTGCGGAAGTGGGCTGAAATATCGGTGGTGTGCCAGTGCTCTAAAGTCCACTGCCACACTAAGGTCCCCCTGGCACAATTCTTAGTACCCCAGAGAAGGTTCGACCATGTTAACCTGGACCTGGTGGGGCCCCTGCCCACCTCTCAGGGGTTCACACACCTTCTCACCATGGTGGACAGAACCAGTCATTGGCAGGAAGCTGTCCAGTTTGTTTCAACAGCAGCAGCTGATGTGGCTAAGGCATTTATCATCACTTGGGTCGACCGTTTCGGCCTCCCATCTGACATTTCTTCTGACCGGGCCCCACAGTTTACAGCTGGGCTCTGGAACACTGTTGCAGTGAGCCTACCATCCGCAGGCTAACGGCTGTGCGAGCGAATGATTATTATTTTGTGTATGACTACCGTGTCTACCGTGTTTAAGTGCCATCGCGCCGTGGCGAAGTGTCTCTGGCCGCACTGTTATAGTCCGACCAAGTTTGTGGAGATTTTTACCTATCAAAAGATCAGTACATAGTGTCGACTTGTGTAAGGATTGGTAAAGTCACCGCAAAATTATTTTGCCGTGTTTTGAGATCTCTTATGATCATTCTTTGCATGTTTTCCTTCTCTCTCTCTCTCTCTCTCTCTCTCTCTCTCTCTCTCTCTCTCTCTCTCTCTCTCTCTCTCTCTCTCTCTCTCTCTCTCTCTCTTGTCTCCTAAACCAGCCTACATACATGTTCCAGCTTGAAAAAAAAACTAATGGGCACGTAGGTGGAGATTGAATGTCTGAAGGGGAACGGAACAACAGGCGCGTTCTTAAATTAGCTCTGAGAGTGGCTTCTCCTTCTCCGCTCCTCCACCCCCCTCCGTGCACCTCACCGGCCTTCTTCGATGGCCGACAGATATGACAGCGATGCGTGTCAGCGGAGGTATGGCGGATGCTGCAAGGACAACTTCATTAAATTATCATTATTTTTAGAGGAAATTATGGGAGCATTTTTTGCCCCTCTCCCAGTGATATCAGGGGCTTTATTTCATAGGGGGAGTTTTGCCCTTTGCCCTTTTGTATTTCCGACGCAGATTCTAAGACCTAGATAGCGTGGTCGCATCTCGACGCCATTCGGCGCTCCAAACCACAAGATAGATCAGTGCCCCCTTTGTTCTAAATTTCCCTTTGTTCAAATCACGTGGACATTTTGATTTCAAATCCTGTGATTTCGTAATCATGCGGTACTACCTCCATTTTGAATTCGGGCTTATGACATCACCAACGTGACTTTGTATGCCTTTGTTACTCCCCCTTTCTCTCACACATACACACACACACACACACACACATATATAGAGAGACACACACACACACACACACATATATAAAGATTTTGTTAGTATAGTTATCATTGATTTACATTAATGTTTTTATCTTTAAATACATTCTAGTGGATTTAAAGTACCGGCATTTTTTGATTATTTGTAAATATGTATGTGAATACAGCTGGATTATGATAGCCTGTTCTCAAACTTAAACCCTTCATTGTTCATTATATAATCATTAATATTAAATGTTGAGATTACAAATGGAACTTCTCCAAACTGAGACTGATCTTTACAGATTGGATTGTTGGTTCCTCATACCAGGGTGGTGCCCCGTCTTGGATTATTTATAGTTATAGATTGTATTAATCTTAATTTATAATTTCATTGTTTTTCATTAATTATTTCGTCATCACCTTATCATTTTTTATTAATAATTGTATTATTCTTAATTGATACAAATCATTTTTTACATATTTTTTTATACATAATTGTATTATTTTAAAAATCATATTTTATGATTTTTCATAATAAGCCAATGTCAAGTCTACTACTATTGGAGCACTGTGGATGAAACTTGAGAGATAAGATACAGGAGACGAGCAGAGAATAAAGGATAGCTGGAAGTTTTTTAATTATGACTTCAGTTCAGCTTTACTCTATTGTTGCTGGTGTATCTGGAAAAGGGAAATATTTCCTTTAATATAAAACACATTTACAGGATGGGTTGACTTTCATTGACTAAAGCTTAACATAGCAGGCTAAGCAAAACAATCAAAAAAAATGGTTTTAAAAATATAAAACTCAGTAGCAGAGTATGATATGACATGACTATTGAAATGTGGACATGGATTTTATCAAGACAGCCACTAAACTGGAGCAATTGCTAGGCTTGCACTAATAGCAAATGTAAATTGCAGTAAAGCAGCAAACAGAGAGGCTTCTTAGTAAGATATTAATAGAAAGCAGTGTATAATAATAATAGTAAAATAAAAAAGGGATAAACAGGGAATAAACAGGGAAATTCATTTAAAAAACAGAATTAAATGGTAATAGTCTGTATTTATGTTTTTCCAAATTTGATGACAACTAAAAGTGCTTAACGGTACAGATAAATAGAGAAGTATATCATTTAATAATTTATTTGGTTGTAGAGTTAAAGTCTACAGCAGATGATGGCAGAAACAAGTCTTGCTATCTTTTTCGTTTTGAATAGCCCTAGTCCTTCTGTCTGCCTCTCCATCCCCCACATCTGTACCTTTGTCTTTGTCCAAGGCCCTCAGCCTATTCAAACCATCTAAAAGTGTTGTCGGGCTGCTCTCTCGTCTCCCAGCAACAGGGTTGCACAGATTTCGGTGAGAAAAAACTGCAAACTCTGCCAGCTGACCTTTTTAAGAAGAGCGATCAGCACCATGAGGGTCAGGGATGCTGTTGCCTGCGTCATATGTTGCTGTATTGCAAACAGTATAATTCACTCATTATCTCCTAAACACTATGCCAATGGAGGGGTGGGTGAAGTGTTTGAGCCCACAAAACACTTTTTAGTTTTAGGGGTATACAGCGTTGCAGCCAAATCAAATACAATTGCAGTAACTGGTGAACACGTCTTCAAACGTTAAAAAACTATGTAAACAAAAACCCCAAAATTGTGTGGTGTGCATGCGAACATGAACACGGCTCTGAAGGAGAATATCAGCGAGCATTTGAGCTAAAACACACTGTAAATAAGGCCGTTTCAAGTCAAATTTGACGGACACTTGAATGACACCAAAATAGCTGTATAGAGGCATTTTATACTTTTTGCTAATACAGGCGGCTTTCATCATGTTTAGTAAGATCATTCACACGCTTTTCTGAAGATAGAAGCGTTTGTTGAATCTCATGTGTCATGTTCATACAAACTCACCATATCAACAAATCTAAGAGTAATTTAAGATGAACATATGAACATGTTCTTGCATGAGGCCCCATTGCTCTTGTGGATTGTTTTGAATTAGGGCAATATTTTTTTAAACAGTGGTTGACACCCAGCAGCCAACTGTATTACTCAGTATAAGTATATGAAATTGAAATCACCTTAAACTATTATGAAGTTAGCATTTGTGTTAGTGGCTTTTAGAGTGTATACTCACAGCAGCACAGAGCCCGTCTCTGCAGAATGTCCAGCTAAACTGGGTCATTTGGAACAGCAAAACATCAACCATAATGTCCAATTAATCCTACTGCTATGGATCCGTCCATTTAACCAGCCCGTTCTGCTCAATTTGACAAGCAGACAGACAGCTGATTTACCATTTCTTTCTCTCCTCTTTTCTCTCTCACATACAATCTCAAACAGTAGCTAGCTCAGTACCAACAGTAGACGGCAGCTTAAAGAGCAAGGATGATGCCCAGGGAACTAAACACAGTGATGGACAAGTCTTGAATCACAAGCAAAAGAACAAAAAAGCAATTAACCAAAATGTGATCCTAAGATGATTTAATTTCTTTCCAGAGTTCCCGCGGGGTCTTAAATTTAATAATTGAAATGTTAAGCCTTAAAAAGTCTTAAATTTGATTTAGCTAGGTCTTAAAAAAATCAATTTGGTTAGAATGCGACTTCGCGATAACCAGTAAATGTGTCCAGTAAATGTGCTTGAGGAAAAGTCCGAGCTTGCAGAGTAAGCAGTACGTAATCAGTTTCCGCCCAACAATTCGTATGGAAATAAATCAGCATGGAAACATCACTCACTTTGCAGCCCCCGGTGAGAACTTATCGGAGAACACCCAGTGTGTTGGTGAGGATTAATGTAAGGACTGTATATGAGGAACTTATTCTTTTTAGCCGGTTCTGATTTCCAGCGCCGCTCCAGGTGTGTCTGCTAAAACACGGCTCAGACAACTTCTCTCTGTTAATGTTCTTTAATTTGGCAACAGCACAGTACAACATATAACTATGAAAGGCAGGGCAAGATATGGCTGGGAATATGCGTGGTTCTATAAAAGGAAAGATATGTGCGTGCAGACTACACACCTCCATATTAACAATTTACATCCTTATCTACCCGTATATACATACTAGCAAGGAACCACCGATAACGCTGTACTCGCGCTGACCGTGCACCCCAAGCTGTACAAGTTGACTAATAAAGAACTCTCAAACTACTAATAACATACAGTGCCCACTCATGTTGCTTGCGTTTCCACATACAGAAACAGACAGCATTCTCTGTCTGACGGACAGCTGTCTTCTATTGAACTCATTCTTGGTAACTGTTTGACAAACGAACAGTTCTGACGTTTACTTTGTTTTTGTTTGATTTGCTGTGAAGTTTATGAAACACAGGATTACACCTGCGACAGAAGATCTTCCTGCAGGGTTTTGACTTCATTGTTGCAGAAGAGGCGATGCTCTGTTTATCCAGGATAATAAATACGAAATCGGGAGTTTTTTTGTAAAGATCAGGTGTAAGTGTGAGTGATTTGAAAATATCTGAGGAGCAGAGTCCCTACCTGTGCTTACCAGCGTGATGTTTTTACATCTGCAATCGAAAACAGGTCAATCTGAGGAGCTTTCATTCCTTTCTTTCCCCCAGCATTGCTCCAGTCCTGTCCCAACACACACCAATACAGTTATCCGAAGATAGTCCCTCTTCTTTTAGTTTTGTAAAAATGTCCTCATCTGTGCATGTCCACTCCGGAGCGTGGAGCAAAACAGTCATTACAGACATTACGTTTTCCGTCAAAACTGTATCTGATGAAAACAAGCAGCTGGGCAGAGTTTAATATATCTGTGGATTCATCTAACTGTGAAGCATATTTCCCTTTCTTAACTATATCCACCATCTGGCACTTTATGTCCTGGGCCATGTCAGTGATGTGCCGGGCAATAGTCCTGTTAGACAGCGGCACTGATTCCAGCTCACAGCTAAATTATCCTCATGTATGGCCAGATTTATAGCTACAGCTTCAGGTTTAATTAACGTTTCGCCGATTGTGTGTGGCCTTTAGTGCCTGTGAAATCAAATATGCCACCTCCATATGATGCCCTTTGAGCTTAGGCTGGGATTATCGTTGTAAGTAAGGACTTTCTTTGGCCTTGCAACTCTCGCTTGTCCACTAATACGTGTCGTAATAACCTCATGGGTCAACAAAGAAAAAGGAAAAAACTAATGGAAATATTATTATTGCATGGTTTTGTTCTAATTTCAACTCATGTTTATATATTTATATTTATACAATAATGGGTTAAATATTCCTTTTTAAATTCTTTTATAATTGTATTTGTTTTTTTGACGGCATCTCGTGAATTAAATGATGGTCTGATAGAATTGGATTACGTGGAAGTACTTTTAGATGTTACATTTAGACACTGTATGATAATACAAGGTCAAGTGTGTGGTTACAATAATGAGTAGGAGAGAGCGGGGTAATGTGGGACATCGGGTATTGTGAGACACCCCCTGTATCTAGGCAACGGAACACATTTGTGATCAGTTGACCATTATGTCTTCAAGCCCCTCCCATTCCCCCCTTGCCATGAAGGAGATGTTGGTGCAGTGGAAACATTGTTTTGGAAAGTATGTTTTTTCAACAAAAAAAATCTTGCTTTGAAGTTAATCAACTGTTGACTACAAACAAATTGAATCAGGTAGAAAAACGTATACATGTTGTTGAAATTCAAACATATAAAACCAGGTGATTGATGCTAGCTGAAGATTAGCCTGAATTGCTAAGAGATGTTGTTTTTTCTAACAAGGTGGCTGTGGGGTAAAGTTGGACAAAAGCTGTGGCACCATGAGGCACAAGTTAGGTTTAGTTTTAAACATATTTAAGGGTATATTAAATTATATATGTTTTGTTTTTAATGTCATAAACATAAGAAAAGCCAAGAAACTATACACCTGGAAGACAACCTGGGGCGAAACACCCCTCGCAGAGATGGAGAGTGCCGCCGCTGAGGTCATGCAAGGAAAAAAGTCCTTATGAAAAGCTGGAAGGGATAGAAATATTGATAAGACAACCCTCAAAAGATTCATAAAGAAAAAGAGAAAGGGGAAGTAAAATTAGTAGCCTGGGGTGAAATGGAGGAGGAGCTTGCCAAACTCTTGAAACAACTAGCTGACCAGTTCCATGGCCTTGCTCCAGTTAAGTGCCGTGAACTGGCATTTGAATACGCAGAGAAAAATAATATCGCTGTCCCTGCCAATTGGACAGAGAAACAATGTACAAGTAAGCTAGGTGTGCAAGAGATCAAATGATTAGTGATTAGCTAGGGTGTGCAAGAGATCAAATGATTAGTGGTCAAATGATTAGTGGTCTTGTGTCTCACCGGGGTAAAGTGAGACACAAGACCACTTTTTTTAAAACAATCATATTTTCACTGCCCTTTGTCCTGAAGACATTCTGATCATTCCCATTGCTAGAAGACATCCTGAATTAATGGGAAATGTGTACATTTTAGGACTAGGTTCGATAAAAACTTCAGTATAAGCCCCAGTGGCATGGTAAACTACAGCAAATATGATTGGCTTTTGGTATTTCTTGGATGGTTGTGGAAGACTAAGAACAAGACTTTCAAATGACTTGTAGCTTAGTTTAGGCTGAGGATTCAGTGTTTCCCGCAGGATTTTTTTCAGCAGCGGTGGTGTGGTCCCCGAGCCCTCTAGGGGGGTCCGGGGGCATGAATATTTTTTGTACCCTTTACATTGGAATTCATGAATCTGGTGTACTTTGAGAGGAGAATATGCACTTAAATCCTATTCAAACAGTCCTGTGTATTACTGTAGATGGGATTATTGGTGTTGTAACTTTGCCTTTTGTGTCTTCATTTACAGATTTTTATATTTTTGTATAGTAATATTTAAACAAAAAATGCCACAACGCAAATATAATCAGGTCCAAGAACTGGCTAAACAGCTGCCCTTCCTTATCAGTGTATCTGATAAAGACAGATGACAAAATCAATTCAAACGTGTCACCTTTTACATTTATTTAATTAAATAATTTGTACTTTTATCGAAACAAACTTGCCTAACATGCAGATCAAGTTGATGATTTATGGCAACAGAAGAAGACAACAAAAGAGGACAACAGACGGAGAACTGTGCAGTTTTTGCTCATCCACAAAGGCTACATCCAGCCTGGGAGCATTTAATTCTCCTGGGCTTTTTAAAGAAGAGCTCCAGTGCTCTTCTGTAGGGGAATTTGGTGGTGGGGGGGCCATTGATGCTGACTCTCAAACAAGTCGCCAGATGCTCTCCCTGTAGCCTGTTTCTCAGGTCAGTCTTCACCTACAATACAACAAATAGTAAACCATAAGTGGGTGGAAGTTAGGCAATAACTAAATCATTGTTAATAATGATAATAATAATAATCTGGTGTATTACCCTGTTCAGTGTTGAAAAGTCACGCTCACAGTTGACACTTGAGATTGGAATTGTGAGACCAATGGCAGCCAGTTTATTGAGTCCAGGATAAAGCTGACCCCACTCGTCAATCTGTGACGCCAGTCGCGTCATTATCTGCTGCTGGTCCATGCCCTGAGACAAAATGAGCATTAATTAAGCTACAAAACCTGTCAAACCTATTGACAATTTTTTATGTTCATACCTGAAATGCTCCTATCAGGATATGTTGCCTGAAAGAGGTCCACTCTTGGATCACCTGGTCTACTGTCAGAAATTTATTTGATAGGAGTTTTAGATTCCTCACACAGACAGCCTCGTCCTCCTTGGCAGCCTGAGGCCCAAGAACATGGAATGCTCCTAGCAGGTCTAGACTCCCAAAACGCCTCTCCAAACTCTCAACAAGCGCATCGAGATAAGGTTCCATCACCTAAACATAATAATAAAATAAAAACATATTTGTTTGTTTTTCTTAATATAGAGCATTTAATAGCAATTGCAAGACTTGTTGTACCTGATTTTTAAATTGGACCCAGAGTTGCTCTCGGCTGTGCTCCTCTAAGGAGCCTCTGTGTCTCCGGTTCCTCTCCTCCTCATGGACTACACCAAAACTTGATAACCCTGTAGGGTTATCAAGGTCTTGGTGTAGCGTGAGAGAAATGATCCAGGAGGCTGATGGTCTCCCGCATCCCTTATAGTTCTCAAAATGGCAATCGTCACAGGAACCTAATTGAACAGGGATTATACATTTATTGTAAAAGCAGCCGAAAGTAAGAGCCTCTAGCATTTCAAATAAAATCTCACCTGGTGTTTCAAAGCCAGAAAATGTACATTTTCCTTCTGGAACAATTTGGAAAGGCAGGCCAGGTGAGGGAGTACATCTGCCTGCAGGTAGACTGCAGCCACAAATCTATATGTTGCCAGGTTAGCCCCTTGGCTAGTGGGCAACGGTTGACTGCTGACTCTTCCACCAAGGCAGACAGAACTGCACCAAGGTTGCGTTGAAGGCTCATTATGGCAGAGTGCTGTGACAGCCAACGTGTGTCCTTCACCTCCTGAAAAATATTATTTTTTCATAAGATGAAAGCATAAAACCCATTTTTTGTTTTTTTGCTTTTCTTTCTGCATAACTTGCCTTCACTTTTAGGTCTGCCAGGCCCAGGGTCTTTGCTGCTGCTTTCAGAACAGATGTTCTGTTCGCACTGTTGCGAAAATAGAGGTGGAGCTGCTGCAGGTGGTCCCTGAAGATTGCCATGTAAGGCACATTTGAGGAGGCATCCTTACAGGACAGGGCAAGCCGATGTGCCGCACAGGCAACAGACACCAGCCAGGGGAAGCTGTCCTGAAGCTGCTTGGCCACTCCATTTTGTCTCCCTGCATCAAGTCGAAACCATTCACTTTGTAAAATGTTATTTTTTGGGATAATTGTATACTAATGAATCAGCTCAATATGCATACCAGTCATGACAGCAGCTCCATCTGTACCTAACCCATACAATTTTGATGTAGGAATGTCCTTTTTTCTCAGAACATCCCTGATGGCTGCAACAACTGTTAGCTTTGCCATCAGGGATACTGATCAGGTCCAAGAACTGGCTAAACAGCTGCCCTTCCTTATCAGTGTATCTGATAAAGACAGATGACAAAATCAATTAAAACGTGTCACCTTTTACATATATTTAATTAAATAATTTGTACCTTTATCAAACAAACTTGCCTAACATGCAGATCAAGTTGACGATTTATGGCGACATCTGTGGTTTCATCCACCTCCAATCCGATGGCCACAGATGCTCGGATCTCCTCCAGAATAGGCTCTTCCACCACAGTGTTGATTATTTCTAGCATCTCATCAATGATTCGATGGCTTGTATAATTTGCATATTTCCCAATCTTAAGAAGATAAAAATGAAACAGATATGGTTAATGTTGAATGAAAAGAATACCTTTAGCTTTTTGAAGTAATCACACCCCAGTAGCTCTGCGAGTTCAAGGAGAGCAGGGTAATTTGTGTGGTGTGCCTGCTCCCTCTTTGTGAGGTGATAGAGGCACTTAAAACCTCCAATCACAGCCTCATGCTCCATCACCATCATCGGTTCGAGGGCAACCAAAACTGAGCTTGATCCTATGGAAACAAAACATAAAAATAAAAAAAATAGATAAAAATACAGCTTATATGCAAGTATGCTGGTTACCTGTTTTGGTCTATTTACAGACCATATATGCAAAATGTTACCTTGCATCAATGCAGAGTGAGATTTCTCACTGTCCTGGTGATGTTGGGTTGAACGGTGTTTGTCCAGGTAGTCAACACGATAAAGTTCACACCCATTTTCAATAAATGGTCTCTTGGCCACACCTCTTTTTGGTGCTTTCTTGTGTTGACGACACAAGCGACAAAATATTCCTGCAAGTAACAAGACTTTAAATATTTCATTTTTTGCCAAAATGATTATGGTTGCTCACTAAGGTAGTTTATAATGTTAAATACTCACCATGACCATGGATGTAGTACAACCAAGGCTTGAACCTGGGGATATCAACCCAGTTAGGGTCCCACCCAGACAGCCTGTGGCGGGTTTTAGATTGTGCTGCGGATGCCCCTTGCTCCTCTCGTTCTTCTCCTTGCTCCTCTCCCTGCTCCTCTCCTTGCTTCTCTCCTTGTTCTTCTCCTTGCTCCTCTCCCTGCTCCTCTCCTTGTCCCTCTCCTTGTTCAGGATCTACCGCACCCTCTCTCTCTTGTTCTCCTTGCTTCTCTCTCACTTCTCTTTCCTCCCTTACTTGGTCTACCTGTATTTTATAAAGTTGAGCACTTAAACAACAAGTATATGCTAGAACATCGTATTTGATTCCTTCAAATTACCCTATATACTGTACATGTATTTGTAATGTTCAAATAATATCACCTTGCATTATGCATTCAAATCCAAAATACAATTCTCATTAGCTTGAAAGTTTGCTTCCCTGATTTGCTTTACTAACCTCAGCTCCTCCATTGTCCCTGTCTGCCTTTCTTTTTCTAATCACCCAGCTTTTAAGACTCATCTGCAAATGTAATATATATTATTTAACTATGTTACATATATACATTGTGCACAGTGCATCCCTTAAGAGCTTGTACCAGCCTTTTAACCTCTGAGCCCTAAGCCATTTTTGAGATGTTTTGGTTCGCCTGGATTTATTCTCTTATTAAGATTGCATTCATCACCCTTATAATGCATAGCTGTCAAGCTATCATTTATTTGGGTCACAACCTGGACTATCAGAATATGTGTGCTGCAGTGATGTCGTTTGAAATAGGAAATTATCAATTAGACAGTAAAAAAAGAAAAGCAAATAATATCTCACAATTATTTATTGATATGACACAAAAAAGGCGAATTGATTAAGCTTGTTATTGCTTAAAACACTTCTTCTTAGTCTTGGGCGTCAAAAAGTGATGAGAAAATTATAAAATAAATATAAGTTATACATAATAGAAACTATTCATGATCTTTTAAGAAGTCCTTAGGTTTTTTCCCTGCATTTATGCTAATGACCACATGTTTACAGGCGGCGCGCCGCTGCTGTGTGAACGTGTGTGTTTTTGTGTGTGAGCGCTCCCAGATAGTGGACACACACACAGGCCCCGGGGCTCCGTCCCATGCCCCACTCACTCACTCACATTACCACTTATGCAACATTAATGAAAGGACATTTGTGAAAGAAGAACATTTATTATGGATATAATAAAGTATAAAACACAAATTACTATCAACATATTAACTAAACAAACTTGTGTGGGTGAGTTTGTGTTTTTGTATGTAAATTAGGGGGCCTCCAAAAATGGCTGACCAAATTTAACACCTTTTCTATCATGCTTTCAAAATGGTGATTTGGCCCCCCTAAAATTAACAGCCCCCCCTTTTCTTCAGAAGTGGTTTTACAGCTGGTGGTGGGGGAAGAGATAAGCGTGTCTGTGTGCATGTTAATGAGACTGAAACAGTCAGAGATCCTGTGAAGAGCGTATCTAACATTTAACTTATAAACACAATATCACAACATATATCAAACTTCTAAACATCACACAGAATCAAATGAACAGTCTTGCTTAGTCTAGTATAATTATTAAGCCCAGTATGTTACCAGTCCGAGAGAAAGGGGAAAAGAAGTTGCAGTCCAGTTCGCAATTCGTTGAAGTCTCCGTTTGTGTGAAGCCTTCTGGCTTTGTGTGGTCTCTGCCTTAGCGGTTCTGTGGAGCTGTGCTCAGATGCTGGTTCAAAGTTCTTACCTACAGGATATTGAGTCGCTGCTAGGAGTTTGTAGAAGCTTGATTTGAGAGGAGGTTTCCTTGAGAAGATGAGTTGGAAGATTGCACCTCTGACCTCCGGTTATTGGTTTGAGAGGTAGTTTCCTTGATGAGATGAGCTGGGAGCTGCCAGGCCTTCTCCTCAGCGATGCAGGAGAAAAAGCTGGTGGCCTGCCTCATCGGTGGGTTGGTGGAAAGAGGAAGAGTTGGGGCAGATCTTGGTCTTATATAGGCCTGGTTGCCTCACGGTCATGGAGCAAGAGACACCAATTGGAGTTGACTTTTGTGGCTTTTCACACCTATGTGTGAAGATGTCCAGACCCATGGAACCTGTTGCACCCTGGGAGACTGAGTTCTCCAATACATAAATACATTGTTTCAAGGTTTGACCACACATGTAAGCCGAAAAGAGACCTGTGATTTGCACAAAAACCATGTCCTAACACACATAAAGAAATAATCTATATTATGATTTGGCACTATTCAAATAAAATATGAATTAAACCATAAGACTGGAGTTACTTTATACAATGTGATAGTCAGTCTCTCAACACTTTCTGACTCCCCTAACCACTCTGTGGCTGTCACACACTTGGTGTTTCCCTGTGGCACAGTAAAAGAAGTGTGAACAGAGAGTTCCTGCATGAACAAATAATACTAATAAAAATTTTACTAATAATAGTAAACAGAAGAATAAAATAAATAAAGGTTAAAAAAAATTCAGGTACACAAAGCATGCAGCAAGTGGCTCACATGCAGCTGCTTTTCTGGTAAACAGAAAAACTATCAGGAGCCTAATTGAAACAGAGTACACCACATATATCCACATAGTTGGATTAAAAGGATAATCACGTTACAGTATTTATAGGAGCTCTGCCTTAATGACATTGTTGCCTCAATTGCATTATGGCTTGGATGGATGGAAACATTTTAAAGGCTTTGTTTTTTGTCTAATGTAGACAAATACACTTATATTTTTCGAGGCTTTACCAAAAAATTATTCTACAACGCTGTTGGTTTCCCATTGAAGTGTTAGGGCTTTTAAATACGCTTTATTATTTTCTTTCTTGCTGCTGCACAAAGAACTGTTCATATGTTTATTCAAAGTCCGGTAGCGCTTGACTCAATACGCAGGACAGAGGACTGGAGAATAAGTTGTTGCTGATGTTGTGAATGCATCTGTTGCTGTAAACGCGTTGTTTTTGTGAAATGCCACAAAATTTAACACTGCATTTTCTTGGGTCGGGACTTGTGAAGCCGATAAGATAAATGGTACAAGCTACATACAAACAGACACATATTTCTTAGGGTTATTGAATTAATAATTCAACAAAGTTCTGTTTGTCTATATGTGAGACACATATTATGCACCATTCATCCTAAAAAGGTGACCAGCGTTCTCTGATTTTCATGATTTGACTTTCTAATTCACTATATTGGACTGAGACACAGACATTCAGGGCTCTACCAGATACTGATTTCCATCATGGCAACAATATTCACATAGAATCACCTCCTGTTAGGCAATTTGCCTTCAAAGTAAAGGCACAGCATTTGTTTTGTTGCTGCATCCTTTATATGAAGCTGAATTATAGAGCTTTCATTTTGAGGTGTTTTGAAGTTGGCTCTGAAGATTGTGTCTGTTACTTTGGTTTAAATTACGTCATTATGAAAAGTCAATATTACAAGGCATATACTTGGATTGGGGTGTATACAGTGTGCACAGGCTGTGCCCTCCGATGCTTGTCGTTATATTCCGGTTGTGAGGGGGCACCATGGCTCAGGTGGTAGCGCAGGTTGCCCACTAATCTCTGGATCTGTGGTTTGATTATGTGTTCAACTTGTGTCAGAAGTCCCTCTGTAGTAAAAATTAAAATAAAAATTCTATGTCACATCAAACATGCAGATGTTGCTGTGGCGCCCCCTTATGAGCAGAACCAGAGAAGATGGCAGGCAGAGGTGAACAGCCAGGAGTCAGAAGTTGCATTCAGTTTATCTCACTCTCTCATTCTTCTTCTGCAGGTTGGAGTGGGTTGAGATAATCGAGCCTCGCACGAGGGAGCGCATGTATGCCAACCTGCTGACGGGTGAGTGTGTTTGGGACCCTCCACAGGGGGTATGCATCAAGCGGACCGGTGATAATCAATGGTGGGAGCTATTTGACCCCAATACCTCGCGCTTCTACTATTACAACGCCTCCACCCAACGCACAGTTTGGCATCGGCCCCAGGCATGTGACATCATCCCCCTGGCAAAGCTGCAAACCCTGAAGCAGCACACTGATGCTACCAACCCCAGTCCTACAGGAGGAGGAGGAGGAGGACGAGCGTCAGCGAACAACAGCCCGGGACGGACCAGTTGCGTCAGCCGAGAGGGAAGCACTTCCTCTTCCCTGGATCAGGAGCTGTCTGAAAAACAGGGCAACAGAGAGGAGACAGACAGGTAAGGATGTTGGTGCATTGGTGAGTCACTTGTCATTCTAGTCTGAAACTAAAGCTGGCCAAGGAGACAAAACGAAGTAATTATATAATATAATATTAAATGTATAAATCCCGCTACAGCAAAATCATAAACAATGACATCAGCATCGAAACTCTCTTAAAAAAACGTTTTTTTTATATTTATAGATGTTAGGGTTAGGGTTAGGGTTATTTTATTTTTTCTTTTCATTGTTGCATCTATCACGTATTAGAAGCGTCATGAACCGGCAAATTGGGAGCAGTGAATCCAGTGGACTTTAAAATAGGTTGGGAGGCGGAGAAAGTCAAGAGGCTCTCACTGAAATTTCATTTCACACAAACACCTCCTCTGGAGAAACTGCTGCAAATTTCCAGATTTCAGTCCATGTCTGAAAGCAGCTTTAGTAACAAGCTTTTACGTGCACCCACCCACCTACATGCACTGGTGCACGCAAACAAACACACACACACACACACACACGCATTATTACACTTTTGAAGGACAACCCTGCTCCTTGTTCACTGTATTATGCAACCTTATAGACCAATCTTTTTTTTTGTTGCTTTTAACCAACTATAACTAAGTGAATTACCCTGGCCTCACCCCATCCCCTTCACAGGATATAGGAAAACCTATGGTGGCCTTCAGAAATGTTCCGTCTCTACCAAATTTTTGTTTTATCCATTTTGGACTATTGTGCTTTAAAGTATCATAAAAAAGTTTCTCCGTGAAAGGTCAGAATTGGATTGTGACAGTTTCTCTCTGTCTTTTGTGTCATCAACCTGCCTCCTTTTCTTTCCCTCTTTTTGCCTTTCTAAATTACCCCTCTCTCCCCTCTCTATAAACTCACTTTGTCTCTCTATCAACTTAACTATTGTCTTTTTGCTGGTTTGCTTTATTCTGCTGCAGTCTGCAGTCTGCAGTGATTGGTGGATATGTTTGGCTAGGGGTCACTGTGTCCTGTAAATGTCTTCTCTACTTCAGTTGGAACACACACACAAACACACACTCACAATCACACTCACACACACAGCATGCAAGTGCCTTAACAGTTCTATCCAGTTCTTCACTTAGTGTAGACCCAGAGTAAAGGCCAATGTATGCTTCTCCATTTTGACAGACACAGACAGATAGGACCTCCTTCTTTGCCGTGGAACGAGCCTCTCTGGGGCTCCTCGGAGAGCTTTTCGTGCAGCTCTGATTTTTCTAACTACACGTCGGCATGGCGGAGAGCCACGGATAGCCCATGGCTGTGATTGGTCCGCTAAGGCCAGAATTTCGGGACGACATCATTTCCAGACCGCAAACTTCCTGTTTCAATCCCTAAATCACAATAAACCTTAATCACAACTACGACTCTATGATTAAGTGTGTTAAGCCAGCGGCTTTGTCCGGCTGACGGTGGCTGGTTAGAGCACTTAAGGCATGTGTGTAAGGTCACATACGGTTATAACGAATTTTCATAACGGGGCTTCTGTTTATGGAAGTAAATCTGTGTCATCGGGATTTGAAACAAAAAAGACATTGAATTTCTAGCACTGAATATTTATGCATGGAAATTATGTATTTGAATGTTTTTCAACGTTTAAAATTCAACCGCAAAAAATTCAAGCTCAAAAAATTCAACCGCAAAAAATTCAACCTCAAAAATTCAACCTAAAAAAATTCAACTGCAACATCCGGGGATCCAAGGAGGAGCAATTGATTCCAGATTCAAGATCGGGAGCGTGCGTCAAGCAACGAGAGCGAGCGGGAGTGACCGACACCAATGCAGCTTTGACTTGTCAGCTAGCACAGTGACTAGCCATGTCCAACAATGGTGCTTCGATGAGTGTTTAAACTCTTCTATATGCCATCGGTGTAGTTTGTTTCTGTAAGATGTAGTAATAGACAGCTGACAAGTGTACATTCATGGACTTTATTGGACATAAACTAAGTGGAACTTTTTTTTTTCCGAACGGGCCAGTGACTGGCATGGGTAACGCCAGGATTTCAATTTTGGATGGACCACTATTTAATAGGAAAAATAATACTTATTATATGATCCCTGCCTGACTTGTTTATGTTTATCTGCTGTAGACGAGCTTTAACAGAGCGGTGCGCCGATACTTCCATATCTGTTTGTTGCCATCGTTCACTGTGTGTGAAGAGCCGGGGGGACGTAAATAAACCAGCGTTGACTTCTTCTATATAACTCATGAGGTAGGCTTCTCTAAGCTCGACTTCCGTTGAGCCAACTACTGTTCTGTCGGTGAATTGTTTTCAGAACAAAAAGGCTCGTAGAACTATAAATCAAAAAGTGTCCGTCCGATCCTTCCTTCCTTTTTTTGAAAAGATGAACTTAAAGGCAGCATTTGATGAGTGGATGATTTTGGACATTTGAGGAGAGGAACAAGAGATGGTCAAATTAAGAGCTGCAGGTGACAGACAATCACTGTGGGAAGCTGAACATGTTCTAAACATCTAGTGACCGTCTGCATCATAAACACTCATAAAACAGTAGTCTAAGAACTGTATTTAAATGTAACTTATGTGGTTTGTCCCTCTGAACCTGCAGACTCAGCACAACTCAAGTTTTTATCTGCTCATACTAAGTATTGAATTACCCAGCTCAACCACACACACACACACACACACACACACACACACACACACACACACACACACACACACACACACACACACACACACACACACACACACACACACACACACAGGATCTATTAAAGGAGTGAGGGAGGGACAAATGGAAAGAGCGAGACAGACAGAAAGGGCAAGAGGTAGAGGGGGTAGGAGGACAGGAGGATAGATAATCTCTTGCAGTGTGTATTAGGGATGTGCATCTTCATCAACAAGATCAATGTTATAACAGAGTGGTAGAGCGGTCGTCCTCCAACCTGAAGGTCGGTAGTGCGATCTCCAGTCTTCCCCATCTGCATGGTGAGGTGTCCTCGGGCAAGATGCTGAACCCTGATTTGGCTCTCATAGAACAACAAAAGTGCTGCTAATAGATGCACTGTATGAATGTGTGTGTGAATGGGTGAATGTAAAACTGTACTGGAAAGCGCTTTTAGTGGTCATCAAGACTAGAAAAGCGCTATATAAATACAAAACCATTTACCATTTACCATAATGTGCCATGGTTTGATTCAATTATGATGCAAAATAATATGATGCTGTGCAAATATGGTTCCATTAAGGGCTGCAATCATTGATTATTTTAATTATGCAAGTATTTTCTAAATTATTCAATTGATTAATTGAGTAATTTGTTAACAAGTGATATTTGCCATATTAATTAAACCCACCGGTGATGAAGTGGACACGAACAAATACCGATTGGAATAATTTTTTCAATATGCACATGATACCGTGTTAGAATGGTTAGAAACTCGGCTAAACACCAATGACAAATATTTGAGATTCAATCATCAAGCAATTAAATCAGACGAAAAAACACACAAACTCTAAAGTCTTAAAAAGCTGGCACCGACAATCATGCTATTTCATGATAACAATAACAAACACGGAGATAGAGATCTTATATGTTATAATGAGAAGTGCATAACCATTCCTTATCATACTGTGACAAGATGAATCTGAGACATTGACATAAATTCAAGCAGTACCATAGATAGTTATTTGAATTAAACAAAGCTTCAATGCAAAGAATTAAAAAGGAATGTCATCAAGTTATTCAAGTAACAAATTAGAATATCATGGAAAAATTGATTTATGTCGATATTTCAAATCCCTAAAAGTGAAACTCATAAATGAAATAGATTCATTACACACAGAGTGAAATGTTTCAAGCATTTATTTCTTTTAATTTTTATGATATGGCTTACAGTTAATGAAAACCCCAAATCCAGTATCTCAAAAAATTTGAATAATACATAAGACCAATAAAACAAAGGATTTTAATACAGAAATGTCAGCCGACTGAAAAGTAAGTTAATATATATATGCACTCAATAATTGGTCGGGGCTCCTTTTGCATGAATCACTGCATCGATGCGCCGGGGCATGGAGGTGATCAGCCCGTGGCACTGCTAAGGTGTTATGGAAGCCCAGGTTGCTTTGACTTTAGACTTGATAAAACACAGTGGACCAACACCATCCGATGACATGGCTCCCCAAATCATCACAGACTGAGGAAACTTCACACTGGACTTAAAAGAACTTGGATTCTGTGCCTCTCCACTCTTCCTCCAGACTCTGGGACCTTGATTTACAAATGAAATGCAACATTTACTTTAATCTGAAAAGAGGATTTTGGACCACTGAGGAACAGTCCAGTCCTTTTTCTCCTTATCCCAGGTAAGACGCTTCTGACGTTGTGTCTGGTTCAGGAGTGGCTTGTGTCGTGGCATTTAATAATAATCCCACCTTTAGCAAGGAGGAAACGAGACACAATTCTCTTACAGTATTGTCACATTTTTAATGCTCAAGCATGGTACATACTAGCCTGGATGCCAGACGAACTTAGCCCCGCCCACAACATTTTAGGTCGGGAAGTTCGGTCTGGAGTCGCTCCGTTGAGGAGAAATTATGCTCGACCGGGCCAATCAGATTGTCAGAGCGGGCTTTATACGATGATGGACAGATGATCAACGGTAACGTAATCAACCACGTCATCAAAGTGCCCTTGGGTTGAATTCGTTTTCAACAAACATGCCTGCCGCTGGAGAGCTCAGATGTGTAGATGCTGCCATTGAGTCTGTTTTAGAAGACATCGACAGCGCATTCATTTTGAAAGAGGAACAGAGAACGTGGAGGCGACGCCAAAGCACCGCGCTAATCCCTATTGCGCCAGCGCTTGGCTGTTCACACCGGACACTGAAGCGACGCTGAACCGCCGGGCAGCGCTAATAATATCACCCGTTGATCCAGTAGATTAAAAGCATATACTTACTTGTTGCTCCAAAATTAAGCAACAGCGTCCCAACAAGTGTCCTCCTTGGTGTTGTCTTTATACAACATGTTCCGAGGATCATACAACTCACTGCACTTCACCACTTCAATTATTAATTTAATGTCATCCATGTTGAAGAACTTCTCCGCTGTTTGCTCCCTTAAATGTCGGGTGTCGGGGGTAAATTACGTATTCTCCACTCATGCCTATGTGGAGAATACGTAGCCCCCCCCCCCTCTCTCTCTTTGTATCTGTATCACTGCTTGTGTGGCTGTAGTGGATGGGCAGAGGGGGACATTTAATAATGTCATTGGTCAAATTAAAACTCCAGGACAACAGAAGGGGACTTCAAAGTATGGGATGCATATTTGATCATTTATATCATAAAATATGTCATCAATATAGTTTAAGATCGTTTTTCAGTGTGTTTCCTGGTGCAATACACTCGCGTCAGGCTCAAAAAATAGACTCGACGCTGAAACGATCGCTGCAGGGCGCGAGGCAGCCTTGGCGCAGCGCGGTGTTTCAGCCTCCGGTGTGACCCGCACAAAGTTTTAACATGGGAGTGGATGGGAGCCAGCTGTTATTTAAGGCTTGGCGCTGCGCTGAAGCGTCGCTTCGGCATCACTTCAGCGTCCGGTGTGAACCCGGCGTTAGTAAATAACTCACAATGCGTTGCTTAACATACGTCACATACTACGTTGCTCTGATTGGTTGTAGGTCTATCCAATTGAGCGAAGAGGAATTTTATTTCCTGGTCAGTTGAAACACGCCCCATAATCACAGCCCAATGGAGCGGTCTCAGACTCACATTCTGACAGGAATTGTGAGTCTGACAACGTCAGGCTAGGTACATACAACAGAGTTGAGTTTGTCAAATGCATCCAGACAGAAGACAGTGGTTGGTATTTATACATTTGGCTAACCCACCCATTCAGGAGGGGGTGGTTAAACAGTTAATGACATGCAAGAAAAGCAGCACTTCAAACATCTTCAAGCTCCTCCTAGAGAGGAACAGACTTATCGATCAGCCTCTTTGTTATTAAGGAAATAGGTGAAAGGATATCCCGTCCCCTGCTCTATCTCAGACCCCTGGAGTGTAACATCTGTCTTGATGCTTACTACCACCATAAATCCCCCGTGCTATAAAGTCTTTGTTAGGTGAATTTGTGGGTGAGAAAGTCACATGACATCAGAGCAACACCCTGACTTCTCAGGGATGCATATGCTCATCTTTCTAGACTTATTCGACTAGACTAATTAGATTACTGTGACTGGCTAACACTCATTCAGTTTAACAGGAAATAGCAACATCAAAGTTACATTTGTTACAGATTCAATCATGATCAATCAAAGTATACCAAAATGTTACATTTCCCTTACACTTGACACAAGTAATGCGACAGTTGTAGCCCATGCCCTGGATACGTCTGTGCGTGGTAGCCCTTGATGTCTCCAGCCTCAGTCCACTCCTTGTGAATCTCTCCCAAATTCTTGAATGGCCGTTGCTTCACATCCTCTCAAGGCTGCCGTTATCCCTGTTGCTTATGCACCTTTTTTACCACACTTTTTCCTACTCTGTGAACAGCCAGCTTCTTTAGCAATGATCTTTTGTGGCTTACACTCCTTGTGAAGGGTGGGAATGACTGTCTTCTGGACAACTGACAAGTCTACTCAACAAGCCTTAGAGACCATTTAAAGGCTCAGGAAACCTTTGCAGGTGTTTTGTGTTAGTTAGCTGATTAGAGTGGGACGTGAGTCTACAATATTTAACTTTTTCACAATATTCTAATTTTGTGAGATACTGAATTTGGGGTTTTCATTAGCTGTACGCCATAATCATCCTAATTAAAATAAATAAACGCTTGAAATATTTCACTCTGTGTGTAATGAATCTCTATAATATGTATGTTTCACTATTTGAATTTAATTATCGAAATAAACAAACTTTCTAATCCATGACATTCTAATTTATTGAGATGCACCTGTAGTGTGAATCAGAATCACTACAATCATCTGTGCTGAATGTAAAAAGCACAGAAACATGCTGTACAATTAAATCACAGATTTCATTTAATATTGTGCAAAGACATTTTTTGACGTCTTCTGTCTGTATACAGAGACTGTCTGTATACAGAGACTTAAGCACACACAGCCAAGGTCACATTAAATCATTTTGACTGCCAGTGAATAGAAAGAGCTTTAGGACTGCAGCTGCTCTGATAGAGTGAAGCAGTAGTAGTAGTAGTTGTACTGTGAGGATGATATGTTTTAATCTACTTATTTGTGCCTTTTTTGGCTCTCCTATCTGCATTGGACGAGGAAGTGACCCCATTCAAAGGCCTGTGGGGCTTAATTTTGTCAGAACTTCTTATTTGTTACACAGCCTAGTTCCAAGTATATATTTTGACTTTTGACAAAAAAGATAGTGGAGAGATAGTGAATGTAAGTGAATGACCTCCGTTAAATGGTCTGTCACTGAGTCACTGAGAGAACCCATTGTTCAAGTCATGGATGCCCATGTGGTATGTGTCCTAACCACTTGGCTGTCAGGACACCCCCAACTTCCAGTTCGAAAAGTGAGCATAGCTTTGTGTTTCGTCAGGCCCAGTGCTTGGTCAACGATATTTTAGATGGAACTTGACGCTGGCGGTCAATAAGTATCTCAAAAGAATCCTGTCTTTGTAATATACTCGATGTGGATGCTTGGTTTAATATGTTTTTCTTCCAGAGAATGAGGCTGAATTATACAATCCTTTCCAGTATGGCTTGGCGATATGGCCTTAAACAAATATACCGATATCTTTTGGCTATATCGCGATACACAATATATATCTCGATATTTTTAAATCTGCTCTAAATCAGTTTACAAATGTTAAATTCATAAAGTGGACAGGAAATGGCAAAACTAGCGGAGGTTAGCATTTCCGACGGTCCCGGCAGGGGCGGCTATAGGCTTAGGCGACATAGGCGGTTGCATAGTTATTTTATACATTGCACGTGGAACAAGCCGCGATATGTTGAGGAGATTCTACTTTCCAGGTCCAAAAGGGGTGTGTGTGTGTGTGTGTGTGTGGGTGTGTGTGTGGGTGTGTGTGTGGGTGTGTGTGTGGGTGTGGGTGTGGGTGTGTGTGTGTGTGTGTGTGTGTGTGTGTGTGTGTGTGTGTGTGTGTGTGTGTGTGTGTGTGTGTGTGTGTGTGTGTGTGTGTGTGTGTGTGTGTGTGTGTGTGTGTGTGTGTGTGTGTGTGTGTGTGTGTGTGTGTCTGGATGAGATGTATGGTGACACACCTGCAGACTGTCAGTCCAGATGGTGGAGAGATCAGCTGTCACCCAGTCTTCATTGGATCAGATTCAATGTCCACCAACTCTCTCTCTAGCTCACTCTCTTACACACACAGGTTTGTAGTTCTGTCTTAGTGAGGACACTCATTGACATAATATATTCCCTAGCACCTTAAAGGGTCAGTTCATAGAAATATGAAAATTCACTCATTATCTACTCACCACTATTCTGATAGAGGACTGGGTGAAGTGTTTGATTCCACAAAACATGTTTGGAAGTAAATGGGGCCGCTGCTTCGGACGTAATAAAATAAGATAACATGCCTCCATACTGCTCCTGTTGTGTCATCCAAGTGTCCAGTAGCACTGACATTCATATTCGACTTGAAACTGCTTAATTTACACTGTTTTTTTTAGCTTAAAATGTCTTCTGATATCCTCCCTGGAGCTGGTTTTCCCGTTTGCATGCACAAACTGGAAACACCGCACACACTGCACACAGGCTCTCTCCTTGAGGGCACATGCAGGTTGCGTGTTAGCATCCCGAACATCCGCAAAGCGACACTACTTTCAGTTGCTGACTTTTTGGCTGAAAACACTGTTTAAATGACCCTGTTTCAAGTCCAATATAAATGTCGGTGTTTGCTGACGAAATAAAAGCTGTGGTGAATGAACCTTATATATTTGCATAGGGAGTTGGAATCACCATGTTTCCAAAGTAGCCTAGACATGGCCTTTTGCATTTGTATATTGATGTAGCTGCATGATTTCCACACATGCAGAAGAGCTGCACCCCTAAAAAAAGATAGAAGAGGACAGGAGGATAGATAATCTGGGAGGTTGTCATTAATAGTTTTTCAAGTCATGAGGGGCCACTCACTACAAAGCTACTGTTACAGTAGCATTACCCAGTAAGATTTAAACAGAGCTGCACTATAATCACCACTGTACGTTGTATTGGTCATGGTGATATCATGCAAACCATGTAGGAATATGATAAAAATGATTATTATGAATACAAACCTTCCAGACTCTCATCCTCCGTGCAGCTGCTTCCTCAGAAGAACTCCCTGCCTCTCTATCTTTCCTCTTCGTCACCTTCATCCTCTTCTTTCCCCTCTGTAGCTCTCAGCTGCTTCAGTTTGCAAACAGAGAAAACAGGGAAATTCTGGGTTCAGTATCTTGCCCAAGGACACTACAGCATTCGGAATGGGGAAGACTGGGATCGAACTACTGAACTTCTGCTTAGAGGACAACCACTGTAACCCCTATGCCACAGCCACCCCCTAATTCTCCTACGCGCTTGGGAAGGGATAGGGTAATGTGAGGGGTATTTATTTTGTCAAGATGCTAGACATTGCTCTTTTAATAGTTTAGTAAATTGTTCACACACAGTATGTAGATGTGGGGCTTCAGATATTAATAGTGTTCATGATCGATTAAAGAATACATTCTCCTCAAATCCAAAAGTTGTTTCTAAACTGTCATTTAATATCCAATTGTTTACTCAGGTAGTCAACTAAATTCTTTAGTACTAGTGCTCTCATTTAGGATTCTTTAGGCATTCACTTACTGTTTTTTACAGGATATGTTAATTTAGTACAACCTTTTCTTTTCGCTAACTCTACATCTTGTCCTCATAATTTAATGAGGACAAGATGTTTTGTAGCAGCCACATCATAACAACCCCAAGTGACTTGCTGAGTTGAGACATGGTGATTGGTCGCTGAAGTCTGTTGTTTTGTTTTGTTTTTGGTCTTGTCTACCTCTTCTAAGGCAGGACCACCACAGGCTGATCAGATCACATGTTAGAGGCATACACCCAGGTCTCATCAGCCTGTGGTGGAGCTGCCTTAGAAGAGCGGGGCTGAAACACCTGTTGGCCTTAAGGAACACAGCTGAAGATATGTCCCTTACACCGGCTGGTGGTCGCTAACATCTGCTAAGATCTACTGGTGGTTGCCAACTTAACCAGTGGGGGAGATCTTCAATCTAAAGGTATATTCACCATCATGTGCTATGTTCCAAAAAAAGACCTGGGTATTTGTCTGCAGTTGGTGAAGTTTCTTGTGTGGTCTGGTGCATAGCTTGTCCATGGATTAATAGATCTTTAAGCATTATATGCTTATTGTAGGGCTGCAACTTACGACTATTCTGATAGTCGATGAATCTATCGATTATTGAAATGATTAATCGACTTATCGGATTATGAATCACACAAATTCTTAATTGCTCTTATATAGCCATCAGCTTTTCAATTTAGCTTGAGGTTGTTCGCGGCACGTTATGACTGAAAATAAAAACAATAAAGATCGACACTGCTACAAAGGACAGGGACAGTAGCAGCAATGAAAACTATAGTTGGGGTTGTCCTTCGGGATGTCTACCCTCATCAAATGCTGCTAGAGACTTTGATTATTGATGATGTTCTCCTACACGTGGCATCTATTGCACTTCTGTCCGTCCTGGGAGAAGGATCCCTCACATGTGGCTCTCTCTGAGGTTTCTACGTATTTTCACCCTGTTAAAAGGGTTTTTAGTAGTTTTTCCTTACTCTTGCTGAGGGTTAAGGACAGAGGATGTCACACCCTGTTAAAGCCCTATGAGATGAATTGTAATTTGTCAATATGGGCTATACAAATAAAATTTGATTGATTGATTGATAGTTTTCTTTGTGTTTGTGATTAAAAAAGAGGTTTGTCATGCAATAGGATAACATTACACTTTTAAACTCGTTAAAAAATAAAAAATCTATTTTCAAACCATATTTTTGTAATGGATTGTAGAATCCTGCGCACAGGTATCTAGGGAGTTGCCAAGACAACTATGTTTATATAGTGAGCTAGATAACAGGCTATCTTACCGAGGCGAGTCTGCATCGTCTACGTTACGATGTCTCCTCTGTGAATGCTCATGTACTGCTTCCATGGAAAGCAAGGTCCGCTCTACAAATATTGCAGGTAGTTTTTTTTCGGGCTATGTTATGGGTGAAAGTCTCCCATGCTTTTGACTTTCTGGTACGCGATGGTGTTGCAACGGACACCGCCATTGGTCTATGTTTGGTCGCTATTGCACATTAGTTCAGTTGTACGGCACGAAAAACATGCGCTATTTCGTAACCAGCAAATCATCGACTATTAAATTTGTCGCCGACAATTTTTGTCATCGTTTTTTGACGACTAGGTCGATTAATTGTTGCACCCCTATGTGATAGTTGATGTTGATATAAAATCCCTGCAGCAAACCTCCACTGGACAAACCATTGTGTTCCAGCCATTTTTTTCTGCCTCAGAAACCATCTCTGCATACCAGAGCCTCTTCCCTTCACGTCACTTCATCAACAGCATCCTCCCACGATACCGTCAATCTACAAATTAGATGACATACTGAGTGTTTGACCAGAGAACCAGGTCTGATCTGTGGATGATGGTGACAATATTTAATGGGATATAACCTGCTGGCCAACATCCACCAGCACTTCCAGCATTTCAGTTATTGCGCATGCCAAAATTGGCCCCTCCTGGCCAGCGGAGGAGGATCTCTCTGTACTTGGTCCCCCTTTCGGACAAGTGGTGTCCTTGGAACTTTTCTCGATGTTTTGGATGGCATTAGTAGCTGTTTTCTTCGTTTAAATTGTTGCTGCCAGGCATTTGAGGACTTCACTGTGTCCCTTCGTGTATCTAACTTGGGATAGAATTACTCTAAAACCAGTGAGGATATGTCTGAGAGTAGCTGGAGTTGTCCATAGATGGATCTTCGTTAAACCACTGCTGAAGGTTTTTGGGTGAAGAAAGGATGTAAAAGGTTGTTTAAGGCATGAGTTAATTCTCCTTGCTTCCATTTCTCACAGGTCCCTTCAGCTTGTCTTACTTTACTCAATTCTCTCCTATTTCATCCACTGCCCCTGTCAAACAATAAACTGAGTCATCACTACAGACTGAGGTTGCTGTACAAAAGCTGTAAAGTAAAGGTGAATGAGCAGGACATGATTAATACCAGTGTCACTGTGAACAAGTGAACAAATATAATATTTTTCTTTTGTTATATGTTTTACGTGTATTTAACAAACAACTTTCTGTGTAAATAAGAATGAAAGAAATGGACAATATTGCCTCACATTTGGTGTTTGCTAAGTATGAATTTTATTAAATTCTTACAGATATTGTATTATAAAACCTATACTAACTAATTTAAGTTTTTTAAAACCCATTATACTTGGGTATTATTTACTGTAAATATATCATAATTTCATTTTCATATATTTTAACTGGACTGCTTTTTATCAGCATCGTTGCTAACCTTGTATGTTCCCTATGGAAAAGTTAAGCTTAAAAGCAGCTTCTCTTTACTAGTTTAGTAGACAGAACTTAGAAATTGCCGGTTGTAACCCTGGTCTCAGCTGATTTGTTACTCTGGCACAATCAACATTTACACAACTCTGATACAAAGTGGGATTCATTGGTATCTCTGTGTAGGTTGTTGAAGAAAAATGAGGAGGAGATCTGCAGGTGGATGCTGCATAGACTAAGACAGCTTATAATGTGTATATTGATTGTATAAATGATCATGAATAGTTATAAGATAATGACAGAAAACAGATAACTTAGAAGGTAGGCAGATAGAAAAAAGAAAGAGATAGACACATGATGGACAAAAAGAAGTTTGAGAGGACAGAGGTGGATTGACTGGAAGAGGACTGGAGGGAAAGTGGATTAGAGCTGGAGTCTGGAGCATGTTGTGTTGGAAGCCAGCACAGCCTGTGATGGTAAATCCTGCTCTCTTTGTTTCCCTCTCTCTTACACACATGCATATTAATATCCACAAGTATTCAAACACTCCCACTGCCACCATTGCCAGTGGCCCTTGGGATCGGTGTGTGGAAGTATTTGGAAATGGAGGGTGGCCAGTGATGCAATCGATTTCACACTTCCTTCCCTCTGGCCAAGTTCACTTCTTGTTCTTCATACCACACTGCCCTCCTCCTTCTTGTTGTCTGACAAACAAGCAGAATCTGAGGGCCCACTCACTGAGAGGGATGACTAAGTGAATGTGAACTGAGTAAAGACCTGTTATTGCCAGAAGCTCCTATTTGGAAGAAATTAGCATAGCTGGTATCTCTACATTGGATAAAACTAGTACAGTGCTAACGGACCTTTTCCTCAGCCTGTGGTGTTGCTGGTTGCAACTTTATTGAGAAAAATGTCACTCTTGACATCGAAACTATTTACAGACTGTAACAACAGTTTGAACTGATTCATGAGAACAGATGACTATGAAACTGAACAGAAAATATAAAAAAGCTAAATAATCATGCTATTATATCACCAAAAAGCAGCAGTGTTGATAATCCTAATATATCTTGCTTGCTATTTCTAGTTTGCAAAGTTTACAGAGAACCACAATGGTCCATCTTTGTCTAAAACAATGATTTAACTGTTGATGGTTGTTTCTTTAGATTACAGAGGCAAACCAGCATTAAAACATTTAACATTTTAAGTGATTGCTACCAATAGAAGCACGTTCCTTAAACAGTGTCTAAAAACAGTAGGCATGACTCATGGTGCTGTGCTGTCTTTCTCCTTTTGTTTTCACTTCAAGTCGTGCTGCTGTGATTTTTTTTTTTTTACTTATTTTTATTTCCTTTTATCATGTCATACAGCGCATCACATCATTTTTAACATGAAATTAGGTGCCACGGGTACAAGTCTTAGGCTACTTGGGTTAACTGTCCATGAATGTCTTGGGCCTAAGCCATCAGGATCGAGGCATATAAGAATTGAGTGACACATTAATATTGTCCACAAACACAGTACATCACACATGACATTACATTAAGACAGTTTTCCGAAAAAGAAAGAGGATGGCCTGCAAATGTCCATTGCTTAATAGGAAAAACAAAGAGAAAACTAGGGCTACGTTGTAGCACTTGCGGGCCCGAGCACCCGCACGTTGAAGCCTGTAGCGGTCGGTGGATAAAGCGATCAATGACCAAGCGCACGTCTCCACGTTGCATGCGTTTTGCACACTGCGGCAAGATAAACGCTTGACTATCTTCGTCCGTCAAGCGACGCCAATCCTTGCCTGCTAATTGCTGATTACGATCCACGCTATCAATTGCACGTCACACTGTAAAAATTACATGTAAATCGAATGATAGTTACTACATTACTACATGTTATTTGGCTGATGCTTTTGTCCAAAGCGACTTACAATTAGTATACTCAACATTCATGAGGGGCCATTTAGGGGTTCAGTATCTTGCCAAGGACACTTCGGTATACAGATGGGAGAGAGTGGGGTTTGAACCGACAACCTTCTTGTTGAAGAACCACCGCTCTAACCACTAGGCCACACCGCCCCTAGTTGAAAAACAAAGTTTACTTCCTGTTGGCAGTAGGTGGCGCCATCACTTTTACAACACACAGACCTGATCTATTCAAGTAGGCGCTCTGATGTAGCATGAGCAATTTTGTGTAAATTGGACAATTTTACCACAACGTAATTTTCACACTGATCAGTAGGTGGCGCTATGACCCTAACCCTAATATTCAGATATGGAGCTGTTCAGGTCACGATTGTGATCAGAGGTCAGTAGTTTGGAGCCTGTTGGATAATGCAGAGTGGAATAACAAAGTACTTCCTGTTTCATGGATAATCAATAGGTGGCGCTATGACACTGAGGAAATATTTACACATAGAGCTGTTCAGGCTTGTACTCTAATCATGTGACAGAAGTTTGGTAGTGATAGGACAATGCACAGTGGACTTACGAAAACATCGTCTCGTCTGGCGAAGGATCATCCTTCGCCAAACATCAATGTTTACATGGTTTGAGGAATTGCCAAAATTCGAACCTTGATCCAATGACTTGACTGAGCTCATTTGAGCTGTATATTGTAAAGCAGCCAGGAGCAGTTCATCAAAATATAAAACATGTAACTGCCTGTAGCCACCAGGGGGCGCTGTCATGATTTCTGTGTAGATGTCATCAGGCCGGGACTCTTGTCTTACATGTCTAGTTTGGACTCGATTGGACCATGTATATCCGCGATACAGATGCTCGTGTGTTGATGGCATTTAATCAAACTTTGACGCCACGCAACGGTCACACGTTGTGACGAGAAAAATATCCCTTAATCATTTTTTTTCTCAATCTTGTTGTGATGACACTCATATGGATTTGAAGTTGATCAGATGAAATCTCTACGACAAGTACATCAAAGAAAAATGTGGAATATGGCTAAAATGGCCACTAAATAAAAAATGGCAGGCTTCCTGTTTGGTCTAGCATATCTATCCAAGAGACTTATTTGTGTCAATGTCCAAATCGATTTTTGTACATGTCGGCCAATCGTAGTGCCGGGGCTGCTCGTTAGGGGGCGCTAGTCAGTTGTTTTGCCACGCCCATTCCTTAAACCCATATGAATATCTTCAGTGGGGGGATTTTGCTACACACATGTAGTTTGAGTGAGATAGAACCATTAACACTGAAGTTACAGTAATTTCGTGTTTCACGGCGAGTTGATGAACTTTGATGCCACACCATTAATATTGCGTTTGACGAAAAGTCACAGTTATCTTATGCCTTCATTATCAATATCTTGAGACCCATTTGATACAGTTTGACATGGTTGAGGTCAATGAATGAGGAGAAATACATCCAAGTGTAAGACATGCAAAAAAAAAGACAATTCCTGCTGCCATCAGGGGGCGCTGTGATTTCAAGTCATGATTTCTGTGTAGATGTCATCAGGCCGGGACTCTTGTCTTACATGTCTAGTTTGGAGTCGATGGGACCAAATATGTCTAAATTATAGAAGCTCGTGTTTTCATGGCGTTCATCACACTTTGCCGCCACGCCACGGTCAGACGGTGTGTAAGAAAGTTGTTTCTTTGATAGCTTTTTATCGCCATATTGTTGTGATGACACTCATATATTTTTTGTTGATCTGATGAAAGCTCTCCGAGAAGTACATAAAAATAGAACATGTACCAAAAACAAGACATTTCCTGCTGCCAGCAGCATAAACCTTGCGTAAATGAATTGGCTTTTTGAGGGCTTTAATGTGCTCAAAAAGTTGTAGGATTTTGCAGTAAATTCGAAGGCGGCGAAAATTTACATATTCTGGAGTATGTTTTGAAAAGGGCGTGGCAAAATGGTTCAGAGCGCCACCTACGGAAAACCCCTCAGTTAGCATTCACCGATCCTCAAAAAAAAAAAAAGACTATTGTGTATCATGACTAGATGCACAAAAAAGTCCATCAGTGCATTATGAATAACGCAACAGGAAGCCCGCCAGTTTGACTTTAGTGGCCATTTTGGTCATATTCCATATTTTTTCTTTTAAGTACTTCTCGTACAGCTTTCATCAAATAAACTTACAATTTAGACGATCGTCATCACAACAAAATGGAGATCTAAAGTTATTGAAAGATTGAGTTTTAGCAAAACCGTCTGACCGTGGTGTGGCGTTAAAGTTTGATGAAACGCCATCAAAACACAAGCTTCTGTATCTCAGACATATTTTGTCCAATCGACCAGAAGACATCGGTGCAGAAATTGTGACTTACAATCAAAGCGCCCCCTGGTGGCAATAGGAAATGTGTTGTTTTTGTTAGTATTTCAGTTTGACTCACTTCTCGTAAGGCCTTATCAAATCAACGTAAAAATTTGATGCATGTGTACAAAACAAGATGAAGATCTAAAGTTATCAAAATTTAAACTTTTTATCAATCTGTGTGACCGTGGTGAGGCTTATAAGTTTGATAAACAAAATTAAAA
This sequence comes from Platichthys flesus, assembly GCF_949316205.1. Taxonomy (NCBI): domain Eukaryota; kingdom Metazoa; phylum Chordata; class Actinopteri; order Pleuronectiformes; family Pleuronectidae; genus Platichthys; species Platichthys flesus. Next base: position 26,313,296 of record NC_084953.1, read on the forward strand.
CACCATGTCTGTAGTTCATGGTCCTACACTGCTCTCTAGTGACTTAATATTGAATTACACCTGTAGCGCCAATATTAAGGCACCAGAGGGCATCGTAAGACCATAGTTTGATCAAGGTTCAAATTGTGATTCCTGAAAGAGCCATTTTGTCCCCTCTTCCCCCAATTTAAATCTGTCTGGAGCCGCACAACATATTTGATAACACAGGTTATAAAGTTATATATATACATATATATATATATAGATATACAATATATATAAAAACTATAGTTTGTTGCATTTATTAAATAATAGAACGACAATATAAAAATCTGTTGACATTTAACTGCTATTTTTACCTGTTACAAAATAGGAAAACACCAAACTCTTATGAATTGGAGAACAAAATACATGTGTGGGCCTAGTTTGGATTAAACTCAGCTTTTTTTCCTCATCTCCAGCTTGGTACTTTTCAGCAGATGCTGTGAGCTTGCTCTGGAAATATCTTTCAACATTACATTTCTTATTGTTTGCTTAAAACGCACGCAAGGCAGAGACGTGCGCTTGGTCATCGATCGTTCTCTCTTCCCCGACCACAACAGACTTGAAATTGCCTGTGCTCGGGCCCGTTAGTGCTACAACGTAGCCCTAGTTATTAGGGCCCGAGCACCTCTGGTGAGAGGCCCTATTGAAATTGAAAGGATTATTCTGAGAATTTTTAAACATGCTCAAAAAGTTGTAAAAGTTTGCAGTAAATTAGAAAGTGGTGTAAATTTAGGTATTCTGGAGTATTACAGAAAAGCCCTTCATTTAGCATTCACTGATCCTCACGAAAATGAGGATAGTTGTGTATCATGACAAGATGCACAAAAAAGCCTCAATGACCATTATGAAAAAATTAACAGTAAGCCATATTGGATTAAGTGGCCATTTTGGTCATATTTCATATTTTCACTTTGATGTACTTCTCGTAGAGTTTTCACCATATCAACTTAAAATTTAGACGAGTGTCATAACAACAAAATGGAGATCAAAAGTTATTGAAAGATAAACTTTTCGTCACACTGTCTGACCGTGGCGTGGCATCAAAGTTTGATGAAATGCCATCAAAACACGAGCTTCTCTATCTCAGACATATTTGGTCCAATCGACTCCGAACTACACATGTACGACAAGAGTCGCGACCTGAAGACATCTACAAGATATTGTGACTTAAAATCACAGTGCTGCAGGAAATGTCTTGTTTTTAGTACATTTTACACTTGGATGTATTTCTCCTCATCCACTTTGTGAAACCATGTCAAACTGTGTCAAAGGGGTCTCAAGACATTGATAATGTAGGCTTACGATTACTGTGACTTTTCATCATGCGGATTATTAATGGGGTGTCATCAAAGTTCAACTCGTCATGACACACAAAATTGCTGTAACTTCTGTGTTCATGGGTCCAGCTCCCTCAAACTACATGTGTGTATCAACAGCCCACCCCTGAAGATATACAGATAGTTTTAAAGGAATAGGCGTGTCAAAATAACTGACTAGCGCCCCCTAAAGGGCAGCCCCGGCACTACGATTACATCTACGTCTACATTACATCTACGTCTACATCTACATTACGTCTACATCTACAAAAATCGATAGTGACATGTGTCTTTTCATGATAAAGAAGTAAGTCTCTTGGACAGATATGCTAAACACACAGGAAGCCCGCCATTTTGGATTTGGTAGCCATTTTGGTCATATTCCACACTTTTACTTTGATGTACTTGTTGTAGAGCTTTCATCAGATCAACGTGAAATTTAGTTGAGTGTCATCACAACAAGATGGAGATGAAAAGTTATTAAAAGATCGATTTCTTGTCTCACGGTGTGACCTTGGCGTGACGTCAAAGTTTGATTACACGCCATTAAAACATGAGCTTCTGTATCTTGGACATATTTGGTCCAATCCAGTCCAAACCAGACATGTAAGACAAGAGTCGCGACCTGATGACATCTACAAAGACACCATGATTTAAAACGATAGCACCACCTGCTGGCTACAGAAAGTGAGGCGTTTATCCTTGCTTCAGTGCTCAAATGCATGTAACACGGAGACGAGCGCTTGGTCATCGAACGCTCTCTCTTCACCGACGGCAACAGACTTGAAATCGCCTGTGCTCGGGCCCGTTAGTGCTACAATGTAGCCCTAGTTATTTTTTCTTCCTATAGTGAATTGGCTTTTTGAGGGCTTTATCATGCTCAAAAAGTTGTAAAAGTTTGCAGTTGGTTAGAAAGTTGTGAAAATCTACGTATTCTGGGGTATTTGGAAATGGGCGTGGCAAAATGGCTCAACAGCGCCACCAACGGAGCTTCCCCTCATTTACGCAGAAGCACCTCATTTAGCATTCACTGATCCTCACGAAATTGAAGACAGTTGTGTATCATCTCCAGATGCACAAAAAACGCGCTCGGAGCAATATGAAAAATGCAACAGGAAGCCCGCCATTTTCGATTTGGACTGATTTGGACCATATTCCATGTTTTTTACTTTCATGTACTTCTTGTATAGCTTTCATCAGAGCAACTGAAAATTTAGACGAACCACACAGGAAGCCCGCCATTTTGGATTTGGTGGCCATTTTTGCCATATTTCACACTTTTACTTTGAAGTTCTTGTCATAGGGCTTTCATCAGATCGACTTAAAATTTAGGTGAGTGTCATCGCAACAAGATGGAGATCTAAAGTTATTAAAAGATCATTTTCTACTCACACGGTGTGGCAGTGGCGTGGCGCAAAAGTTTGATCATTAAATCAAGATAATTGAGCTGTACCTGCACTATTGCAATATTAAGTGACTAGAGGGCAGTGTAAGACCATGGTTTAAATCAAGATGATTGAGCTGTACCTGCACTATTGCAATATTAACTCACTAGTTGGCAGTGTAAGACAATGGGGGAATTGGTTACAAATTGAGCTATAGAAAACTTTATGAATAAATACATAATATTCTGACAAAGAAATAGGCCACATAGGTGGTTTGTGACACATGAAGGTAACATGAAGGGCATACATAGGAGACATGTAGAAGACATGTCGGACACATGAATAGCATTCTTAAAGCTTCTTCCTTTCATCAAATCTCCTCTCCTATCCTCTCTAGGACTTCTCCCTTCAGGTGGAACACTGGTACGAAAGAGCGAATGCTTATCAAGGTGACAGACAGAGAGCCCAGTTTTTTGGCCCACCAAGGAAATGGTTACTCCCCCTGTGACCCCCCCACCCCTTGCGCTCCTTCTGTAGGGGGCTCCACTTCACGAACACGGCGCTCCTCTGGAGGAAACCAACCATCAGAGCCTGATGGCTCCCCCGTTCTCTATGCCGACCGCCGTCAGTCTCCCTTCCTGAAGCGCGCTGAGCTTGGTGGAACTGGCACCCACCGCCGCTCCTCTGATTCCCAGCCTCCCTCGCCTCGCTATGCCTATGAACCCCCACTGTATGAGGAGCCGCCATCAGAGTACCAGCCCCCTCCTATCTATGAGGAGCCTCCCACTGACATGCAGCTCTCTGACTCCTCTTCCTTCTACGGTACTGGCAAGTCACCAGCTCGCAAGTCTTCAGCCCCCCTCTATCACTCTCCAAAACAGGGACAGTCGCCCTATGGCCAGCTGGTTCTGACCAGGCAAAAGTGTCCAGAAAAGACCCAAAGTCTGGAGTACAGTCCTGTGGGGAAGGAGTATGTCAAACAGCTGGTGTACGTAGAGCAGTCATCCTCCAGTCCTCGCTTCAAGACTGCCGACCGCCTGCTCCGTTACGGCACTAGTGGGGCCTATGGTGGCTCATATGGGGGGTCCTATACTCTGCAGCACAGCCAGTCTCTGATCAGGGACCCCCGCCTACTGCTGGATTACAGTGGGGAGGGTGGAGAGGGAGGTCAGAGGTTGCTTTATGAGGACTCCATATCCTGGACATCCGGCCAGACCCACTCCCTCTCCTCCTCCTCTACAGGTGGTCTTGAGGCTTTCTCTCCTGCAGGAAACCGCAAACGCAAGAGTCGAAAGCCCTCTCTCCCTCAGGAGCTGGCATATTGTGGGGGCCCAGAGGGGGAGCTAACAGGCACAGCATCCGAAGCAATGCTAGCCCAGGCAAGGCTTGCGTGGGAGGCCCAGCAGGTGATGAAACAGAGAAGTAGTTGGGACTCGGGTCAGGGAGGTGGGAATGCTCAAGGTGGCAGCTCCAAAGACGGCTACGAGAGCGATGGGGCCGTTCCACTGCCTTTACCGGGGCCAGTGGTGAGGGCATTCAGCGAGGATGAGGCACTAGCACAGAGTGACAGCCACCACCACTGGAAACGCAGCACCTTTGACCGGCTAGGCTTCCCTCAGGCTCTGCTGGAGAAAAGCCTCTCTGTCCAGACCAACCTGGCCTCTCCTGAGCCTTACCTCCACCCATCACAGGTACTATTGCTTTTTTCAGACTAAAAATGCCAGGAAAATAGTTAAATAATTATTTAAAAAAACACTTAAATTATTTCAGCCCTTTATCACACTTATCTTTTAATGAGCACAAATTCAATCAGATTTATGAAATAATCTTTGGTTTAACTAAACTTTATTTAACGGAGACATAATATGCCCATTTTATCACAGTTGATATGGTTCCTTGGGGTCTTAATGAAAGGTCTGTAACATATTTTGGTGAAAATACCACAGGGAACATTTGAAATAGCCCTCCTTAGAGTGACCTGGTTTGAGTGCCATAGTTACTCCCGCCGTTCACCCGCGCTTCATTGAATTTCTTCACTTTGACATTCAGAGCACTGGGCAGAAATCACATCGCGTCAACACCCACCGTGGGCCTTCGCAATGTTTTGTTTTAATTAAACAGTCGGATTCCCCTGGTCCGCACCAGTTTGCCAGGCGCCAGCCGAGGCGCACCTCCAGAGGGGGCCCCCCGCGCGAACGGATAGTTCCCCAAGCAGGCGACGTAGCTGACTGTGATCCGCCACAAGGGAACGACATGCGACGGACACCACCCAGCGGTCCAAGAGAAAGAAAGCCCCCGTACCAGCGACGCCGTTTGAAACGCCAACTACTCAGCCAATGAGAGCCGGCCATTCCACACAACCCCCCACCCATTGGTCTAGAACTGTCACATGCCACATCCCGACCTGTTCACTGACCATCAGGAATTCTCAAAACTTATTTTGTATTGAGAACTTGCAAAACTCTGCCGGCGGGCCAGCTCTAATAGTAAATAGATTTAATCATGCTGGCCAAAGATAATTCATTTTTCGGGCCAGAAGTGGCCCGCGGGCCTTGAGTTTGACATATGTGATCTACTGGATCCCTTTTTTAAGTAAATATCTCTAGACAAGAAACGTGGATCATTAAAAGCAGGCCCAAGTTTGTATTATTAATATGTTGGATCTTGACAAATCCCAAAAGTAAATTCTTTGCTAAATGAAGTTGGACTTAATTAATATTAATTAATTAAGATGCATTTATTAGTCCTCAGTAAAGATCTACACAAAAGGGATGACCCGCTCTACTGAGTGAAGATCTTTATAAAGTATGTTTAAAGCTCTAGGAGAACTTTTTAATGGACCTAGTTGTGAGATTATGTCCTCTATTGTCTCTATGTTTCATACTTTTCATATATATACATATATATATATAAATTACTGAGGACTGAACAGGAACAACTTTGAAACTGAAAGGGATATTTCACAGAAAAATGGAAATTCACTCATTATCCATTAACCACTATACTGATGGAGCGGTGGGTGTTTGAGTCCATAAAATACTTCTTGAATCTCAGGGGTAAACAGTTTTTAGCTAAATCCAATACAATTGAAGTAAATGGGAGTCCTTCAGACATAAAAAATGAACACAGAAAAGAACCATGAAATTCCTCCATACTGCTCATGTGGTGTTATCCAAGCGTGCAGAAGCCCCAACATTCAGATTTATCTCGAAACAGCGTCATTTACTAAAATTTTTAAGCCTGAATGTTCTCTGATTTTCTCCTCTGAGCCGTGTTCAAGTTCTCATGGACACACCGGAAACTTCACACACTAGACACAAGCTCTCGCAATGTGCAAGGTGTGCGTTTCGCATGGCAATGTACGCTAGCAATGCTACTGCCGATAATGGGCTTTAAGGCTTAAAACAAAGTGAAAATGGCGCCGTTTCGAGTCGAATATGAATATACTGGGACTTCCAGAAACTTGGGTGACACAACACAAGCAGTATGGTCTTGTATGCTCTCTCTAATACAGATAATGAGTGTATGAAAATTTTCGGTGAACCATCTCTTTAAAATAAAGGATGGTCTAATTCTACCAAGTTTAACCTCTCAATCTCGCCATGCAGCTAATTATTATCAAAGATTCTTGTAACCACAATGTCCACGTCTTGCCTTGAATACAGTTTCTTGTGTCTTTATATTTTGTTGATCCTGTTACTTTTGCTTGTTTACCCAATCAGACACTGAGGAATAAATGTTCAGCTCTTTGTTTCTTCTCTTCCTCTCCATCTTTCTTCCTCTCTGTTTGCACACCTGTCAGTCGGAGGACCTCGGAGCCTGTGCCCAGTTTGAGGCCAGTCGAAATGCCAGGAATATGATGCCGAGTGCCAGCTGCGGCATCTTCCCAGAATTCACCCTGAGGAAGCCCTCCTCTGAGACTGACATCGAGAACTGGGCATCTAAGCACTTCAACAAACATACGCAGGTACTGAGGGGGATGTGTGTGTCTTACTGTGATATGTGTGTCATCGGAATTAATGGAAAAAAACTGGAAATTGTGTGGGTAATTTAAACTATCTGTATTAACCTTGTCATAAACAGACATAAATATAGACATTTTGTTTTGTCATAGGCTGATTTGAGCCCTGAGGAAACTTTGGGCACTTGACTATATGCTTCTGGATCTTTGTGTCATTCTTTACATAGGTCTTTGCTAAGTATTTGCAAATGCACACAGCCTTTCATTCTACATTGGCTGGGGTGAAATGTCTCGACACATGAGATAAGATGAGAAAAAAGGTTTGTAAAAAAACACTAACAATGCCAGAGATATAAATAGTGGGCCAAACAATTGGAATCGTCTTTAAAAATATTTACAATTGATGGATAAATGAATAGAAATAGGCTAGATGAACTGATGAGCAATCCTCAATCAGCATACTGATATATTTCCCCCCAGTTATATCATCGAAACTTACCTGACTATTCCTGCACACTCCAGCAGGCCTCAATAGCCCTGCTGTAGTGTGCAGGATTCTGGGAGTTATCTGTGCATGTGATGGAGAAATGCACAGTGCAGGGTTGAAGTTCAACGTGCAGCGTGTGCTGCATTCCATATATCTTTAGAATAGAGTTTTGAATGATGTTTTTATTGCGCAGCGTTTAATTTGCGAATTTTAGTTTTTTTCAAAATTCCCAAAATTCCCGAGCTCAATATTCCCATGGAAAGTTTCCGGAAATTTACCGAAAATCTTCCACCCCTTTGCAACCCTAGGGCTAACACTGTTTGTGAGAAACTCTGATCAGCTGATCACTAATGAGGTTTAGCCACTGAAAGAGTTAAGCTTTATGATTTTTCATATAACAAATTCCAGTCTGTCTGATAAGGCCAGGAAATGTGCTCAAAATCTTTAGCAGCAAACATCTTGTGTTGACATTGTTTATCAAAATACATGACAGATTTGTTCTGACAACATTTTGATCATGAAAGACAGACGTGTGACAAACTAAAGGAAAACCTGAATAAAGGAGTGAGAAACTTAACACGTGCAATTTTTCACTGCTATCTGTACTAGTGGTTGAATGTATGTGTGGTGTACAGTAGGGCGGTCAATCTCAACCTCTTGAATTCCATTATTCCTTATTTATTTTATTATACAAATGATATATTATTTTATATTATATATAGCCACAGCAGATCAGCGACGTTCTGCACATGCATCCAGTGTAGCCTCGGGATTTGTTTTTTTATGGGGGTAGGCAAGATAGGCAGAGTGCGAGCTGCTGAGCCAACACATTTATAAAGACAAATTTCCACCCTGTGGACCATAAGGATTCATTCTATTCTAACTAGAGAAGTGCCCGTTGCAAACTTGCCTGTTTGGAATGGGCTGTTTGCTCTTTGCCTGTGGTAATGCTCTGGAGCTACTTCAGAAGTATTCCACTGCAAATCATTGCAGTGGAATCACTAAAAAAAATAAGCCAGTATGTTGAGGAAATAAAATGATATGTGTTAATTAAGCTTTTTTCTGTTTTGTTTTTACAGGTACATCATTTTGTAAGCTTCTTTAAATGGTTGATTATAACTTAGGAACTAACAGAGGATGTGAAAGGCTGTGTTGGCGTGCAGCTATTTACATTTTTAATTGTATTGAATTATTTGCTTGGTGATTAACGTCTTTTGAAAGAGACAATTTATATAAGGTTATTCTTTTTTTGCTCCTTTTTTTCAATATCGGAGATTTTGTATTTGCAGTTAAATTGTTTTGTTTATCGATAAATTAAATAACTTATATAAATACATTTTATAATTGAAAACTATCCTGGGGAGGGGTTTCTGCTATTGGGCAATGAAGCTATTCTGGTAGCTCTACACCTCACTGAGTTTTCTAAACTTTATATTTATCTATTGATACTATTGAAACATTCCTTCATGTTCCAGCCCTGAAGAATGAAAAGATACAGTTCGTCTACATCTTTAACTAGTGTCTCTCCATGCTGCTAACTCCCTCTCTATCTCTCCATCCCATTCTTGTTTTCTCAGGGTCTGTTTAGAAGAAAAGTTTCCATTGCCAACATGCTGGCCTGGAGCAGTGAGCCCATCAAGAAGCCAATGATCGTGACCTCAGATCGCACAGTTAAGAAGGAGGCTGTGGACATTTTTAAGCTCATCCAGACCTACATGGGGGACCGTCGCTCAAAGGTTGACCCCCTCTCTGTGGCTCTGGAGGTAAGTGGAAAGCCTGAGTCATGGCTCACAGTCTAACCTGCAGGTCTCCCATCGTCAAAGCCATTTAGCCATGCACAGCAGTGTAACACTAGGACCCCAGACCTACATAGTAGCAATACTTTGATGCTGTAAAGATGTGTAATACCTTGGCTGCATGTTACAAACTAAAACAAGATGACTTGTTGGTTCTTCCTCTTTGCAGCACTGCTGAAGTGAGGCTTCACGCTGTGAGGTTGTGCGTCCTTGCTCCTGGTGTGACTTCGAGAGATGTTGAATAAACTAACAATCCCTCTGTTTAAGCTACCTTATAACGAGAGCTTTAATTCTGTGTCAAACTAAACACTGGCTATAGAGAAGAACACAAGTGTCTTTACGTCTCCTCAGGGAGGGGGATGGACTATTACTATTATTTATAAAGTATCTTTAATAACCAGAAACTTTAAAACTTTTCCGGACGAAGCCAGAGCAGGATACATGCGGGCAATCAAAAAATGCATTCACACACATAAAGGCAAATAAATACAAATAAGACTTTGTGTCAAATATGTGACATGATGATCAAACTATAACTACCAAGACAAAGTAAAAAGTAAAACGATATCTACACAACCATGCACAGTCAAAGCATCACATTAATGAGGTCACCGTGGTTACTGCCTCATAAATATTTAAAGTTGGAGTCAATACCTACAGTTGAGATTTGTCATTCATGAAGAGACAGTTATCAACAGATGAAGAAAAGCTACACCTCTTACCTCACTGTCTCTCTTGCTCTCTGCTTGTCTGTGTAAGGTGGTGGTACGTGGGTGGAGTAACCAGGGCCTGCGTGATGAGCTCTACATCCAGCTTTGTCGTCAAACTACAGAGAACTTCCGCTATGATAGCCTGGAACGAGGTTGGGAGCTGATGGCTATCTCTCTGGCCTTTTTCCCCCCCACACCCCGGTTCCACAACTACCTCGAGGGCTACATCTACCGGCACATGGACCCACTCAACGACACCAAGGGTGAGGGAGCAACAAAACTTCCTTAAAGTTTAATTTTCACTGATGTTGATTCCTGAATAGAATGTCACCTGGTTCGTAATATGTTTTGGCTGTAGTATTTCATGCTTCCTGGAGGATAAGCTAATGATTTGGTTAAATCTCTAACCTTTACCTTCTAAAATCATCAGACCCATATTGTTCCTAAGAGAATTGATTTGCCCTATAGACCTTACTTTTTTGCAAAACCATCAGGACAAATAATACATTTTTTGTCTAACAAGCTTAGGTCATATTTTTTAAGGTGAGGAAATTAGGGGTCTGCTTTAATATTGAGAGAATAACAAGGGGCCTCATGTCAGTACTGACTTTTTCAAACAGGACACCACAACGTCCAGAGACTAAGCTTGTGCTTAGAGTTGCTTATATGGAACCATAAAAATATGAATCCTGATTTTGTGCAAGTTAAAATGAAATGAATTCAATGCATTTCAACTGTCAACCCCCGAACTCATCTTATACGACCTGCCCTGTACTAGTTACCAGTTATTTTTTCATTGACGTTCTCACAGCATAGGTTCCCAAATGGATTTCCATAGATTCTGCGTTGTGAAGTGAGAAGGGAAAATGTTTTGTAAATGTGGAGAATATTGATCTGTAGTGCACTCATTAATCTCTTTGGGGATGTCCAAGAGGAAATAGATAAGAGTGAAACTGATACTGTTATTCTAAACAGAGAACCAGCAACCTGCAAACCTAGATTCCGTGTAGATAGGAGCTCCTGTAGACAGCTCTGTGTTGAAGGCCAGCAGGAGGCGCAGTAGGAGACATTAGCATTGACAGTATAACAACAAAGCACTTTCAAGTGTATTCCAGGTTTTCTGGTCTCTCTACTGCCTCTAAATGTCAGGCAGAATACAGATGTACTTGTACTCTGCTGCCGCCTATAGGTGACTCAGTCAGTGCACATGTAGTACAAATGCCTGTCAGGTTGCCCTTGACAGATACTGAGGGAGTGGTAAGCGTATATTTCCCAATAACACATTGTATTTCATGTCATGAAAATGTTCCTATTGTGTTGAAAGTTCTGAGTATTTTGATCTAAATTTCTTAACTGTCTTGACTGAAAAAAAATCAAGTGAACTTTTCTTTTAGTGTGTGTCTTTTTTCAATTTAATATTGAAACGTTTTGTGTTTCCTACAGGAGTAGATGATAAAAACCTGGTACTGGTCAGGTTTTGTTCCAATCGCAACTTATTATAAACATCAGTAAAGCTACTTTGTAGTGTACTTTGTTTCAGAATATCATGTGTTAATGGAGTAAATCTGGTTTATTTTTTAATCTGGCTTCATGGAAATTAAATCCTCATGGCCTCCACTCATCTGAGGCTTTTAATATGTCTCTGACCCTGTCCCTGTTATTCCAGGCTCCTGGGCTGAAAGAAACTGTTTCAGCTTAAAAAGACCCCAAAATTGTAAAAATGTCTTCTATTCTTTGTTTCTCCAGGAGTAGCCATCAGCAGCTATGCTAAATACTGTTACAGGAAACTAACTAAAGCTGCACTGACTGGACCCAAGAAGGTAAGAATCTTTGTCTGTCTTCATGATGTCAAACTGGATTCACCTTCCCAACAAATATGTCTGGCCATTTTTTCCGCTTTCTTTTTGTGAGTAGACCACTCACAATGTACCATTCCCAATAAGATAAACACCTCACAAATATACCAGTTTATAAAATCCATTTAATTTTCAGATTTTCAGCAAATATTAGTCAAATTGGCTTTTTTCACCAACGAATTAATTTATAAAACATTGCAAATGATTCATATATTTGTATACATTTGCACATAACCAGAAAATGTTGTACTCAACATAGAAAAAACATAGACACACCTTCCATTATGTTCTTTCAAACTTCTGTCTGTCCTGGGAGAGGGATCCATCACATTTGGCTCTCTCTTGAGGTTAAATTCAAATTTATTTGTATAGTACCAAATCATTAAATACATCATCTCAAGGCAGTTCACATCTTAAAGTGCCCATATTGTGTAAAATACATTTTCTGGGCTTTTGCTGTCCGTAATTACTTGAAGGGGATCAGTAGGGACCCTCAAAGTATGAAAACAGTCACTCCGCAGACTTTTTCACTCAGTCCATTTCTAAGAAATATGTTAATGAAACATCTTGTTTTGTACTTCCTCCCCCTTATGATGTCATTTGGGACAGTGTTAATTTTGGCAGCTAATTTTGATTTAGTCTTAGTCTTTTGACGAAAATGCATATTAGTTTTAGTCACATTTAGTCGATTTTATCCTCATTAGTTTTAGTCGACGAAAACGAACTACATTTTAGTCTAGTTTTAGTCACATTAAACTACTTTTCTTCCCTTCTCAGGCCCAGGGACCCTGTGTTGTGTCTACAACTGCATAATAGTCTAGCTTGCAGTACTTAGGTTGTCCATTAGATATCTCTACCAGCATAAGTCTGTAGCAGGGGTCGTCAACCTTTACTATCAAAAGATTAATTTTGCCCCCTCTTCCCCCAAATAAAAGTGTCTGGAGCCGCAAAACATATTTGATAACAAAGCTAATAAAGTTTAACATAAGGTTATACTATACTAAACTATAGTTTGTTGCATTTACAAAATTATAGAACGACAATAAAGAAAACTCTTGACATTTTATTGCTATATGTACCTGTTACAACAAAGGAAAACACCAAACACTTTGTAGGGCTATTTGAGTCCTCCCCGTATTTGTGGGAAATGTATGAAATAAGAAGTACCCTATTTTGAAATAAATAAAAACATATAGCTGCAGCCTAATAGCTTAAAAATATATATTTAGTTTTAAATGTGAAAACAAAAAGCAAGAGCAGGTCAGACTGGAGGCGAACACAGATACTGAAGCTCGGTACAAACCAACTGCAGCTTCTGCTCTGATCAAGAAGCTGCTGCGCTGATCTCTGAGCAGCTGAGACGAGAGAAACTCTGTGTTTTCACTGTTTCCACTGATAAGAAGCACTTAGCGGCTGCTTCATGTGAACGAGCTCTGATCTCACTGTGTCTCTGAGCGTGAGCGGGGCAGGGGGCGGAGCCTCGGGACCGGTGCACTATCTGGGGCACACACACTCACTCGCGCGCTCCTGATATTTCATGACGGCCTGATACGATGATGTTTAAAAAAGTATTGTGACTTAGTCAACCACCAACATTTTCGTCTCGTCTCATCAACGAAGGTTAAAATAGATTTAGTCATAGTTTTTATTTTCAAAGATCCGTTTTCGTTACGTCTTCTTATCGTCTTAGTCATGGAAAAAAGTCCGTTAACGAATATTTTTCGTCATAGTTTTCGTCAACGAAATTAACACTGATTTGGGATCACACTCGTCTCTCAGCCCCACCCAAATGGTGTAAGTCCAGCCTGGGAACCTGGAGTACAGAGTAACATAGATATTACTCCGTTGTGAAACTCTGTTGAGAGCTCCATACTGTATCTCTGGACGTTACTCCTATATTGGCCGCCTGTCCTGCTAAAACTTGACCAAACATGAGAACGGTGTAACTTACTGTTCAGAAACATCCTGTTGTAACCAACTGTAAATATGTGGCTAGTCTTTTATAGCTTATCAAGACATAACGTGACTTTAAGCTCTGTTTACAGCCAGAGATTGTCAAATGCGCCAGAATGATACTGGTGATAGTCCTTGTCGCTTGTCACTCAAAGTGCAGTCAGACAATCAGAGGAGGGGCTCAGGAGGCAGGCGAAAACAATCAGTTCTATCTGCAGCTCCAGAGAGAGGCAGAAGATAGGACATGGAAATAAACATTGCAGAAGATTTTCGACTTTAAACCACCGACATGTCATCTGCCTCGATCCATTGGCTACCTGTGGTGGAGCAAAACAGCAGCATTGCTATGCATGGAATTCAGCTTTGGTGAACTTTGACCCTAAACTTTTGTGTATGCGTGATGATGCTCTATTGCTGGACCCAGTTCAACACTAAGATCCAAGCTCTAGAGAAGCTAAATCAGCTGATGGGTCCGTCATCATAATGGGCCAGACATTTTCGTGGTCAATGCACATGCATTTTCTCCTGAGCGTACTATTCACATATTTCTCTAACAGTGCATCCATCCTGCAAGATTGCACACGAGTGTCACCGCAGTATTTATGTTTGTTCATAATCGTTAAATGTTCTTTATTGCCCCTGACAGCCCAGTTGTCCTCACTGCATTGAATTTATACACAAAAACAATATGAAAACTAGATTCATTCTTAGTGTTATATGCACAGGGTTAGAAGATATACAAAACTATTAACTGCAATGAATTGCTTGGTTTTGCAAGTCTTTGTATGGTTGCTCTGTGTTATGTTCTTTAAATAACTATATAAATAAATTCTTAAATATATTTTACAATTGTTGTTGTTTGTGGAACAGTGATGCTGCACAAGCCAAATACAACTTTTGGTTTAAGGGGACATATTATGAAAATTCCACTTTTGTAATGTTTCTACACGTTAATTTGGGTATCTAGCATTTCTACCGAGATCTGGCGGAGGAGGAGACTGGGGAAAGTTACGAGCCACAGCACCCTCCGCAGCTCGGGGCGGCAGGTGTTAGCTGGGAAGCTAGCCGAAGGGGGACGCTAACCAGCCGGGGAGCGGGGTGAGAGGCGGAGGTCTGACCGAGAAGCAGAGCGGGCGGTCGGGGTAAACAGGTCAATCTAAGGAGGGCTGTTTTAGACAGGGTAAAAAGGTGCTGTTTGCAATTATTATTTCATTAAGACCCCAAGGAGCCATGTCAACTGTGGTAAAATGGGCAGAATATGTCCCCTTTAAGGTTTATGATCAAGTCAATTCACCACCACATGTATGCATCTCAAGTTTTTAGACTTTTGGGTGGGAACTAGCATATGCTTCTTTAAGAACCTGCAATAGAGAGATCAAATCACCACAGTATCTCAGTCAGCTGACTATGCACCACAGTGTCAGATGGATATTGAGGAGAATATCTCAGTTCCAATCCCTTAACTATAGAGTAAGACTTGATTTACCAGCATGGGAACAAGGTCGGCAGAAACCTTGAAAAACTCATTATGCTATTTAGGATGCAGCAAACATGGCTGCAAATGTCACACCTCAGGGGGTCCAGGCTGGAACTGTACCTACTCTGTCTCATGATAGGCCCAGGCCAGAACTTAGATATCTGCTTTTCCCATTTTGGTGTTAAAGCACTGGACCAGCCTGTGGAAACCATCTCATTTCAAAGAATTAGAAAAACGACTGTATGTTGACTATTCATTAATGCTCTTGTGCCTGAATGGGAACACATGGAGCCTGGTGAAAAAGCCTGAAACTAGAGTAATAGAGGCTGATATAGCAGCAGATTAACACCCATGGTTTTGGTATTACATTTCACATGTGTGTTTTGTGAGTGTGTTGGCAGACAGCAGCTTGGCTCAGATCCTGTGTACCGTGTAGTGCCAGAGTCTCAGTCGGTCACTAACAGGTATCATTTGTCACTTTTAGTGTTAATCTGCTAACAGGAAATTAATGAGCTGAATGTCCTGTGGATGAACTGACTTTTCTCTCCTCCCACTGCTGTCTCACTCACATTTTTCAAGTCCTCAAACTGCCCTTCATCAGCCTGCTGTATGAATATTAACTCCAGTGTGTGTGTGTGTGTGTGTGCGTGTGTGTGCGTGTGCGTGTGCGTGTTTGTCTGTCTGTCCTCAGGGCCTGCAAAAGCCCTGTCTTGAGGAGATCATGCATGCCAGAAATGCCATCTTCAGTCCCTCCATGTTTAGTTCCTCGCTGGAGGAGGTAATGGCCCTGCAGAAGGAGAGGTATCCAGACAGCCAGCTACCTTGGGTGCAGACTCGCCTCTCTGAAGAGGTTCTGGGACTAAATGGGGACCAGACAGAAGGCATCTTCAGGTGAGAGGGGTTTGTGAAAGGAACCGCCAGGATATATCAGGAATTATGTGAGGGATATTCATTTGCTGTTGATGATAACTTTGGCTCAGAGATGAACTGATTATAATTTATGTTCAATTACACATGTGTTTTCAACCATATATTTTTGCTGCCTCCGGTCTGTTTGCTGTTAGAGAACCATAGCTTTTTGCAGCTGTGGCCGGCTTCAACTCCTCTACTGTGGAGCTGCTTTGAAGTTTTTGGAGATTTCAGGGTTAAGACAACCGTGTGCATATAAAGAAATACAGAAATGTAATTATCATGCTACCTTTGACCTCCAGAGTACCAGGTGACATTGATGAAGTCAATGCCCTCAAGCTGCAAGTGGATCAATGGAAAATTCCTACAGGACTGGAAGACCCACACATCCCAGGTTAACACACACACACACACACGCACACAAACTAAGCCTAGATGGTTCACCTGCAGTAATGGGTTCATGTGAATACGCTCTGACCCTGTCTATGTGTCCTCCTGTGTCTCCCCAGCATCCCTGCTGAAGCTCTGGTACAGGGAACTGGAGGAGCCCTTGATCCCTCACGAGTTTTATGACGAGTGTATCAGTCACTATGACAACCCAGAGGCAGCCATCAATGTGGTCCTGGGTCTGCCACACATCAACAAACTGGTGCTCTGCTACCTCATCCGCTTCCTACAGGTAACATACACAGGTTACACAGGGATTACGCTGCTCTGAACACTAGGTTCCAACATTCTTTCTCTGTCATTTGGTGAATAACATTGTATTAGTTGTAGATATTTACCACTTCAGTCTGTATTCAGTTTTTGTATTTTGTGTACATTTCTAACACATAGACCTGCTAACAGAGGAATATATGCAAACATTTGTATCCACGGAATATGATAAAGACTTAATCCATTATAATCTTACACTATAGGAATTGAGATGTTGTCATTTCCAATCAATTCTGTTTTTAGTTATGAATTACTTGCTGCCCCCCTGCTGCATAACAGACAGATTGAACTAAATGAGGTGTGGATTATGAATTCCTGAAAACTTCACTAGGATTATTTAATATTCAATTTCTGTCAATAGATCCCTGTCACCTAAATCGTACACAGTGGACCTTTACGACAATGGATACTTAAAACTTCAAAGTTGTAGGACTGGAGCTGATGTTGGACCAGAAGGGTCTAGGGTTAAACTCCTGTCAATCAGACAGATATACTGTGATTTCACTGAAACATTTCCTTTACATAAATTTACCCCTAAGACATATGTTATTTGTTCATTTGTTGAAGAAAGACACTTGTGGCCATTAGAGGAACTATGGTTTGGGTTAGTGATTGTATTTCTTCACCTAGTTTTTTGGTCCTCTATTCCAATTCATTGGAGATGAATGAGGCTTAGTTTCAACTGCTCACAGGTCTGAAACATTACACAAACAATATTCAACAGCAGCTCCACATTACACAGAACACGCTGTCAAAAGCTGGAAATGATGTTGCAACTTTTCCTCACACCTGCAGCAAGTGCTTCTTAAAGAGACAGATGCATTTTAGCCATGGATCAAGTATTTACTATTTAATCTTCATATACTGTCAATACAAGTTTAGGTTTTTAATGCTGGTAGGTTACAAAAGATCTAGGGTTGCCTTGAGTTTAAATTAATATTAAATAAATTATTTAGTCTTACCTCCGACGACCTTCAGAACGCAGAACTCTGATGTGTGTTGTGTTCATAGGTGTTTGCTCAGTCTGCCAATGTGGTCATCACCAAGATGGATGTGAACAACCTGGCAATGGTCATGGCTCCCAACTGTCTCCGCTGCCAGTCAGACGACCCCAGGGTCATCTTTGAGAATACTCGCAAGGAGATGTCCTTCATCCGTGTGCTCATCCAGCGACTGGACACCAGCTTCATGGATGGAATCCTATAGCCCCCCAACACCACCACCACTGCCTCTATACACACACACAAACTTCACTCCCATCCTCCTTTACACTCCCTTTAACCCCCTCGATGGCAGGCCTCTACGCTCTCCCCCAGCACAGGGACATCATACATTCATTCTGCTGCTTGGTGAATACCTCACATCTCCAACATGTTTACTTTCCTAGAACTAACTCAACTGATCTGACTCTGTCCTCTGTACATTTTGAGTTGAACCAGCTGTTTTTCTTTTTCTGCCGCTATTGGAGTGACAAGGTGTTTCATATAGTACTGTGTGTGCCTTCACATGCACTAATCGACTGTACACATAGAATATGAAGGAATCAGCAGGGATCTCATCATGTCATCGGAGTCATGTTTCACTGGTTCATTTTAAATCCAACTTGTAAGTTTGAAATGAACTGGTGTTTGTCTATGTTTTCTCCTGCTCACACACACATACACTGTCATACTGACACGCACGCACACACGCACAGACACACAAACACACACACTCACACACACAGTACAGGCACACATGTTCAGCCACAGGATTTCAACCTCTGCTGTGAACACCACAATCCGACAAAGAGCAGGAATTCTGCCTCTGTCAAGCCCTGGCTGAACAACGCATCCAGCACCAGATTTTCACAACAAGTGAACCCTAACTGCACTGTTCTATCACTCTCTAATGATATCATATTATCTGTTAGATTCTCCGACTGAGAGGTGATGCAGTGACCAACGTGTTTTCACAGGCAGCAAACAGAACTTTTCACACTGCCAGGGTAGGAGCTGAAAACTCTTCACTGCAGCACACGTGTGCTGCTTCCAGGGAACAGACAGGGAGAGAGAAGACTGAACCTCACTTCATTCTGTTAAAGGAGTGCGAGGAAGACAGTGATACTGTGACAGTTGGCCTCTTAGCCATCAAGTGACGAGAGCATGGACAGTGAATCACCCAGAGTTGTGCACAGTTTCCACGGTGTTGGACAGACACATTATTATAGACAGTGTTTATGTTAATTTTAGTTTGAAGTTAATGCAAAATAGTGAACAGTGTCACTCAGTGTACTTCATGGCTGATTGTGATCACTGACTCTACATGTTACTTTGCACAGGCTCTCTGCAGGTCTCCAAAAACTCTGGATTTACCTTTCTCATATTGATTTAAATGTCATCTCAAAACATCTCTTATTCTCTCCTCGCTGCTGTAGGCACTGATGTCAGGAATGCAATTATTACATAGCACTTTTCAAGTCTTGATGACCACAAAAATCTCTCTTCACTACAGTTGAGCCTTTCAAATAGTGCACCTATGTGCAGTACTTTCTCGAACACACATCAATTCCACACTGCCAGCACAGTCGTCCAAAGTGTTCCTGTATTGTTATACACTTGTAAAGTTCAAAAGACTGAGGCCACATCGGACTGAGGTGGCTGTGCACTGACCTCTCTGCCAGCTACAGCAAAGTTAAGGTTCATCAGGTGCAACTTAAAGGAATGAATCATTTAATTTTAGGATTTATCTCCTGGTGCCCTTTACATTGATGTAATGAATAATATAATTTCATTATTAGTTAATGCAATTGGGAAATTGATAGAAAAAATTAAATATTAATAATAATAAATATTTGTAGACCACATTGTACCAAGCAGTTGTCCATTATACGTACATACTTTGGTACGTAATTACAGACAAACATTCTACTAAAAGTCCAAGATGAAGTTTAGGGGGTCCTGCACACAGCCTGTTCACACTAATGTAAACGTACTAATGCCTTTCATACACTCCATTCAGACAACACTTAGAATATGCAACTGAATGTGCTGTAGTCAGAGGCTGTCAATAGGTTCCAGTTTCACACTGACTATAAGCAGTCTGAGTTTCCAGTGTTAGGAAGTTCAGTGATTACACGTAATCATATCGTAAGGAATCAGACAGACTTTGAACCCTGAACTTGAAGCAGCTTCTCACTGTGAGTCAATGTATCACGCTGTCATCAGAGTCGGTCATAACAGGTTATCAAACAGGTAGTGGCTTTAATATGGTTGTACTTGTTAACAAGGGGGCACTGAGGTTACGCCTCTACATGCTGATGATTAAGTTTCCTGGTGTTCTTCCCATTCAGTCCATGTGACATGAATGCAGCATCACTCTTCCAACACTTGCACAGCAGCCACTATGGCCAAAGCGTCAATCAACACAAGCAAAGAGGAGTGGTGTCATCATCACAGAGCAAGTCAGACAAACACTTCAATCTTCTGTCAGAGGTAAACTGTGTCTGGGGTGAATGACTGAATGACACTGCAGCTGTTGTTTGGTGTCCATGTTCTGATCAATCAACATGGTGGAGGGCAGTCATGTGACATGTACAGCCTCCTGGACCCCTCAGCTGCTCCTACTGTGCAGACAGAGAAACAGTGACTCTCACCTCGGCTCCATGACAGGCGATGGGTGGCTGCTCCATGGATCTGCTCTCAAAACAAACCCCCTCCACATCAGTCAGAATCTGTGTCCATTGTGACCACAGCTCACAGCAGGAGGGCATGCTCCTCCCACCTCACCTTCATCCTGCCAACCTCCTCTCCTCCATCCGCCCACCCTCTTCGCCTTCATCCTGCCAACCTCTTCTCCTCCATCCTCAACACCTTCTTCAACTTCATCCTGCCAACGTCTTCTCCATCTTCCCCCCATCCGAACCACCGTAATGCCACTCTCTTCACCACCATCCTGGCATCCTCTATCCTCCCACCTCTCCACCATCCTCACACCCTCCTCTCCCCCATCCTCCCACCCTCCTCTCTTCCATCCTTCCTGCTCACCTCCATCCTTCTTGCTAACCTCCAACCTCTTCTCCTACATCCTTCCACCTCACCTCCACCCTCCTACCCTGCTCTCCTCCATCCTTCCTGCTCATCTCCATCCTTCCTGCTCAACTTCATCCTTCTTGCTAACCTCCAACCTCCCTGCCTCTTCTCCTCCATCGTTCATCCTTTCCATTCTTACATCTTATCTCCAGCCACAACCTCACCTGATCTGACAGCAGAGCATCAGTCCACCAAGTCAGTGAGCGACAGGCCTTTCTGCTAACTAATACTTTGTGAATGCATGTACCTGTGTGCGTGCTTGTCTGTCCCCCTGTCTCATGGTTTACACAATCTGATTGTCTCTTACATCCACATTTGTCTCTGTCTATGATCAGCTACTGCTGTGTATTCAACTCATTTGAGATTTGTATTTAACAGAATTTCTATGTTTTTTAACCCGTTCTTTTTATATAATTTAATTTATTTTATATTTATTTGAGATTTCCTTAATGCCTTCTCCAGATACAGTATTATAGCCTCCTGTATGTATGCACGTCTGTTTTTCTTACAACACGTGTATGTATATGTATGATTGTGTGAATCTTGCTGTATCATTTCGATTCATTAGGGTTTTTTTGTTACACGACTGAAATTGATTGTGAATACTTAACACGAACACACACACACACGGACAATCCTGAAAAACATTATATTCCATCTTAAAGGTCCAAATGACAGTGTTAATCTTAAGCTAAATTACACTTTTTTTTGTCACTGTGTCACTGTGTGTGCGTGCGTGCGTGCGTGTGATGTACAGCTCACTCAAGATAGATAATGTGTATATTGACACTGTACAGACTATGTAAAAATAAGTTTATCCAGAAACGAGAGGAGAGGCACCATATGTGATAGTGGAACTTGCTGTGTCACATGTTGGGGGTGTAGGATGTTTTTTTGTTTCTGAAGTCTTGTTTCAGTGTAAATCTCCCTCACCTTGTTAGAGATTTACGAGTGGCAGTCGAAGGCGACTCTCTGAACAGTCTGTGGACACACAGGTCTCTGCCTTTCATAGAATGTGTGTTCCAGTGTCACAATGATCTGTCACTCTTTCAAGAAACAGGTGATGTGTAAGAGATTGATTCCTTCATGTGTCGTAGAGATCATGGGCTGCATAAGTGAGCGCTTCATCTCCAGTAAATGCATCAGTGTGTCACTGAACCAAGCTGCAAAGATTCTGAACACTAACACACTGCCTCCCTCATAATCCATCCTATTAAATAATAAAGACATCAGATCCTCATGGGAGCAGGGCTGTGTGGTGGATGTTTGGTCCTTTACCACACACAAGAGCTAAAGGTTTAACAACAGGACAGTGTGGAATTAACAGATTTATGTAATCCTCTACCTGAGTGAGCGACTTATTGATACACCATGAGCAATCTCGCAAAACGAAATAACAAGGCCACTTTATAAAGCCCATTTTGTCAACATACATGCTTTCGCAAACACATGGTCAATCACTGCAGCCCCTCTCTATTAGAAAGGTGTGGGGGGTTCAATGATCAGATAAGCACTTTGTTGAAATCGTCCTGACACCTGTACAGAGACAGGTTTGAGGCTAGCTTAGCTAAGTCTAAACTCTGCATTTCCAGGTTGTTTCTTATTTCCTAAGATGGTTTGAGCAGCAGCTCGATGGAACTACTTATTGATCACCCACAGTTGGATGGTAGCCAGGTTTGAACACTGGTGATCAGCTTATACTAACTAACAAGACATAATTTGTGACATACACTAATACAGTATACACCAATTTGCTCATTCCGAGCAGCCAATCATGTCACTATTTGAATCACTAATAACGAACAGACTGACTTCTTAATGTGGTATGAATCTTTAAATTTTAGTTTCGGTCTAAATGCTTAATGAATCATGAGCCTCGGAGGCAGCCCGGTGTGTTTGTGAATTGTCTTTTGTTTTATGTACAGTCAGTGATGGTTGTAGATAGGCCCAGTATATCAACCAATTAGCATGCAGACATCCTGTGTTCACTCTCTTCAACTTGAATTTACTCAAACGTAAGAATATAAAATAAGGACAAACTTACAGCGTTGCAGTATTTAGCTTTAAAAAAAAATCTACTTAGAGAAACTTGAAGCTCTTTTTAATCCCTTTTCTCTGATTGTTTTTTCTACTTGGTTCCTACTAATGATGAATTGGTGGTCAGTGTTGATGCTGTTCGTCTAATGTAAAAATAAATTATTTAAAAAAAAATAAAATGTGAGACAGCTGCTGTGAAACTGCTTTACAATGTCAGTCCTCCAGGTTTTTCAGTTGTATCTGAACGTCCACTGTCACTCACACTGTTCGAGAGGAGAATTTGAGGTGTAACAGATGCTGATTTAATAAACGATTCAAATGTCAAACACTACATGCTGTTCTTTTCGCACTCTGCTCACTTTGAATACCATGCTCACTTTGAATACCATGCTTACTAAATATACACTCACCGGACACTTGATTAGGTACACCTTGCTAGTACCACGTTGGACCCCCTTTTGCTCTTCGTAGCATAGATTCAACAAGTCTTGGCGTTTAAAAATGCTGAATTGTTACCAAGGGGCCCAAAGTGTGCCAAGACAATATCCCCCACACCATAATATAACCACCAGCAGCCTGAACCGTTGATACAAGACAGGATGGATTCATGCTTTCATGTTGTTTATGCCAAATTCTGACCGTACCGACTGTATGTCGCAGCTGAAATCGAGACTCATCAGACCAGGCAACGTTTTCCAATCTTCCATTGTCCAATTTTGGTGAGCCTGTGTGAATTGTAGCCTCAGTTTCCTGTTCTTTGCTGGCAGGAGTGGCACCTGTTGTTTTCTTCTGTTGCTGTAACCCATCTGCTTCAAGGATAGACGTGTTGTGCGTTCAGAGACGATATTCTGCATACCTTGGTTGTAACGAGTGGTAATTTGAGTTGCTGGTGCCTTTCTTTCATCTCGGACCACTCTGCCCATCCTCCTCTGACATCAACAAGGCATTTTCTCCCCCCCAACCGCCACTCACTAGATTGTCTGTAAACCCTAGAGATGGTTGTGTGTGAAAATTCCAGGAGATCAGCAGTTTTTGAAATACTCAGACCAGTCCGTCTGGCACCAACAACCATGCTATTTTCAAAGTCACTTAATTCCCCTTCTTCCCCATTTTGATGCTCTGAACTTCAGCAAGTCGTCTTCACCACGTCTTGAACAGGTGTGCCTAATAAAGTGTCCAATGAGTGTATATAACACAGTTATGAAAAACCAATTACAAGGCAACAATATTTGTGTTCTACCATAACTTTACTAACTAGTCTAAACCAGTTATGGCGCTTTGTCCAGTTCTCTGCAGCTTGACTGCATGCTCTGTGAACACAAACTTGACAGAGAAGCTGTTTATCCGGAACAGTGTTGTCTTGAAGTCTTGTATTGAAGTCAAACTGACCACAGACTAAATGAAAACCTGTACAAAAATACTGACTGTTTACAGTCATATTAGTTCACATGTTGCTGATGTGGTCGACCATCGTGTCTGTGGACTTCCACCTTTCCAGCAGCAACACGCAGAGTGGACGGAGCAGGTTCAGAGCAGCGTTCCAGGTGTCAGGGTCTCGATCCCCAGGGTTCATCCTGAGGTCCAGAGTCAGTTGCTGTGGGGGGCGATGTGTCCTCAGTCTGTGAGCAAACTCCAGTAGCTCCGCCGGCTGAATGAAGTTGTAGCTATTCGGGACACAACAAAGCATATGACATTGTAAACTTATACCTCATTATGGATAGATATTATGAATACAATAAAAATCACACAAGTACCTTTATATTACACCTTAGTATTGTAAAGAAAAAGCTGTTATTTTACACCACTGTTAAATACAAAATAAGAATGATGACCCTCATGTAATTCACATGAAGGATGTATGAGCCACTGTTAATGTTTTCTATTGAAACATACAGTGAATAAAGACGGACAACATGAAATAATTTGATCATCCCCTGAAGGCTCGCTCATAAACCTTGCCGCCTGCATGTAAGTGGATGGGACATGGACCAAAATAAAAGTCCAAAGGACATATCATTTAAATATTTCTCAAACATGGTTTTGCTCATTTTAGGAAGCCTGTTAAAATGCTCATGTGTCCACTAACATACACTCCTGATCAAAATCTTAAGACCAGTTAAAAAATTGCATGAATTTGCATTTTGCACTGTTGGATCTTAGGAAGGTTCTAAGTAGAGCTTCAAAATGCAAAAAGAAGAAATGGGAACAAGAGACCAAAAGTTGTGAGCAGGCAATTTATTGAAAACAACAATTTAACTCAAATAGGCTGTTCATCAGCTGATCAAAAGTTTAAGACCACAGCCTTTAAAAACGAAAATCTGTGCAAAAATTTGGATTCCATGTCCTTTCCTGTCAAGTAATCACACTGTGAAGATCTCTTGATGGCAAAGGCAAAAAAGCTCACCGTCTTTGAACGTGGAAGGATTGTTGAACTGCATAAACAAGGCCTCTCACAACGTGCCATCGCTGCTGAGGTTGGACGCAGTAAGACAGTCATTTTGCATTTCTTAAAAGATCCTCAGGGTTATGGAACAAAAAAATCAAGTGGTAGACCCAAAATAATCTCACCGGCGCTGAGCCGGAGGATCCGATGGGCTGTCTGTCAAGACACGGGACAATCCTCGTCCCAAATTAAGGCCATTACTGGTGCTGACTGCAGCCCAATAACCATCAGACGGCATCTGCGAAGGAAGGGCTTCAAAAACAAGAAACGTCTTCAAAGCCCACGTCTCCTTCAACGCCACAAAATTGCCAGTTGAGACTTTGCAAGGGAGCACCAAACTGGGGCATTCAAAGGTGGAAGAAAGTTTTATTCTCTGACGAGAAAAAATTTAACCTTGATGGTCCTGATGGCTTCCAACGTTACTGGCATGACAAGGAGATGCCACCTGAGATGTTTTCTACGCGGCACAGTGGAGGGGGCGCCATCATGATCTGGGGTGCCTTTTCCTTCAATGGAACAATGGAGCTCCAGGTTGTGCAGGGGCGTCAAACAGCAGCTGGCTATGTGGGGATGTTGCAGCGGGCATGACTGAGGGCCCTCGTCTGTGTGGTAACGACTGGGTTTTTCAGCAGGACAAGCCATTACTGGGTCAGTTTTTGAAACTTTAATTTCTGTTTTAGGAGGGGTTTTTTTTGATTTTTTTAGGAGTGGTCTTAAACTTTTGATCAGCTGATGAACAGCCTACTTCAGTTAAATTGTTGTTTTCAATAAATTGGCTGCTCACAACTTTTGGGCTCTTGTTCCCATTTCTTCTTTTTGCATTTTGAAACTCTACTTTGAACCTTCCTAAGATTCAACAGTGCAAAATGCAAATTCATGCAATTTTTTAACTGGTCTTAAAATTTTGATCAGGAGTGTATGTGTTAATTAGTTATTTGATGCTTTAAATTCTGAAGATTAATTGTAGAGAACTGATGTTTTCTCACAACAGCTAAGTGGCCATGTTTATTCAACATCAGAGAAACAGGAAGCAAGCCGGACATGAACTTTGAATTTTCACGGAATCTTATTAATACAGATAAACTTTAGATGAAACATGTCACAGTGTGCACAGAAGAGGTCATGTCAAAACGTCTCTGTGCACAATTGTGTGTATGTGTGTGCATGCACTGTGTGGTGGCAATAAAAAGTCTGAACTCCTAGCATTGAATTTGTTTTCTACATTTACTGGTTTATCCAAGTGACTGATGAATATCTGAGCTCTGAAACCTTTTCTTCATGTAGATCAACTATTCTCGATCCTCAGTCTTCTGAAATCTTAACAGATACATGTTTCACATAAACAGAGGATAGAGCACGGAACTCACTGGACACCTCACTCCATTGTCATGAGCCTCATAACAATGTGAATATTTTAATGATTGATTCAACAAGAACAAGATGATTATTTTAATAATGGTAATTAAGTTGGTTCATTATGTTAAGTTAGATGATCTCAACATATGTTAAGATAGATTCACATTTTTATAGGAAAAGCGTTTGCCTGTGTTCAACAAGACTTTAAAAAAAAAGAATTCTATGTACCAGGTTTACAGTTGTTTTAAGGTTGATCAACGTGATACTTAACCATCATAAAAGAACTGATTAATGATATTACATAATGACCTATATATTCCATTGTTACAGTACAGCAAAGACTGGGTTTGTCACAAACCAATATAAATTTGTAAAATGCGGTCTGTAAAAGGCTAGTGCAAAGAGGGAATTTCACATTTTATCCATATATGTTTTGTTAAGATTAAAATCATAAATGTAAGTGTATATATTCATTATAAACTGCCTGTTTTTTATTGTGCATGATTTGGAAATTAAATCAACGTTTTTTACATCTTTAGTTTGTAGAGTAAATCTACATCTAAAAATGGGAGTATATAGTGTACATTTTACTGAAGTGGTATTGAATACATGTACTGCATATATCAGGAAGAGTGTTTTGACCTGGCGCTCAGGGGGACAGGTACTGGGTTTATCCGCAGCTCTCACCTGATGTTGAGTCTCTTCACTGAGCTGGGTGAAGATCCTGAGAAAAGCTCGGACAGCACGCACACATTCTTGGCTGTAGAGACATGCAGCAGCATCAGTGTACAGCCTCCTGTCACTCCATACATCAGACAAAACATTTCATGACACAGAAACAGCACAGATGTTAGTCCCATCTCTGCTGATAGGGAATGAAGCCAACGCTGTGTGATTTCTCACTTGACCTGACCCGTTACACTATCACATGTAAACCATTCAAGATGAAACATATTGTTTCAATAACAATGCATAGAGCTATGTAAGAGTGTAGTACCAGTATTGGTCCTGATCCATCCTTGTTAACGAAAAGATGTGAAGGATGAACTTACTAAGTCGATTCTGAGCAAGGCTCAGAGTGTGAAGAGAAGGCACTGTCCTCAGAGCAGACACCAACTGCTGCAAAGCTTCCTCCTTGTCACTGCACTTCTCAAGAAGGCGGCAATCATTACACCACAGCTCTAAGGGAAGAAGAGGGGAAACCATGAGGAACTCAAGACCCTCTGACCTGCCACAGCCTCTTTAGCAAGGCCGTGCAGAGACCTTTAGAGGGGCAGGTGCTCAAATTTCAAAAGGGGCACATGGAAAAAGGCTCATATGCCAACATAACTTAAAGCTACAATTTGCTGTTGAGGGGGACTTCCTCGCTTTATATTTGGGTGACAAACTATTGTTAACCACTATGAGTGGTAATCAAGACTAGAAAATCTCCATATACCACAGGTTCTCTGTCATGTTTAGAAAGGTGTTCAGCTGCAACATGAAACTTCACCACCATGTCAGTTAATTCTACACACTGAACCTTTAAGGAACCAATGCAAGATCTCTTCTTACCTTCCAACTGACAGTTCCTCAGTAGATTAAGGATGTCAGGGAGACAATCGGACAGATTCAAGTCTTCCAAGTTCAGACTCCTCAGTCCTTGATTGGACTCTATAAGTAGACGGCATGTCATTACTTCTATAGTACATATACTTTGGCGTTACACCGATGAACCATCATTTTAGGGCAAAAGACTGTATATAAAAAGGGATTGACAGACTACTCACAAATTAAACAAATACATACAGGGAATCAGTATCAACATTGGTTGTTTGTATATAAAAACATCACTATTGGCGTATGTATCAGTGTTATCCTAAAAACATCAGTATGAGACTATCGTTTGGTTCGCATGGCAACAGAGCAGTTCCACTGTCAATGAGGGTTATTCTCACCTTAGCAAATCTTAAATTAGGTAATGTTTGAGTAATTCAGTCATTGTAATTTTTTTTACATTTTGTGGATTAATACAGCAGTGTGTGTGAGAGAGAGAGTGTGTGTGAGTGTGTGTGTGTCATTTATGTTTCTGAATTGTTGATAAAGTAGCACATACCAGGCAGATCAGAGTACTGGTTTGGGTCGACACATTAGTAATTAGTTGACAGCAATTAAAACTATAAATAACATCACTAGACTTGGTGAGACAAATATGCTCTCATTGTTCTTTGGGATCTTTTCTCTTTCATTTAGCTTTTTCTTTTCAATCACACTGTTACACTGAAGTCCCCCCCCCCCCCACCACCCACCCCCAGCTCTGTTGACCTTCGATACAGACTTGACACTCAAACTGTGGTGAACCCCTGACATGACATTTTACCTGAAAGAGTGATGAGGAGCTGGCTCAGAGAGGAGCCAGTTGGTAAATTCATCCCAGCTAAGTGAAGTGAGGTGAGATGAGGAGAGCGTCTTAGCACTGATGTGATGAAGTGCAGATCTGTCTGGAGCTCAGTTACTTTGACTGTCAGCTTCTGCAGGGGCAGCTCTGCTTAGAGTACATCAGGAAACAGGAAAGAGTATTATTCCCCTGGAGGGGGTCGCAGAGTGATTTCCAGAAATCAAAAACAATCGGAAAGGGCAGATTTGAGCCATAATAGTTACAGAAGATAATACATAAAGAGTAATAAAGCATTGTGGGATTCTAATATGTAAAGGGTTGTAATCAATACTCTGTTCATGTATTTCTATTGGCCAGTATAGTATCATGACACTAGAGATTGAACAAGAAATACTATGGTCATATTCTGGTTGAAAATTGTTGTGTTCCTAACATTACTTGAAAATGTTAACATGCTCTAATGTTCAGCGAACACATCACCAGAAACACATCACTATCTTGTAGCCCGTTCCCTACACCACAACAATACTGTGCAAAACATTTTGAGATTGAACATGTACCTTGGCTGTTAGAGGAGGTGCTAGACGAGCAGTTCAGCTTGCAATATGCAGACCTTTTTAATCCACAAGTCGAATGTCACTAAACCAAGTCCCAACAGTGCCCTTATGAAAGCACATTTATATTTATTTGGATCAAATCTAATTGCAGATACTCATTAATAGAGATGAAACGGTATAAACATTTTGTATCACTATTATAGTGAACAAAATGATGGGGGTTATCAGTATTATCGGTATTGTAAAACTGTAACTGCTGTATACCTGCTGTTAATGCTCAAAGGTTATTGGTACACAAACTATAGTAATTTCACTAAGCTTAATATAGACATCATTTATATTATTAAGAAAAATTATGAAAGAATTTTCATATTTATTGAATGACGACAACTTGTAATGTTAAGTGCAGATGCTGACCTCAATTGTCAGAGTCAAAGTCTCATGAAAGTTGAGGACACCATTGCTCACTGTGGCTGATGCTGGAAAGGAGCTCTACACTGTGGTTATTGACCGTGGCTTTAATGATTGTTTAAATTGCACATGGTGAAACTAACCCAATTCATTATTCCATGAGAAATCAATGTAAATGTTGAAAAACTTCCAATCCCACAATGTTACCTATAACAATGAGATTATCGATTGTACCACTACAGTATTTGTTCCTTAGTGCTGGAATGGTTCAAGAACCTTGCGCTTCCACAGCTACATGTGTGTATAAACTTTAATCCTACTAACTTTAAGCCTTTTGGTAGAAGCTTGACAGCACCTGACACGTCTGACTTGGCAGTCTGGGGATGATGTGGTCCCCACATCATATGGAGGATCTCCACGTGCAGGGACGTCACTTTGGGGACTGCATCCAGCAGGATCTCCATGAGCTTGGTGTATGGCAGGATGCCGATGTTGAGATAAGTGAGGGAGCAGCGGGAGCTCTCAGACAGCTGCTTCAGGCCTCTGGCCAGGTCCAACACATCAGAGTCCCTGAAGGTGGCTGCAATGGCACGTAAAAACAAATCAAGGCCACTGAAGAAGAGTGCAGCCAAGCAAAGACAAATACACACAATTGTCAACAGTTCAAGACGATATTCCTACACTCATATTAAAGACAGAAAACCCTCCAGCCCAAACTTACAAACACATACAAACTTACCAAAGCTGTGAAGAGTTAGAGAGCGAAGGCAGAAAAATGTGGGCAGACTTTTCCTCAGCACACTCAGAGAGACAGACCCACACTGCCTGACCTCCAGACATTCGATCTGTCCCTGTGGACAAGCCCCTGACGGGGGATAATCACATTGGGAGAAGGGTCCACATCTAACCTTTGGATCTACAGAGAAACTTGCTTTTCCAGATTCTTCCTCTGATGACACAAATTCCATCTTGGAGCGTTTGCATGGGATGACTTGATCCTCTTCATCTTCTGAAGCCCTGGTCTCAAGACCTGCACTGCAACTAGCCCCATCTGCACTGGCTGAAACAGCTTGTAAAACAAAGCTTCCCTTTTTGCTGAGCATAAGGCTCTTCAACTCTGGATTTTCATACTGGGATCCCCTTCCATGGAGGAGCCAGGCCAGCACGATGGGACACTGCACATCCACAACTATTTTCTTTGTCACACCGTGGTCTAAAAGTCGATGGAGAACGTACAACGCTGCTTGTGTCTTCCTCTTTAAAAGATCAATGGACTGCAGCACTGCAACACTCCGGATCTGCTTCTCAAGAAGGTTCAGAAGAGGCTGCTGCTCAACAATTAAACTTTGAAGGGGTTTTTGGGAGCTTGCATAGAGTAAAAAATGTTTGATACATTTAGCTGCCGCCAACATGAATGATGATGTGTTTAAATTTGTGATGTTTTTTTCGACAAAGTGGTTGGTTAGGCCGTAAAATAGGGGTGGAAAAAGCATCCTCATTACTTCATATTTGGCCCCGTCTTCAGTGAGCAAGTCCACTGCCTGAAATGTAAAACAGGACACTAATCACATACAGGATTCCAGATGTTACTGCATATTGTAAATTAACAGAGGAGATATTATACCCACATAGTTAGGTCCATGGATGTCCTTAAGAATACCCGCCCAACCACAGTGAGTTGATATCCCTGAGAGAGGCAAAACAAATATAAATTATCATTTCTTCTGATCAGAGCAAAGCTACTGTCTGTGTGTACAAATGAAAGGCACAGAACACGGTTACCTCTCTGGTTGAGCCCCGGCTGCAGCTCATCCAGTTGACATACAGTCAACTGAGGAAGCAGCTCCTCCATGAGAGCCGCTGGCAGATCTAAAGTAGGCAGATGAGGTTATAGAGGTTAATGGACAGCAGCTCCCTTAGCACCAAAGCATAAAGGTGAACAAAAATAAACTTCCATGAGTCCACTGTGAACGAGCCCTGGGACCACAGTTTGTTACCCATCCCCTTTTGTTTTATGGGTTTCAAGACTAAAAAAGCAAACACACATTGCTCTGGAAGCAAATTATCTATATGAGAGCAGGCAGTCAGTGGTACACAGGCTAATACCGTGTTTACTGTTCACTATTGTGACATTTTAGAGCAGACGTCTTGAATGTTATGACGGACATCTCATCTCATTTTCATCCGCTTATCCGGGGTCGGGTCGCGGGGGGAGCAGCTCAAGCAGGGGGCCCCAGACTTCCCTTTCCCGGGCCACATTGACCAACTCTGACGGGGGGATCCCGAGGCGTTCCCAGGCCAGTGTTGAGATATAATCTCTCCACCTAGTCCTGGGTCTTCCCCGAGGTCTCCTCCCCACTGGACGTGCCTGAAACACCTCCCAAGGAAGGCGCCCAGTGGGCATCCTTACCAGATGCCCGAACCACCTCAGCTGACTCCTTTCTAAGTGAAGGAGCAGCGGCTCTAATCCGAGTTCCTCACGGATGGCTGAGCTTCTCACCCTATCCCTAAGGGAGACGCCAGCCACCCTTCTGAGAAAACTCATCTCGGCCGCTTGTACCCGTGATCTCGTCCTTTCGGTCATCACCCAGCCCTCATGACCATAGGTGAGGATAGGAACGAAGATCGACCGGTAGATCGAGAGCTTTGCCTTGCGGCTCAGCTCTCTTTTCGTTACAACGGTGCGGTAAAGCGAACGCAATACCGCCCCCGCTGCTCCGATTCTCCGGCCAATCTCACGCTCCATAGTACCCTCACTCGCGAACAAGACCCCAAGGTACTTGAACTCCTTCACTTGGGCTAAGGACTCATTTCCTACCCGGAGTAAGCAATCCATCGGTTTCCTGCTAAGAGTCATGGCCTCAGATTTAGAGGTGCTGATCCTCATCCCAGCCGCTTCACACTCGGCCACCAGCCGATCCAGTGAGTGCTGAAGGTCACAGGCCGATGATCCAATGAGGACCACGTCATCTGCAAAAAGCAGTGACGAGATCCTCAGACCACCGAACTGCAACCCCTCCCCACCACGACTACGCCTCGATATCCTGTCCATGTATATCACAAACAGGATTGGTGACAAGGCGCAGCCCTGGCGGAGACCAGCATCCACTGAGAACGAAACTGACTGGCTGCCGAGGACGCGAACACAGCTCTCGCTTTGGGAGTACAGGGATTGGATGGCCCTGAGGATAGACCCCCTTACCCCATACTCCCGCAGCACCTCCCACAGTTTCTCCCGGGGGACCCGGTCATACGCCTTCTCCAGATCCACAAAACACATGTAGACCGGATGGGCATACTCCCAGGCCCCCTCCAGGATCCTTGCGAGAGTGAAGAGCTGGTCTGTAGTTCCACGTCCGGGGCGAAAACCGCATTGTTCCTCTTCAATCTGAGGTTCGACGATCGGCCGAACCCTCCTTTCCAGCACCTTGGAGTAGACCTTACCAGGGAGGCTGAGAAGTGTGATGCCCCGGTAATTGGCACACACTCTCTGGTCCCCCTTTTTGAACAGGGGAACCACCACCCCAGTTTGCCACTCCTTTGGCACTGTACCCGACTCCCACGCGATGTTGAATAGGCGTGTCAACCATGACAGCCCCTCAACACCCAGAGCCTTTAGCATTTCTGGCCGGATCTCATCAATCCCTGGGGCCTTGCCACTGCGGAGATGTTTGACCACCTCAGTGACCTCCACCAGGGAAATTGACGATGAAACACCATCAACCTCGAGCTCTGCCTCCAACATAGAGGGCGTGTTATTCGGATTCAGGAGTTCCTCAAAGTGTTCCTTCCAACGTCCGACAACCTCCTCAGTTGAGGTCAACAGAGTCCCATCCTTACTGTACACAGCTTGGATGGTTCCCCGTTTCCCCCTCCTGAGGTGCCGGATAGTCTTCCAGAAACACTTTGGTGCCGACCGAAAGTCCTTCTCCATGACCTCTCCGAACTTCTCCCACACCCGCTGCTTAGCCTCCGACACGGCAGCAGCTGCAGCCCTTCGGGCCTGTCGGTACCCTGCAACCGAGTCAGGAGTCCTCCAGGATATCATATCCCGGAAGGCCTCCTTCTTCAATCGGACGGCTTCCCTGACCACCGGTGTCCACCACGGTGTCCGAGGGTTACCGCCCCTTGAGGAGCCTAAGACCCTGAGGCCACAGCTAGCCGCCGCAGCTTCAGCAATGGAGGCTTTGAACACCGCCCACTCCGGCTCAATGCCCCCAACCTCCACAGGAATGCCAGAAAAACTCCGCCGGAGGTGTGAGTTGAAGATACCTAGGACGGGGGCCTCCTCCAGACGTTCCCAGTTCACCCGCACTACTCGTTTGGGCTTACCAGGTCTATCCGGAAATTTCCCCCACTCCCTGATCCAACTCACAACCAGATGGTGGTCGGTTGACAGTTCCGCCCCTCTCTTTACCCGAGTGTCCAAAACATGCGGCCTCAGATCAGATGACACGATCACAAAATCGATCATTGATCTTCGGCCTAGGGTACTCTGGTACCAGGTACACTTATGAGCACCCTTATGTTCGAACATGGTGTTTGTTATGGACAATCCATGGCTAGCACAGAAGTCCAATAACAAACGACCGCTCGGGTTCAGATCAGGGAGGCCGTTCCTCCCCACCACGCCTCTCCAGGTGTCTCCATCGTTGCCCACGTGGGCGTTGAAGTCACCCAGCAGAACTACGGAGTCCCCTACTGGAGCCCCATACAGGACTCCATTCAGGGTCTCCAAGAAGGCCGAGTACTCTGAACTGCTGTTTGGTGCATACGCACAAACAACAGTCAGAGTTTTCCCCCCTACAACCCTTAGGCGCAGGGAGGCGACCCTCTCGTCTACCGGGGTAAACTCCAACACCGCGGCGCTCAGCCGGGGATTTATGAGTATCCCCACACCCGCCCGACGCCTCACGCCCTTGGCAACTCCGGAGAAGAATAAAGTCCAACCCTTATCCAGGAGTATGGTACCAGAGCTGAGACTGTGCGTGGAGGTAAGCCCCACCAGATCTAACTGATAGCGCTCCACCTCCCTCACAAGCTCCGGTTCCTTTCCCCACAGCGAGGTGACGTTCCACGTCCCCAGAGCCAGCTTCTGCCGCCCGGGTCTGGTCCGTCGAGACCCCCTACCTTCGCTGCCACCCATGTGGCTGCGCACCCGACCCCAACGGGTCTTCCCACAGGTGGTGGGCCCATGAGATGAAAAGAGGGGGGGTGCCACGTAGTTTGTTCGGGCTATGCCCGACCGGGCTCCGTGGCAAACCCGGCCACCAGACGCTCGCCATCGAGCCCTCCGTCTGGGCCTAGCTCCAGACGGGGGCCCCGGGCTTCCTCCCGGCTGGGTCCCATCTCCTCTTTCGTCGATATTCATTGAGGTTATGACGGACATATGAATAAGATATGACTGACATATGGAGATGGCTCCAGTGGCGCTACCGTGTCTGTCTGTCCACTGCGTCAGTTGCATGTTAGCTCCTGCGAACGGTTCAGAGAATAGTGTCTATATATGCTCGTTTATCGTCTGTGAAGACTGTTGGTACTGTAATGAGGTGAAAGAACGGAGACACGCTTACCGAGCACATGCTCCGTGGCCAAAGCAGCAAAGTGCTTCCTGACAGCCTGTAAACATGTCTCCTTCAGGGATGGAGGCTCAGCTCCGGCCATTGTTTGACATTCGCATGCGTATCATTAACAAAGGCGCTAACTAGCGATTCTAAATGTTCAGATTTAAATTCTTTCTCTTCTTCTTTCTTTTGGGCGGGTGGCAACCAACGTTTAGGTGCATTACCGCCACCTACTGTGTTGGAGTGTGAGTCAGCGTTATCGAGGTCTTATTCCCAGAGGGAAAAGAGCAATTATCATTCATGAGTTCATGGTGGACCCTGATCGTGGTGTCAGCTGGTCATGGACTCTGATGACAACAAGACTGCTTGATATACAATATGCCTACTCACATATTCTACCATTACTGACAATAACTCCTCCAAATATTTTAAACATTGACACACACTATGCTATTATGTAACAAACGGTATGAATGCGGATTGATAACATTTCCCGTATTATTTTTTTATTTGGAAAATCTAAATTCATGAATGTCTGACATGTTTGAAATAACAATCCCTACAGGTAGCTCCCAGCTGGCTCCCATCTTCACACAGATATTCAACAAATCTCTGGAGCTGTGTGAAGTCCCCTCATGCTTCAAACGCTCCACCATCATCCCAGTCCCTAAGAAACACTGCATCACTGGACTGAATGACTCTCGTTCCGTCGCCCTGACGTCTGTGGTCATGAAATCCTTTCAAAAGACTGGTGTTGACCCATTTGAAGGACATCACAGGCTGGACCCCATGCAGTTTGCCTACCGGGCTAACAGGTCAGTGGATGATGCAGTCAACATGGGGCTGCACTACATCCTGCAACACCTCGACTCCCCAGGGACCTATGCAAGGATGCTGTTTGTGGACTTCAGCTCGGCGTTCAACACCATCATCCCAGAGGTCCTCCTCACCAAACTCATCCAGCTCACTGTACCTGCCTCCACCCGTCAGTGGATCAAAAACTTCCTGATAGACAGGAAGCAGCAGGTGAGGCTGGGTGAAATAACATCCAGCACCCGGTCAGTCAGCACTGGTGCACCCCAGGGATGTGTGCTCTCCCCACTGCTCTTCTCCCTCTACACTAACGGCTGCACCTCAGGAGACCCATCTGCTAAAATCCTAAAATTAGCAGACGACACATCAGTCATCGGCCTCATCCAGGATAATGATGAGTCTGCATATAGGCGGGAGGTCGAACAGCTGGTCCTATGGTGCGGTCGCAACAACCTAGAGCTGAACACGCTTAAAACCGTGGAGATGACAGTGGACTTCAGGAGGAGCCCCCAAGCAATGCACCCCGTCACCATACTCAACAATACTGTGTTAGCTGTGGAATTATTCAGGTTTCTGGGATCAACAATCTCCAAGAACCTGAAGTGGGAACCGAACATCAATAAAATCATCAAGAAGGCCCAGCAGAGGTTGTACTTCCTGCGCCAGCTTCAGGAGTTGCTGATCCTATTCTACACTGCAGTCATCAAGTCTGTTCTGTGCACATCCATAACTGTCTTGTTTGGATCGGCCACCAAACTAGATAAGATCAGACTCCAACGGACAGTCAGGTCTGCGGGAAAGATCATCGGTGTCAACCTGCCCACCATCCAGGACCTGTGCACATCCAGAGTCAGGAAACGGGCAGGAAGGATCACTGCAGACCCCTCCCACCCTAAAGGGGATTCTGATTCTGATATTATAGTCATTGTGATAAACTGCATCCACT
Source organism: Platichthys flesus (assembly GCF_949316205.1). Classification (NCBI taxonomy): domain Eukaryota; kingdom Metazoa; phylum Chordata; class Actinopteri; order Pleuronectiformes; family Pleuronectidae; genus Platichthys; species Platichthys flesus. The sequence goes on from NC_084953.1 coordinate 26,350,461, forward strand.
AACGCAGCACAAGTAGTCCTTTCTACTTTTCTACACGTTGGGATTTATCCATCACTCACACATCCACACTGAAGTCAGAGCTGTAAGAGGCCTGTTGGGGTTCAGTGTCAAAGGTTGGGAATAAAACCAGCAAACCTCCAATTAGCAAACAATTTACCCTTCTTCCTGATCCACAGGCTCAAAGATAAGCCAAATTGATTTAACCAAAGTGATGCTGTTGTCCACTTTGTGGCAAGTAGGGGAAACCTGCTAATCCCTTTTAATGTAAAGTTACAGCAAACTTGCAAACATATGCTTATTTATAGATCCAGCTACAGTAAACGTCATGTGGAGTTTTTTCTCTCCACTGTTGCCAAGTGTTTGCTCATAGTTGGAAGTGTAAGGTTTCTAAGGTTTCAACCTTACTATGTAAAGTGCCTTGAAATAATGTTTGCTGTGACTTGAAGCTTTATAATATTGAATTGAATCCTTCTAATCCTGTTTGCTTGTTTTTAATGATAAGTTCCTGATATTTACGGAATACGGGCGGCTGTGGCTGAGGGGTAAAGTTGTCGTCCTCCAACCTGAAGGTCGGCAGTTCGACCCCCAGTCTGACCAATCTGCATGCCGAAGTGTCCTTGAGCAAGATGCTGAACCCCGAATGGCCCCCCATAGAACAACAAAGTGCTGCGAATAGATGCACTGTATGAATGTATGGGTGAATGTAGAACTGTACTGTAAAGCGTTTTGAGTGGTCATCAAGACTAGAAAATGACTATATAAATACAAAGCCATATCAAAGTTTTGACTCATACTATTCTAAGACAAACCTATTGTACAGCTGTTTGGGCTCAGAGAGCATTTCACATGAGAAATATTAATATAAAATTATAATAATAATACAATAAAAATGCTGTCGTTAGATGTCGTTTTTTGTTTTTTAGAGTGAAAACTATATTTATATTTCTAAATCAGTGCTTTTAACGTCCCTAAGATATGATGAGTCATGAAACCATTACAGAAAAAATATGTTAAAATAGAACATTACTATATCCTCAACATAACATCAAATTAAAGTCAATTAAATATAATTTGTAATCATTCCAATGCTCATATTTAGAGTATTTTTAGCAGGACTTTTGCTATGATTGTCCTACTTCAGCAGGACTTTTAATTATATTATATTGCTTTAAATAACCCTGTTACCCTCAACAAGAAACCCTATTCACAGGATATTGCATAATCTCTGTACAATGATTCAAACAGTTCAAACACAAGACATTTCTCTCATCTCTAATTAATACATTATCATTTTGGATGTATCATGAGGTTTTACCGGGGGGAAGCACACAATATCAAAACTGTTTTAACAAATGTTTTAATGTTTAAAAAACAACAGAAAAAAACCTCAACATCAAATAAATACAGTTTCCATATATACAAGTAGTAGAGATATATGACGTCTGTTGTGTTCCTCCTGCTACACAACACCTTTCTGGTCCTCATGAGAGCGCTGATGGAAGACAAAGGACACTGCAGCATCCCAGGAGGCTTTTAGCACCTGGTCTTTCAGGCCCTTTTTGTTGTAGCAGTGGTTCCACTGGGAAAGATTACTGGTACAGTCAGAGTCCTCTGTAGGAGGCCGAACCTCGCTGCCATTCACACAGCGGTGACAACGAAACCTAATAACAACACAAGAGGCAGGAGGAAAGACTGCATAAATACATTGCTCAAGGAGGAGCAGTTTATTTCAGCTCTTGTCTCTGCAATGACTTGTCATTGTCACATCAGTTTCCTTACATATGTTTCCTAGCATTTCAGGTATAAGGAAACCTGCTATGTTACGTGTCCTCTATTATCCATTCAACAGCATTGTGTTAACATGTTTACTGTTGCTTAGTTTGTTGTCTAGTCTTCTGCATTAGCACCGCCTGTAGGACTGAAGTAAAACAGCTTGTTGTGGATGTTGTTTTAGAATGAACAATGGTCTGGAGTAACCTCTTAGTTCCATGAAAAAAGTTATTGTGATTAAAAGCTGCAGGTGTGTTTGGTCATAATGCTGCAATGCTTTTCAAGAGATTTTTTTCCCAATCAAGTTTCTATCAACCTTCGATTTGATTGTTGACGTTTGTATAGCCATTTCATATTTTTAAAGACATTTTTAAAGCCCTGACCGTGGGCACGAAAAAGTGCACTGAATTCCACAATGATTGAGGTCTGTCATATAGAAACATGCCGTAGTAGAGCAATATAAATCAAACAAAAATATTTTTTTTCATTTTCCAGTTTCAAACCCTTGTTCGCTTGTATTTTCTGTTGACACTTATATTAAAAGAAACTACAAGGCCCAGCCTTTATGATCATCACATTCACTGGTATTAAGCAGTTGGGTAAATGTATTTGAAATGCGAAAGCATTCATGATTCTGCATTGTATCAGATACTTAAAACCTTCCTGGAGTTTGGTCTGCTAATATGACATAAGCCTTTGAATGCCTGGATTTTTGACTCACAACTGGGGAAAATTACAAATAAAATATTGCTTTTTACTGTTAGTGTGAACAATTTGAGGGTGTCCAGGTCAATTTTAATATGTCTGACTAGTTATTTGAAATTGTTACATCTTTCTAAAGTTAATTCACTCCTCTGTATATTTAGCAGAGTAAGCTTGCATACACAACTCGCATGAATAACTATGGTTTCTTTTACTTGTCATGTGTGTCGCTGCTGGTCTCCTCGTTGAGCGTGAAGAGTTCTCGGAGTTCACCCAGAGAGAAGTGGCGCTCCACGTCCTGCTCCTCATCCACCACACAGCTGCTCAAGGCTTTCTTATGGGCCTGCCTCTGCAGGATCTTCTCCTCGATTGTCCCTGTCTGTACACACAAAGACAGACCAGTTAGGCTGGGAAACCCTGCAGCCCTGAAACATCTAATACCACTGTCTCAAATTTGAAGAATTCTATCAGTAGGTAAGAAGACTGAACCTACAGAGAGCAGTCTGTAGATGTAGCAGGTCTTCTTCTGGCCGTCTCTCCATACCCGGGCCATTGCCTGCTCGTCATTGGCCGGGTTCCAGTCAGGATCAAACATCACCAAGCGATTAGCGCCAATCAGATTCAGGCCACATCCACCTGCCTTACTGCTCAGCATGAAGATGAACTCTGGGCTCTGAGGAACAGATGGATCAGAAAATATGTACCTGCATTTCAGATGTCACAGAATCATTTAAAACTGAGTTTCAGCTTACTGATGGACTGTTGAATCTTTCCACAATCTTGGCCCTCTTCTTGATGGACATT